>NC_069503.1:667387939-667987939 GCF_027579735.1 Bombina bombina | reverse complement strand
ATATTCAACCCTTTGGACATTCTGGTCTTCAATTTGAAGATCCAGAAAGCCTCACATTTCTGAAGCAATTTCTATCTGTTTCCTCCTCTCCATGGGACTTTCACATGTTCTATTATTAGCCATCTTAAATGATCAACTTTTTCATTGTGTATATTTTGAAAATGTACTCGGTACGAGTGACTTGACATCATTCAGGTGCTCTTTTATTCTTTCTCTCGCTTCTCTGGAGGTAAGACCTAAATACTGTAGGTTACATTCTGAACATGTAACCAAGTATACTACGTAAGTGTTCCGACAAATTGTGCAGGTGTTTATATCAAAAACCCTTTGTGTAACTGAAGATTGAAATTGTTTACCTGTCTGTGTATATGTACAGGCTTTACAGTTCCCTGTTCCGCATCTATAGTGGTCTTTACATTTCAACCAGCTACTTTCATTACTTGTCTTTTTAGTTTTTACATAAATATCTTGATGTTAAGAACCCTAAAGTTCCTATTTTCCACCATCTCCCAAAGACTCATAAATCGTTAACTAATGTACAAGGGAGACCTATTGTCCTTGGAATTGGATCCTTACTTGAGCCTTTGGGAGAATGGATGGAAGAAATATTGCAACCTATAGTAAGGAAATTGCCTTCCTTTTTACAGGATACTAAACAACTCCTTAAAATAGTAGATAATATAGAATGGAAAGAGCTTTACAGTTGGATCACAGTTGATGTGGTGAGACTGTATTCTAGTATACCACTAGATAAGGGCATAGAAGTCATAAGTTACTTTTTGGACACATTTACAGGCTATACTTATGATTATAAGCATTTTATACTAAGAAGTTTAAAATTCTTGCTGACGCACAATTATTTCTCTTTCGGGGACAGTTCTTTTTGCAACAAAGAGGAACAGCCATGGGTGCTACTTTTGCCCCAGCGTTTGCAAAACTATATATGGGATGGTGGGAACTTGCCCATATTTATGAGGAGGTCTGCCCCCAAAAGAGAGATATTGTGTGTTATAAGAGATATATTGATGATCTCTTGTTTATATGGGAAGGCTCAGAAGAGAGCAAGGATCTATTTTTGCGAGGATTAAATCAGAACAATATGGGTCTGATATTTACATCTAATAGCAGCCCATTAAGTACAGAATACTTAGACCTCTTATTAGAAGGAAAAAGTTCACTCAAGAAAATAGTTACTAACCTACACAGGAAAGATATAGCTGGTAACAGCATCTTACATTCCAAAAGTATGCACCCTCGTCATACGAGATATGGTATTTTGAAAGGGGAATATATTAGACTTAAGAGAAACTGCTCATCACAGGAGGGCTACTTAAGAGAGGTTACCCTAGATACCTTATAGATAAGGCATATATGGAGGTAGAGAAAATGGATAGGAATGCTATGATATATGGTACCCATATAAAAGATAAGAAATTGAAAGATAACAAACCAATTTTTGTAACTAATTATAGTAATCAATATGATGAGATCGTTAAAATCATAAAAAAATGTTTGCCTATCCTAAAAGGAGATGAGGCTCTGTACCCATGGATCAAGGATGGGCGCAGGTGTGTCTCTAGGAGGAATAAAACACTGGGTAATATTCTTTCCCGAAGTGAAGTAAAAACTAAAAAGACAAGTAATGAAAGTAGCTGGTTGAAATATAAAGGCCACTATAGATGCGGAACAGGGAACTGTAAAGCCTGTACATATGCACAGACAGGTAAACATATTTCAATCTTCAGTTACACAAAGGGATTTTGATGTAAACACCTGCACAAATTGTCGGACCACTTACTTAGTATACTTGGTTACATGTTCAGAATGTAACCTACAGTATGTAGGTCTTACCTCCAGAGAAGCGAGGGAAAGAATAAAAGAGCACCTGAATGATGTCAAGTCACTCGTACCGAGTTCACAAGTGGCTGTACATTTTAAAAATATACGCAATGAAAAAGTTGATCATTTTAGATGGCAAATAATAGAACACGTGAAAGTCCCATGGAGAGGAGGAAACAGAGAGAAATTGCTTCAGAAACATGAGGCGTTCTGGATCTTCAAATTGAAGACTAGAATGCCTAAAGGGTTGAATATACAAGCAGATCTGATCAATTTCTGGGAATAAACTATTATGAAGGTCAGACTGTATATCAGGGAAACACCCACATGCAGACATAATATGATACTATGTAGATATCTATTAATAATACAGAGTAGTCAACTATACAGTTATATGACTGCATATTTATCTACCAATACATTATCATATATCTTTAAATTAAAAATTGGAGTGTATTATATACAGTGTAATTAATCTGGGTTGCATTGTCCAACTATAGACCTATAAACATAGTATCTCTAAACACTGAAGATTCGGCTATTTAATGTATCTATAGGGATAGAGAAATAGTGATAGAAATTTGTGTTTTCACACTAAGATATAAGCAATGAGAAATTATGTGATTTATCTATATAATAAGCAAACACCATGGATATTGTGTATAATTGATAGAAAAAATACTTATATGCAGAGATAATATGATACTATGTAGATATAATATAGAGTAGTCAACTATACGATTATATGATTGCATATTGCATATAGGAGCACAACACATAGAGTGTAATTATTCTGGGTTGCATTGTCTAGTTATAGACTTATAAATATAGCATCTCTAAACTCTGAGGACTCTGTATTGCTCTGTTGTATGAACAGTGTTTTTGTTCCTGCAAAGTGGAACTTACTTTTTTGCATATATGTTGCAACTATGTAAAGGGTTAAATTTATGCAAGTATACTACACGTCACAGGATATTGTATTTAAATAGAGGCTGATGGGTCAGTGCAGTATGGTCTATGAGGAAGGCGCAAGCTGAAACGCGTAGGACCGGTACTGTACTGGCCTCTTGATCCTGTCTTGCAATTTTAAATATGGAATAAAAGTAAATTTTTATACTTTTACATCCGCTGCCTCGCTCTTTGTACATACGTTAACTTGGGTTTGGGACTCTAACAAGCGGTTTGCAGCCGGATGTTTTCTTACAAAGGGAAGTAGGTGGAGCCTATGAGTAGCATGTAGCGTTGTAGAATGGAGCTATAAAGACATTGAAACAGTCTGGTGCATGTTACGTCTAATCTTATAGTTGTGGAGCTGGGAGAAAACCGGAATAAAGAACCCTACAAACAAGAAACAGTAAGTCTTATATATAAGTAAGTTTTGACTACTGTCATCGCTATTGGTGTATACGGTTCTGCTTATATGACTGGGACACTGCCATTTAAAGCCCACACTGAGATGCAGACACGGATAAACACACAGTGCACTGTTTATAAGGGATCTTTTGCTCTTGGTATTAGGATAATACAGGCTAAGTTTAAAATTCAGGATAATCATGTTTTTTTCTTAGTGGAAGACTACAAGAATGTAATAAATAGAAGATTCATAAATTTGGTAATATTGAATGGTCGGATTTTAATATTACAATATTGGAAAGCTAAAAAGGCACCTAGGCTAGCTGAACTTCTACAGAAAGTAAATAGCCATCTAATCCTGGAACAGTTGATAATGAGACTAAGATAAAATGTTTTTTTTAATAAATGGAAAAGCCTGATTCTCTTGTATCCAAAAAAGATTCAAGTACAGTTGATCACCCCTTTTAAAGGTTCGATATTCTTGGAAACAGCTTTAGAATGAAACAAGTTCTCAAGAGACTAGGACCCCCTCCTTTTTTTTTTTTTGGTGGTCTGGTATTCAATGTATGGATTATATCGGATTAACATAAATAAGGATTCAGAAAATTGAAATAAGATCTTATTTATGCTATGGATTTATAAACAAAGAAAGAGATTGAAAAACTATGTGGAGATATAGAGGGATATTTATCAAGCCGTCAACCGCAAATACACTTGAATTCCGCAGCGTAATTTTGGCGAGCCTGATTCGACCTATTTATCAAAGCCTACAGACCGGCAAAAGTTGAAATGATGAAACATACGATCCGCCGGTCTCAATCCGACACAGATCGATGCTTACGTCATTACAGATGTTCCAAATACAAATTTGGCACTATCTGACAACTTTTGCAAGTTATCAAACTTCTAACAGGTACGCTCACCACTATTCCGGTCCAGCATACCTGGTTTTCAATCCACCACCCTGGAGGCCACGGATGCTATAGGAATCAATGGGAGTCTGAAAGCAGTGAAAGCTTATTTTCGATACTGCCATATATCCCATTGATTTCTATGGTAGAAAACCAGTAACGTTTACACCTAACACCCTAACATAAGCCCCAAGTCTAAACACCCCTAATCTGCCGCCCGACATTGCCGTCACCTACATAAGGTTATTAACCCCTATTCCGCCGCTCTCGGAGCCCACCGCAACTAATCAAATGTATTAACCCATATCCCGCCACTCCCGGACCCCACTTCAACTAAATAAATGTATTAACCCCTATCCTGCCGCTCCCCAACACCGCCGCAACTAACTAAATGTATTAACCCCTATCCCTCCGCTCCCGGAGCCCACCGCAACTAAATAAATGTATTACCCACTAAACCCCTGGCCTCCCACATCACTACCACTTACTAAACCTATAAACCCCTAAACTGCCAGCCCCCCACATCGCCATAAACTAAATTAAGCTATTAACCCCTAAACCTAACAACCCACTAACTTTACATTAATATTAACTCATCCCTATCTTATAATAAATTTAAACTTACCTTTAGAATTAAAATAAACTATATTAAACTACTAATTAACCTACCCTAACTATTATCCTACAATTACATTAAAATATATTAAACTATTAATTAACCTACCCTAACTATTATACTAAAATCACATTAAACTATATTAAACTATTAATTAACCTACCCTAATTATTATCCTAAAATTACATTAAACTATATTAAACTATTAATTAACCTACCCTAACTATTATCCTAAAATTACATTAAACTATATTAAACTATTAATTAACCTACCCTAACTATTATACTAAAATTACATTAAACTACAAATAATCGCCTAGATTTAGAGTTCTGCGTTAGCAGTCAAAACCAGCGTTAGGGGCTCCTAATGCTGGTTTTGGGCTACCGCTGGTATTTAGAGTCAGTCAGGAAAGGGTCTAACGCTCACTTTGCAGCCGCGACTTTTCCATACCGCAGATCCCCCTACGCCATTTGCGTATCCTATTTTTTCAATGGGATCTTTCTAATGCTGGTATTTAGAGTCTTGGCTGAAGTGAGCGTTAGAAATCTAACGACAAGACTCCAGCCGCAGAGAAAAGCCAGGAGTTAAGAGCTTTCTGGGCTAACGCCGGTTCATAAAGCTCTTAACTACTGTGCTCTAAAGTACACTAACACCCATAAACTACCTATGTACCCCTAAACCGAGGTCCCCCCACATCGCCGCCACTATAATACATTTTTTAACCCCTAATCTGCCGACCGCACACCGCCGCAACCTATATTATCCCTATGTACCCCTAATCTGCTGCCCCTAACACCGCCGACCCCTATATTATATTTATTAACCCCAATGGGGCTGCTTTAGGAGCTGAACACTGCTTTTTTGCAGGTGTAATGTTTTTTTTTAGCCAGCTCAGCCCCATTGTTTCCTATGGGGAAATCGTGCACGAGCACGTTTTTGAAGCTGGCCGCGTCCGTAAGCACCGCTGGTATTGAGAGTTGCAGTGGTGGTAAATTATGCTCTACGCTCCCTTTTTGGAGCCTAACACAGCCCTTCTGTGAACTCTAAATACCAGCAGTATTTAAAAGGTGCGGGGGAAAAAAAAACACGCGTTGCTAACGCACCCCTTTGGCCGCAGAACTCTAAATCTAGCGGTTACATAGTAATTTTGTGATGACTTCTTGAATTTATATTTAGTTTTAATAACTTAACGAAATGGTAATAATGTTAATAAGACAGCTTTTTTTTCAATTTATTCTGTTTTTAAATCATGTCATTATAAGTATATAGGTAGTATGTTTTAAAGTCACTATAACTTGCGATAGCAACATGCAAAACCTTCACCTTCCAGCAGAGGCGCAAGGCATCTAAAGTATAAATCAAGATGCTTGAATCATAGCAGAAGTACGCCCTGACGAAGCCCGGTCTGAATTCCAGTCGAGCGGGTGAAACGAGGGTCGGCATTGGCTGAGCCGACCAGGTCATGTGATACACGCGGAATACCACCTTGTTTGGTTCTGCCGTTGGAGACCGCAGTTAACATGGAACTGTAATGTATCTGAGGAGCACCCAACAACGTGGACACTTGAAATTGGAGTGTCTGAAAATAAGGTCGTATTAGCTTACATTGCTGACTCCTGATACACGAAAGTTATAATACCTTTGCAAGCATTTGTCATGAATGGATGACCTGATCAAGGGAGTTTACGGCACAAAATAAAGTCATTAAGTTGCATGATATGGGAGAAGATGCAGCTCCAAGTCCTAAAAAGACTGTGAATGTTTGAAAAGTCACTGCTTGAGGTCATACATTTCTTGCTAAGACTGTGCACTATTCAACTCAACTTGACTCTCGCTTGCTTATATCTGGCAACTAACATGTCTTTTGCACCTATGCTTTAACATCTTTGCATCCTGCATACAGGCTTTTCCATGGGACTGTATATACATGTTTGTTGATTGCTTGATGTGAAGCATTTGTATGAGCGATACTTGCAAAATTGTGCTTCCTCGTTTTGCTATGTACATATTCAGTGAGTCCACTTACTTGTCTGCTTAGATCCCTTTAAACAACTGCACAGCGTCAAGCCCCTTACATATAGGGGTGCTGCTAGCAGCTGGGTGTAGCATGACTTGAGGTGGTCCCTCTTGATATAATCCATACTATATTGTACGAGCATTTCTTTGTATACTATATACCATGTGCAATACTTTCCGCTTTTGCATATCACAGATATTGTAGAACCAGCCACTTAGATCCCTTATTATACCTGCCCAGGTTATACCTCCAGTACAAGGATTAGGGGGTTCTGTGTGCAGCAGGGTGTAGTGGGCTGTATATACATTTCTGTGATCTGACAAGACAGTTTGTTACTACTTTCCATCTAATGGTTGTATTTTGGCGTGTACCCCTGACCGGTCAGGTTCTATAATGAAGTCACCTATAAGCTAAATTTCTCATGTTCATGTGTTTTTATAAGGTTTCTCTTGGATGAGTCTGCTCCCATGGTGCAGGGGAGGAATTTTCACGATTAAAACTATTTTGATAAGTTAAGTGATTTGGGAGTTTTTTTTCAAAAGAGTGCTGAAACCCGTCTTTACTCACCTGGATTCCGTTCCAGGCAATTCTCTCTTTTTCTGTTTTTTACAATATATATATATATATATATATATATATATATATATATATATATATATATATACACACACACATACATTATAGCCATTTCTAGTCAAATACCTTTGTCATTTACCATTTCCCTTTTAACCCTTAAAAAACATTTTAATTAATATTTATATAAAATATTTTTATCATAAATGGTATATATGAGGGTAATATTTTATTTTAATGTATTAATGTTGTTTTTGGTGCAGTTTTTTTTTAACCCTTACACTTTACGCTAGGACTTCAGGCAGGCTAGTTCGCTGAGTGCAAATTTTGTTTGTGCTAGAGCGCAACATTTTATTTTCAGCATGTAATATGCTGGCTAGTTAGCATGTTTATGATACTGCACCAATAATAGCATGCCACAAAGACATAGATGCATGCAAGTCGGCACTCAGTTGGGTGCACATAAGTAGGATAAAAGTATAAAATTGAAGTGATTTGACCCTTTCAGAATTTTGTATGTCAATGAGGTAACAAATACTTGCGATACCCTTGTTTGTTCTAAGTGTGTTTGATTTGAAACCATGCCTGTAGTTAGCACCCTGGTAAGAGAAGACCATGGAGTGGTTCCTGTGCTTATCACCATTTGGATAAATGCTTTTATAATAGCTGCGTGCATCCAAGATATTGCGAACTATTCTCTGTGTTGCTTGATATTTATATGTTATTTTTCCTATTGGACTTGGAGTTTACAGACTAAATCACTTATTGCACATAGTTATATATGTAGTTGAAGCAAGAAAAGAAGAAAAAATCAGTCCCTCTAATAACTTTTTAATAACTTTGTAGCCCTGCTTGGCGTGGATACAATGTCTGTTGTGTGTCACAATAATGGCAGATGTTGCCTGTTAAAGTAGTGAAACAGTCAATAGTAATGCTATAGTCAAAGCACACTGTAATGCATATGTTGTGCTGTCCCCAATTAAACTCTAGGTAATGTCTGCTAATGGTTTAGCAAGTGCAATATATACAGTGTCCAAATAAAGGATATGCTGAGGAGCAGGTACCTGTGGGTATACAGCTGAAGTGCTGATGATCAGTGCAGGCGTGCTGGCTGTGATAAAGGCTGCATTGCTGATCCCTCCGGCTTAAGTAAGCCGTCTTGAAATGCAAGCCTTGAGATGTCAAGGATCCTTCAGATGACTCAGTCTGTTGAGAGGTCCTAAATTTCGGACGCAATGACCTGATGTAGTCCCTTGTGCAGGTTAACCAAAGAGCAAGTAAAGCCAGGCGGTGCACACGGTGACGTCACACGTTACCATGCTTCTTACCGGTGTCGCTCCGCTACGGGTGCTGGTGCTCTGTCTTGGCGTGTTGGCCATTGGGGCACAGATTCCGGGTCTGATTACTGCCAGAGGAGTGAATTCAAGAAGAGTCTTGTCGGTACTGGCCCTCCGTTACAGCCAATCCAGTATGTGAAGACTGCCTGAAGCATTAGGGGCACAGGTTCCGGGTCCGATGACTGCCAGAGGAGTGGATCCAAGGAAAATCTTAACGGTACTTATCCTCCGTTACAGCAAATCCGATATGTAAAGACTGCCTAAAACGTTAGGGTCAGGGTGACTTGTGCACTGTTAGGAAGGCAGACGGGTAAGCAGTTAAGTTGACTGTGTTCAAATATTTCAACAACAGGGATACAAGAGTAATGTTGCGAGATGGGGTCCTCAGGGCATGCTCAGCCTTATATAGAATTGAGAAGAAGAAAGCGAGGAACTCCAAAACTCTTGCCAAAGTGGGTTTATTTGAGCAAACAAGTAAAAGACACGATCACAGTGTGCAAGGGTTATATACTGTACATATATATATATATATATATATATATATATATATATATATAAATATATATAAACTTCTTCAAAGGACCAGCACTCTCCGTTAATTATCAGAAAATCATTTAATGGTGAACGTTTTCGGGGTTAGTATAAAATCAATCTTACCTCACTCCCCTATATAGTGCTCCCACCACCGCATAACACAGTTAGTAATCGTCTGCGTCTCCCGGAAGCAACTGCACATGCGCAGGGGAGCGGACGGTATCTCCAAATGGCCAAAAATCTGAAAAGGCAAAAACAACATAAAAATATGTCACCATGACTACAATACCTACAGTGCTACCTTAACAGCACAGATTCAGCGCTCACAGCATCTGTTGTTATGCGCATATCATAAGGCATTCATTCATAAATAAGGAGGCACGTAAATGAAAACATCCTTACACTAACCTGAATGTATAATCAGTACTACATATTACTAAGTTACAGCACTTTAAAATAAACGCTAGGTTAGTGCATAGCAGTTGTTTAGAAAGAATGTAACATAATCAATCATATTCATGCAAAGAAAAATGATAAGAAATGGACAAATAATATAATCAGAAATAGATAGACCCCTATAAGCTAAAGGCTATAACAATTACTTGAATACTGTCTCAAGTACAATTATTTTAAATTTGTGAAAGACTTTTATTTACAAACGTTTGGCCCCATCCTACACCAATCTTTTTATGGCTTGTTTTGAGACGGTTGAAACCACACTGTTCTATGACCATAGAGTGATCTTTATCAAGCGCTATATCGAAGACTTGTTCCTCATATGGCGGGGAAATCTCAGTGAACTTAATGAATGGTTCAGTGATCTGAATAGGGGCAATCCCCAGGTCCAATTAAAGATGAACCATCATCAACACCAGATTGATTTTCTGGATATTAGGATCACGAAAGGACCAGAGGGATTTGGCACCTCCCTATGCCAGAAAGAAACAGATCGGAACTGCTTACTTGAGATCTCTAACTGCCATCCTCCGAATCTGAACTAAAGAGGGTGGTCCGCAAAAACACGGATGTAACTAGGAAGGATGAACAACTCTTACAGATGCAGCAGAGGTTCAGGGAAAGGGGAAATGGCCTTAACCAGTTACAACCTGCACTCCAAGCAGTCGATAATTTGTCACAGGAACAAGCTCTACATAAAAATAAAAAAGATGATGGAGCGAGCAGGATGATTTATACAACCACTTTCACCCCAGAAATATTGGGTTTCTCGAGGATCTTGAAGAAGAACTGGGACATTATTTCCTCTGACAAGGCTTTACCATTAACACAGCTGGAACCACCTATGGTGGGATTTAGGAGGGGACAATCCTTAAAGGATTTGCTCCTACGACCTGATAATAGAGAGCGTTATATCCAAAAAACGTGGTTATGCACCTCCAAAAAAGGTTATTACATATGTAGTGGTTGCATTACCTGTAGAGCATTAACCTAGAGCACACATTTTCTTCACCCATGGACTAACAAGAAGTATTTTATTAACTACAGGGTTACGTGCAATACAAGGTTTATTGTGTACCTGTTACACTGCCCATGCGGGCGGTTCTATGTGGGTAAGACCCAAGATGATTTGAGAACTTGTATGGCAAACCATCACTCAACTATTAGAACAGCCATTAATAATGGAACATCCGACCAGCTGGTGGCCAGGCATTTCCTGGAATCTAAGCATACTGTCACAGACCTCAGATATATTATCATAGACCACTTCCCAGCAAAACCTAGAGGTGGTGATAGGGCTAGGAGACTCTTACAAAGAGAATCCCGTTGGATCTTTAACCTGGATACCCTTATACCAAAGGGTTTGAATGTACACTTGGATTTCCAGTGTTTTTTGTGAGTTACTCCTGACACTATCTGTGTAGTCCACCACCAATATGTAACTATGGAGTAGTTTTTCCCCGAGTCCAGTATTAGTGTGGTAGTTTATCCATATTGGTTATTTGATAACATTTATTAATATGTAATAGTACTCTTTATTGGTAGATTTAGGATTTCCCTATGTAGTATGTAGTATGTAAATTTCCTTTAGTAGTATGTAATACTGATTATACATTCAGGTTAGTGTAAGGATGTTTTCATTTACGTGCCTCCTTATTTACAAATGAATGCCTTATGATATGCGCATAACAACAGAGGCTGTGAGCGCTGAATCTGTTCTGTTAAGGTAGCGCTGTAGGTATTGTAGTGACGGTGGCGTATTTTTATGTTGTTTTTGCCTTTTCAGATTTTTGGCCATCTGGAGATACCGTCCCGTCCCCTGCGCATGTGCAGTTGCTTCAGGGAGATGCCGACGGTTACTCACGGTGTTATGCGGTTGTGGGAGCACTATATAGGGGAGTGAGGTAAGACTGATTTTATACTATTGTGGTCTGAGGACGGGGAGACCCCAAAAACGTTCACCATTAAATGGTTTTCTGATAATTAATGGAAAGTGCTGGTCCTTTGAAGAAGTTTTTGTATCAATTGTATTTGACTTGCACCCCGGCTGCTGTATGTTAAAGAGGTGTGTGCTGGATCCCACATTTGTTTTTGTCTATATCATTTTTGTAAATATTTTATTATATCTTTTCATGTGACAGCAATGAAGAAATTACACTTTGCTACAATGTAAAGTAGTGAGTGTACAGCCTGTATAACAGTATACATTTGCTGTCCCCTCAAAATAACTCAACACAGAGTCATTAATGTCTAAACCATTGGCAACAAAAGTGAGTACACCCCTAAGTAGAAATATGCAAATTGGGCCCAATTAGCCATTTTTCCTCCCCAGTATCATGTGACTCGTTAGGTCTCAGGTGTGAATGGGGAGCAGGTTTGTTAAATTTGGTGTTATCACTCTCACACTCTCTCATACTGGTCACTGAAAGTTCAACATGGCTCCTCATGGCAAAGAACTCTCTGAGGATCTGAAAAAAGAATTGCTGCTCTACATAAAGATGGCCTAGGCTATAAGAAGATTGCCAAGACCCTGAAATTGAGCTAAAGCACGGTGGGCAGGACAATACAGCGGTTTAACAGGACAGGTTCCACTCAGAACAGGACTTGCCATGGTCGACCAAAGAAGTTAAGTGCATGTGCTCAGCATCATATCCATAGGTTGTCTTTGGGAAATAGATGTATGAGTGCTGCCAGCATTGCTGCAGAGGTTGAAGGGTGGGGGGTCAGCCTGTTAGTGCTCAAACCATATGCTGCACACTGCATCAAATTGGTCGGCATGGCTGTCGTCCCAGAAGGAAGCCTTTTCTATAGATGTTGCACAAAAAAGCCTGCAAACAGTTTGCTGAAGACTGTGGTCCGATGAGACCAAGATAAACTTGTTTGGTTCAGATGGTGTCAAGTGTGTGTTTTGCGGCAACCAGGTGAGGAGTACAAAGACAAGTGTGTCTTGCCTACAGTCAAGCATGGTGGTGGGAGTGTCATGGTCTGGGCCTGCATGAGTGCTGCCGGCACTGGGGAGCTACAGTTCATTTAGGGAACCATTAATGCCAACATGTACTGTGACATACTGAAGCAGAGCATGATCCCCTCCCTTAGGAGACTGAGTCGCAGGGCAGTATTCCAACATGATAACGATCCCAAACACACCTCCAAGACGATCACTGCCTTGCTAAAGAAGCTGAGGGCAAAGGTGATGGACTGGCCAGGCATGTCTCCAGACCTAAACCCTATTGAGCATCTGTGCGGCATCGTCAAACGGAAGGTGGGGGAGCGCAAGGTCTCTAACATCCACCAGCTCTGTGATGTCATCATGGAGGAGTGGAAGAGGACTCTAGTGGCAACCTGTGAAGCTCTAGTGAACTTCATGCTGTGTTGGAAAATAATGGTGGCCACACAAAATATTGACACTTTTGGCCCAATTTGGACATTTCCACTTTGAGGTTGTACTCAATTTTGTCGGCAATGGTTTAGACATTAATGGCTGTATGTTGAATTTTGAGGGGACAGCAAATTTAAACTGTTATGCAGGCCGTACTTTACATTGTAGCAAAGTGTAATTTCTTCAGTGTTGTCACATGAAAAGATATAATAAAATATTTGCAAAAATGTGAGGGGTGTACTCACTTTTTTATATATGTATATATATATATATATATATATATATATATATATATATATATATATATACATATACAAAGGGAGAGAGGGGGAGAGAGAGATTTATATGTGTATTTATATGTCAGTAAATACATATATACACATAAAAATACATAAATACATCCGTTCACACACACACATATATATATATATATACATATAAATATATATATATGCATACAGACACATATTTAGACATGTCTATGTATTTCTATATATTTTAGAGCCCTTTTTTGTCAAATACTTTTTACCATATATCTTTGAACCCTTATAACGACTTTCAACTTGTAATATGCACACTATTTCTGACACACGCATTTTTCCCCCACACAATTTATTGTAAAGTCATAATATATCCATTAAAATAATGGTTTAGATTGAATCTGCTGTGTTGGCTGAAAAATGATCTGCAGTAGGGATTAAATGTGAGCAGCATCTAAAAACTCGAAAACAGCCCAGCACAGGGGTGAAAATGGCTCAGCAATTAAGGGGTTACTATTACCAGTAGAATTTATTAAGCTTATAGAGTTACTGGTCTATTTTTAATCCCTATATTTGTTTTCAAGATCTCTTCTGAATATTAAGATAATAGGCAAGGTGTCCGTACACAGACACTGGTGTCCGTGGCTAGTCTTAGCAGTGTCCACCACAACCTTAGTATAGCATTTCTTTCTAATTAAATAATAGGAGTAAAAAAAATATTTAGTGTAAATAAAGTTAGCGGCTTGTCAAGAGACTGCTAGCGATATTGGGTGATAAGTTATGGACTAAATTAAGCCTGTGTGAAATATTTGTATAATAACACCCAGCTCTATACAAAGACACAGTAGTAACACTGGCACTTGGGTATAGCAAGAGGAGGGCTGGTTATATGATCAGTCATATCTGCATCAGTTTAATAACACCCAGCACTATATAATGACACAGTAGTGACACTGGCACATGGGTATAGCTAGAGGAGGGCTGGTTATAGGGTCAGTGGAATCTGCATCAGTATAATAACACCCAGCACTATATAATGACACAGTAGTGACACTGGCACATGGGTATAGCTAGAGGAGGGCTGTTATAGGATCAGTGATATCTGCATCATCAGTATAATAACACCCAGCACTATATAATGACACAGTAGTGACACTGGCACATGGGTATAGCTAGAGGAGGGCTGGTTATAGGATCAGTGGCATCTGCATCAGTATAAAATCACCCAGCACTATATAATGACACAGTAGTGACACTGGATCATGGGTATAGCCAGACAAGGGCTGGTTATAGGATCAGTGGTATCTGCATCAGTATAATAACACCCAGCACTTTATAATGACACAGTAGTGACACTGGATCATGGGTATAGCCAGACAAGGGCTGGTTATAGGATCAGTGGTATCTTCATCAGTATAATAACACCCAGCGCTATATAATGACACAGTAGTGACACTGACTCATGGGTATAGCTAGAGGAGGGCCGGTTATAAGATCAGTGGTATAATAACACCAAGCACTATAAAATAATGTCCTTCACTAAGGTCTGTACTTTGGAAAATGTCTGCCACAGCCTTTGTCTGTGCCTATCCCTGATAGGTAATTGTATTTGTGATAAACTGCCCTCTTTTGTATAAAGATACAAAAGCACTGCCAGGACAATCCTGCGCTTAGTTCTTGACTTGTTTATGGTATTTGGAAGTATTTCCACTCTGGGGACCTTTTTTTTGTGCTACACTTCTGCTGTTAGATATATAGGCAGACAGACACACAGATGTGTGATATATAAATTGATTACTTGAGTCTGCGCAAACTAATAACCTGCTTTGCATAAAGAACATTAAAACAAAAAATTCATAAGTTAAAACACAGTATATCTTGTTGAATTAATTAATTCTACACACAATTGCATATTTTCTTTTAACAGCAATAAATGGCCCAGCTAGATCACATTATACAGCCGTTTATGATTTATAGAGAGAACCTGCTAATTTTGCTTAAACTAATAAATTTGCATTGTCTCCCTGATGCATATGATTGTGACACAGAGAATAACTGCACCGCTAATGCACTCCTGCTAGGAATGCAGTCAAGATGGCATCAGTTTCAATTTATGCTTGAAAGTATTTTAATTAAACAAAATCAATATGGAAATATATTATTTTAAGGCTTTACAGTGGCAGATTACAACAGAAAAATGTCTGATTCATTTAGGTTGGTGGCGTTTTAATAGCACAGAGCATTTATTGTAAGGTTGTTATTTTGAAACATACTTTAGGAAGCAATTAAAATCTGACACAGTAAACACTTGCTGAGCTTTAAAGCGCTACATTTTTACAATCAAATGCAAAATAGATTTAATTATATATATATATATATATATATATATATATATATATACATTTATAAATTTATATATACATATGCATATATCTATCTATCTATCTATCTATCTATCTATATATATATATATATATATATATATATATATATATATATATATATATATATATATATATATATAGGGCATGAAGCATATTTGTTAACTATTTAAAAAACATTTTAATATGGTTATTTGTTTGTGTGAATATGTTATCATTTATATTCTGATGTTTATCATAGTATCAGAAAATCAAATATCATAAAAATTCCATATTTGGAAATTTAAAATATATTTTCATAATAGTAGCTTTAGGAAAGCTTAAATTCAGTGATACTTATTTTTATCTGTCGGCAATTACATTTTTTTTTATTTCAGTGAATATGTGATAAGATTTTGGCACAGGTATACTATACATTCTATAAGGGGAGCTCACAATCAAACATAATTTGTAGGAACATACAAATTATGTTTGAATGGCCTGGAATGTTGTAACTTTTGCCAATGGATCCTGTAATAAGAAAATAAAGGTTGTTTTAATTTTTTGAGGCTGGAATCAGTTTTTAGACTCCACCCTGTCAATCTAAGCTCTGCCCCCATATTGCCATTACATAGTTGTGTCGAAACTAGTGCTTGTCGAAACTGGTGATCAGCAATTTCCAAAACTCCGCCCACTAATGTAAACACTGCACTTTATATAGTAAATAATAAACTTCTAAATACACTGCCTCTCGGTATAAACAGCTAGCAGCTAAATGATGTAAACACTGCACTTTATATAGTAAATAATAAACTTCTAAATACACTGCCTCTTGATATTACTCCAGTGTTAAAAAGTATGTATATCTAAAGCCCAACAATAAAATAGTGGTTAGCATGTGGTCCATAAAAAACTCATTGATTGGATATTTTTATATATATACAATACAATTACTTTGCATATATATATATATATATATATATATATATATATATATATATATATATATATATATATATATATATATATAGGTCAAAGTTGTATTGTATGTGCACTCTCACCAACAAACTGCAACTTGCCAGGGTGCTGTAGCCAGGTATGTAGATATCAGAAATTGAAAAAGCACTCACTGGGCTATGGACATCAGTGTAAATCAAAACTTTATTGTGACGTTTCGGGACCAGCAGCGTCCCTTCCTCTGACAAACAACAGGTGAGAAAACAGAACTTTTATAAGCCCACAAAACACTCCCCTAGGTGAACTGCCAATCAAAATGAGCCGTGCGCAAAACCAGCATAAGCATGTTTAATTAGTGAATAGCCGGTTAGAACATTGTGAAATATATATTCATATGCAAAAATATGATGGGTGCAAATGTGATCATATACACCTATAAATATGTGAGGTCCAAGTGAAACTAATAGCCCCCGGGAATAGACCTGATCATGTATATAACAAAGAATCCGTAACGATCGTTCATTCATGTATAAGTAAACAAATACCCTGATAGGATAGAATACATCACGCCTCTGGATTTTCATTGGAGAATAAGATTCCTCTCAAGGCCACGCCTATACTGACATTACGGACAGAGTTAATCTGTATTAAACCCATTCATGAATAAGTAAACAAATACCCTGATAGGATGGAATCCATCACGCCTCCGGTCTTTCATTGGAGCTTACGACTCCTCTCATGGGACCGCCTATATTGACATACCGGACGGAATTTAACATATATAAGATCCACCAAATATGTTACGGTATATTCACTTATTAAAACCTCATAAGGTAGGAGTCAGTGACAATCTGGCCTAATATGATCGCCAATGATCAAAATCATCACACCTCAGATAGATCGCCGCAACTCTCAACCACTGGTCGAGAGGTTACCATGGCGACGTATGCAAACAAACAATAGGCACTCAATGCGGCTGTGTATTACTGTGTCTAGACACTGTTACTACTTACCAGAATTTAAAACGTTAGTAAAAGCTGGGTCTAAGGTGGTTACCGATTCAATCCCATAACATAAAATCATGATATTAATACCTGGAGATTTACCAATGCTGCTCACAACATGCAAACCAACACCCATCTCGGCACACCAGCTCCCTTGCTAGTCTCTGTATCACAATTTACATAGGCACTAAAAAATGGCAATTAAACAGATATTACTCATATACAGGTAAAGGCATGAGGGCAACCGAAACACCAGATAGGAAAAAAGAAAGATCCTAATATAGCTCGTTCCATGTTATATATTGGGTCCAATGTACTGCAATAGAGCTTACCCAAAGTAAATACAGGATCATGGACAATAAGCATATTAGATGGCCAATATAGGCTAATATTAATAATCATCGATATTATGCGGGGATAAACTAGAATCCTAACAGCGCAACTCACAGGATAAGTAAAACAAGCATGCTAATTTGTGATACATAAGCACAGGTACCGGCCTCAATAAAGAGAGCATGCGCTAACATAAACCTTGGGTTATTCATCTATAATTCCATATAATGTCATATTTTGTGGTCCAGTACTATATATCTGACTGATTGTAATCTTTACCCTTGCTTCACTATACCTATTATTAGGTTTATGTTAGCGCATGCTCTCTTTATTGAGGCCGGTACCTGTGCTTATGTATCACAAATTAGCATGCTTGTTTTAGTTATCCTGTGAGTTGCGGTGTTAGGATTCTAGTTTATCCCCGCATAATATCTATGATTATTAATATTAGCCTATATTGGCCATCTAATATGCTTATTGTCCATGATCCTGTATTTACTTTGGGTAAGCTCTATTGAAGTACATTGGACCCAATATATAACATGGAACGAGCTATATTAGGATCTTTCTTTTTTCCTATCTGGTGTTTCGGTTGCCCTCATGCCTTTACCTGTATATGAGTAATATCTGTTTAATTGCCATTTTTTAGTGCCTATGTAAATTGTGTTGTAACAATGTATTGCGCTATCTTTTTAACATTTTTAATTGAATTAGTACTCTGCCGGGACGCGTCCTGGTTGCTATGGCAGCCGATGACGTAGTGACTCACGGCGCGGCTGGCTGACTTCCGGAACGCCACCGGCAGGGCTGCACTTGGGAGCGGGTCTCTCGCCATAAAGGGTGAGTTGGTGTGTTTGTCTGTAAGTAGCTGTCTGAAGGTGGGGGAAAACCCCGAAACGTCACATATTAAAGTTGCTATTGCTGGAAAGACCCGGTGAGTGCTTTTTCATTTGGATACATATGCTATACTTTTAAAGCACCCCGGGCAGGTTGGACTGCTTGTGTTACTGTGAGTGCTTCTACCCCTCTGGACTGTATATATATATATATATATATATATATATATATATATATATTGATCACTATATAATATAGGCATTGCTTTATATCTGCGATCGGCCCTATCATTATTATTGCTAAATTATTTTCACTAATATCACACTTTCACAATACCGCTTGGTTAATGTTGTATGTTTGCTCTTAGAGCATAAAACTGTTGTTTACTAATATGTAAAACAAGTATCAGTTTTGTGCATATTTCGAACTCTGCGATTTACAAGCAAACCGCCACACAATTGGTTAACTAGAGGTAATTTCTTCTTAGTACCAAAATCAGCATTTGTATTATATAGGCATAGGATCTGATGCCTCGTTTTCTATTGGTTTGCTGAAGGATATAAGTTAGGATTAGTTTTATAGTGGCAGACAGCTTGATCACCACATATTTTTATTTTTGGAAACTTTTTGTAGAAAAAGAGTTTCTTGTTTGGTATTCACAAGTTATAACAATACGTCTTGGAGTCCTTGTTATATTGTATTCAGTTTGCCATTAGTCGCCACCATTTGCATCAATTACGGTGGTTGTTGACGAAAGGGCTCTAGGCATTGTAGGAAAGTTGTATCTCCCCTTAGAAAATTATACGAATGGATAAATACATAAAATATTGCATACAAATCCCTAGAGGCATATTATAAAGATGAATAGGTTTGAGGGGGGCGTATCACTGACGTACATCAACACAATGGTGCCCGAATGTATCGATTGGTTGCATAGAGGGTGTGTATCTAGCAACAAGCTAGGATTGGCTGAATATCGGCCTAGTTGAGTGCATTCACTGCACAACATAGTTTTTGGTCTCCTATTCATAATATGCTGTTCAATGTTTCACCTTTTGACTTAGAGGCATATCATCAAGATTAACACGCTTGTGAGTGGCAAATTTCGCTTCTAACTACTTAATCAAACCCTAACTTACTGATTGGTTAAAGCAGAAGGTGTGTTCAAGTCTTCACCTGCGGATTGGCTAAATATCAGCTAAACACCTATTATACGCATTGTTTTGCGTACTATCTAGTCTCCCATGCGAAACATGCTAATAAGGGTTTTAAAAATAAGCTGGTTCAGTAGTTTACTCAGAAGAGTCATACACCCCAAATGTTTGGAAAAACTTGCAGAGGTAAGACGATTGTAAAATCTTTAAGAACAACCTTAATCAACTACTGATCACACACTACACTCATATCTGATGGAGGTGTGTATTATCGTTACTAACAATAATGAATTGTTTATCAGATGTATCATATTTGAATCATATATAGATCAACTATACACTTCAGATTATTTGTATCAGCAGACCATTTGTATTACATATGAACTGTTTTTAGAAATTGTGGAAATTTATAAATATTTTTTGTTATATGTACTGTGCAATTACCAGATACTACATTGATTTAAGTTGAAATGAGAACCAATTTTTTAAATGATTTAAGTTTAATAATCATATACATTTTTTGTCATTTATTATATTTTATATATATTTTTAAACTGCTGGCATTATTGGATTGATGTACACCAATTAACAATGTCTATAGAAACGCCCACTAGGGATATGTCCTATCTTACTATTGGCTCAAGCTTTGTTTAAATGGATTCTCAGTTAGAAGGTTCATTATGCCTGATGAAACAGCCCATGCTGGGTTGAGAAACGCGTTGCATTGCTTTAATATTGTTTGCTATGTTTTTAATATTCAAATATTTGTTTTAATAAACTGAACTTGTCTTATGCAAGCTTTGGTTCATTACCTTCTTATAAGTTTTCTATACTGCTTCTGACCATCCATTAGCAATCACTGTGAGAGGATTCCCCTGCACCATCCACTCTGCACCTGGAGAGGTTTAGCTGGTACACCTGAAGATACCAGCCAGCTCCTACTAGTACATAAGTGTACTTGGGCCGATTGTGAGTACCCATTTGGCTCTTTTTTATGCTTTTATATATATAGATATACTGATGCACACATGAGGCGCCCCTCTTGTTCCTTATTTTATTTAATACGGGCCTTTAATTCAGTAAAGTTTGCAATCACTTTAAAGAAAATTAAAAAATATTGCTGCATTTTGTTAGTATTTATTTATTTCCTTTAAATTACTTTTAAAGGCTTAATACTTACCTTAACGTTCTCTGAAGAGCACGCTAACCCATTCCTTTTCTGACCAGGTCCCTGACCGGCACTTACTTTAGTGCAGGTTCTGGGAGCCAAATGGCTAAGCTTTGAAACATTTACATTCGATTAACGAAAACAAATTTAAATATTTAACGAAAATTCGATTTTCTTTTCATTTTAAACTAAACGAAAACAGAATAGTGCAGGCAATGAATATTCAGAGAAAAAAAATTCGTCAAATTTTCCTAATGAGACTGCATTTGACATTTTGGACCTTGCTTCCATTTAATTAAATTTTTTAAACATAGTGGTTTGTTTGGATTTATCTTGCGTTCTTGCCTCTAGATGTTACAAGATAATTGTGTACTAAGCATTTTCCTCTTTCTATGGTTTTTGGACCAGTCGCAAAATTAAAAAAATAGGTGAAAATAAGTCTCTACTGTAAAGGCAAAATATTTTAAATTACTTTCACTTTTCCAAAGAAGTCAGGTGGCTTGCTTTCTTTTACCATTCTTCAGGACAGTGTGTTTCTTATGCAGCAATGGATTCTAAATTAGAAGATGCTAATGAAATTCCCACTGTCTTATTTTTTTTTACTTCTTAAAGGGACACTGAACCCAATTTTTTTCTTTCGTGATTTAGATAGAGCATGCAATTTTAAGCAACTTTCTAATTTACTCCTATTATCAAATTTTCTTCATAGAAACATAGATATTGACGGCAGATAAGAGCCATAGGCCCAGCAAGTCTGCCCGATATTACTTAACAGTATCAACTTATTTAGTTTGTAGGATAGCCTTATGCTTGTCCCATGCATTTTTAAATTCCCCCACCGTGTTTGTCACTACTACCTCTTGAGGAAGTTTATGCCATACATCAATCACTATTTAGCTTGAGATCATGACCCCTTTTTCTTGAATTTTCCATTTTATGTAAAATACCCACAGCCTCAGTTTTACTAAGCCCTTTAATCATTTAAACTAATAAAAAGGGTAGCATTAATATATCCACCTGACCCCCACAGCATGCCAAAACTGTTAGTCCATGTAACAATTCTAAAATTTCTTGTAGAATAACTCTTCGTGTCATGAGTACAAATGCTCGCAGCTTAGGAAATAAATTACCTGAACTCATTTCAATAATGACTAGGGACAACTTGGATTTAGTAGCTATAACAGAAACATGGTACAATGATTTGCATTACTGGGACATAGTCATACCTGGATACAGGTTTTTTAAATAGAACAGAGTAGGAAAGAAAGGTGGAGGAGTTGCTCTGTATGTAAATGAAAATATAAAGGTTAGGTTACTGAAATTGTAGGAACAAATGATGAGGTGGAAAGTATTTGGGTGACTTTTGGAAATTGAAGATAAAAATGTGTTTAGACTTTAGGAAGGCAGATTTTTAATTAATGGGAGAATACCTAAAAAACTATTTAAAAGGGAAAACTCTTATTACAGGGGTTCAAGAACAGTGGGAATTTGTGAAAGGTGCCATTTTAGATGCAACCGCACACTGTATTAGACATGTCTGTAAAAGTAAAAGAAAGCGGAAACCAATTTGGTTTTCCAAAGAAGTAGCACATGCTGTAAAGACAAAAAGATAGCTTATAAAAATTATAGACACATACAAGCAGATGATGATATGAAAATATGGAGACTCCAACAAAAAAAAGACTAAGCAGTTAATTAGGAAGGTTAAAGCTCATGCAGAAGAGAAGATAGCACAGTCAGTAAAACTTGGGGACAAAAATTCTTTAGATATATCAGTGAAAGAAGAAAAAATAAGGTAGGAATAGTAAAATTGAAATCAGTTGATGGTAGAATAATAGAAGGAGATAAACAGATTGCAGACTGTCTCAATGATTACTTCTGTTCTGTTTTCACAGAGGATTGTGAAGATAGAATGTCTACATTAAGGGATGCTATGAAAAATAGAAACAAGCTTAACAGTAATCTTTTTACAGAGGATGAGGTTTTGTTAGCATTATCAAAAATACATGTTAAAAAGGCAGTGGGTCCTGATAATATTCATCCAAGGGTTTTAAAAGAACTTCGATCAGTGCTAACTGTTCCATTAACTGGTCTCTCTTCATAAAAAGGGCAGTAGAGAAGAATCTGGTAACTACAGGCCACTTAGTTTAACTTCAGTAGTAGGGAAATTAATGGAAAGCCTCTTAAAAGAAAGAATTATGACTTACATAAAGACAAACAATTTAGAGGACCAAAGTCAGCATGGTTTTACTTCAGGGAGATCATGTCAGACTAATCTAATTGACTTCTTTGATTATTTAACAAAAGTATTAGACAAGGGTGGAGCAGTTGATGTAGCATATCTAGATTTCAGCAAAGCATTTGACATCATCCCACACAATAAACTAATTCATTCTCTTGGTATGTTTATTTGAAAAGCAAGAATGTAAGTTTAGATGCCGGCTCATTTTTGGTGAACAACCTGGGTTGTCCTTGCTGATTGGACAGCACAAATAAACAAGTGCTGTCCATCGTCTGAACCAAAAATTTGCTGGCTCCTTAGCTTAGATGCCTTCTTAAGCAAAATTGATAATAGGAGTAAAATTGCTTAAAATTGCATGCTCTATCTGAATCATGAAAGAAAAAAATTGGGTTCAGTGTCCCTTTAAACCACTTTAATCACAAACTCCCTTATACAAGAGCAATGCTGTTCAAGAAAATATTAAAAGCATAGCATAGTATGAAACAATATATTATTCTCTGTTTCTTACAGTGACTGAAATTATTTCAAGTGGTTAGACCTTTACTTAAAGGGACAGTATACACCAATTTTCCTACAACTGCATGTAATAGTACGCTATAAAGAAGAATATGCGCAGATACTTATCTACAAATACAGTATAAACCCTTTAAAAACTTACTCAGAAGCTCCTAGTTTAGCATTGTTGATGAGGTTAGGCTGAGACACCCAGTGAAAGGGTCTGGTTAACAAAAATAGCAGACACTCCACACCTCCCCCTTCCCTGCATATGAAAAGACAGATAACATATACAGGAGCCTGCAGGAGTCTGTAAATGTGTGTATACATCTGACACTGTGGTGCTTGGTTAGAAGTCTGAAAATCAGCACAATGTTCTTAAAAAATAAGCAAAACTATGCATTGCTACAAAAACACTCTCAGATGGGCTATATAAATGGATCATCTACAAAACATTTATGCAAAGAAAAATCTAGCATATGATATTCCTTTAAAAGGACATAATACACCTTGTAATTGCAAGAGTTGTCTGTAGTCCTGCAAATTTAAAAAAAAAAAAAAAAATAGCATACTGACTGAGTGGAGAGTTTCTGAATACATTAATACCTTGTTTACTGCATTGTTTTACGATAGGAAAACATTTCCTCCTGCTTTCCACCAATCCAAAGGTGTTATTGGACAAGGTTTGGCAATGTTATTTTGCTACTAAAACGTATGTTGATTTGCACCATCTTACCTTATCAACTTTTTAGGCCAGTTCTAAATAAATGGGTTTTATGTCCCTTTTAAAGGTCATGGGGCTGATTTATCATTTGTCGGACGGACATGATACACTGTAGCGGATCATGTCCCCCCAACATCTTGTGAAATGCTTGTGCAATGCCGCCCCCTGCAGATTCGCGGCCAATTGGCTGCTAGCAGGGGATGTCAATCAACCCGATCATATCCGATCGGGTTGTTTGCTGTCAGCTGCCTCAGAAGTGGCGGACGAGTTAAGGAGCAGCGCAGAAACTGGTGTTTACGGCCCCATTCGGGCCATGATAAATCGGCCCCTAAATTTCAAGAATTTAAGGAATCATATTGATTGACTGATACTTTATAAATAAAAAACAATCTTGTGAAACATTAAAGCCTTGAATCAGTACAATTTTTAGAAGATGTATTTTATACACACAGCATATCTAATGTCTGCACTTTCAAGCTCACACAGTTTTCTTCCCACAACAAAAACTAAAACTCAGAAAAAAATAACATAAATGACTGAGCTATGAACCTTAAATAATTACAAAGTATAAAATCAATACAGAATGTGAAGTAACTATGTCTAATATTTACTAAGTCAATCACAAGGATATCAAATGATAAACCCATCATCAGGGGAAATTGAAATCTGATAAGATAAGGAATGCTATTCTGAAAGTTCTTATAGTTCTTAAAGGGCTATTAAAGTTAAAATAAAATTGATCATGCACATGAGAGTAATTATTTTGCTAGCTAATGAGGACCACAACTGGTGAAGTGTGACATGCCATAAAAATGTTTTGTTTGTCAGCACAGGAATATCTGTTTCCCCAAAATAAATAAATAACCTATTTTAAAGGGACACTGGGATGGTGGTAGGATTTTTGGCTACACAGGCAAAGAAACATTTTGCTGTCCCTCCCCTTCCATTACCGGTTCTTACGAAAATGTTCTAATTGGGTGAAGCAGCTATAGATAACTATTTTTTTTATTTTAAAGATGTTTTTATTTTGAAAAAATAACAGATTTTACAAAACGTAGATAAGAATATTTTCATAGCGTAACAGTGAGGCACAGCATTAAGAGTGCTTTTGAATTAAAGGTCCGTACATCATGCATAAAAGTGCAACAAGTTCAGTACATAGGTTCAGTGCAGAGGCTTGTATGACCCGTGCTTCTATGTTACAGTCTCGGGGATATTACATGAGTTACAACATACATTAAATAACGTTATCCTCAAAAGGGTACTGACAACTGGCTAAAATGGTGTCTAAGGGCAAAGCCTGATGTTTAGTGTAGTGGACGTTAGTGGGTTCTAAGTTTGTGTCGCTCTTTGTGCTGGTTCCATAAAGATAGTTTAAGTTTGTGTGTGACTAATGAGCCTGGTTGGAGGTGGTGGTACCTTTCAAGTTGTAGGAAACTCTCTACCTGGTCCTCCCACTCTTTCTCAGTGGGGATATTGGGGGATTTCCAATGTGGTGCGATTAGGGTTTTAGCGCTGTTTAGCATGAGGATCAGCAGGATTACTGTCGTGCAGTTTGGGCAAGAGTAGAAATAGTAAGATCTGTGGATAGTTTGGTAGATGTTTGTCTATTGCGTCTGACATACACTCCAGTACCGCCAACCAGAACGTATCTAGTTTATTACACTGCCACCATATGTGTGTAGGGGTGCCTATTTCTCCACATCCCCCCCAGCACTTATTGCTAGCTGTTTTGTAGATAGAGTGTAATCTGCTGGGTCAGATACCATCTTGTTAAAAATTTGAAGTTGGTTTCAAGGACTCTTGTGGAAATTGATGAACGCTTTGTAGTGTCAGCCAGTCCCTAGCAGCGATGCTAATGCCCAGTTCCTTGTCCCATGAGTTGGTGTAAGAGGGCAAGAGTTGAGGCTCTTTGATTAGCAGTAGTTTGTATAGTTTTGATATGGCATGTGTTGGGGTGTTTTCTAAGAGGCATAGGGTCACAAATGGTGTCATGTTTCTAGTTAGATGATGTTTCTTGGGGTGAGTGTCTATGTAGTGACAGATTTGGGAATAGGCGTACCAGTTTAGAGGAATCTCGGGGTGCATCTCCTGGATGGCGGAGAGGGGTCTATGTGTTTTATTTTCGCGGAAGAGCAAAATTGTTCTGCCCTTAATGTGGCACCCGACTTCTAATGTAGTGTCTTTGAAGTTCCAGGGTAGGTCCGGATTATGGCAAAGGGAGGACATGGGGGACAGAATATTAGAGATGTTAGTGGATGTGTTTATTAATTTATCCCATGTTGTGAAAAAGTCAGAGAGAAGAGGATATTGTGCTATGTTAGAGGGTCTGTGTTTGTGAGGTATCCAGGCTGCAAGCCCAGCATTGCATAGACCCAGTAAGTGCCTATCAATCCGGACCCATTGTTTATTGTTATTGTTTGTGCACCAGTCCAATAACTTATGTAGCATTATAGCTTTTTTATAAATAAGGATATTAAGGACTCCCAACCCACCCCTGTCCCTTGGTAAGTACATGTTCTTTCTAGCGATTCTGGGCCTAGCTCTCTGCCAAATGTATTGCTCTATTAGTGATTGTATTTTGTTGAGATAGCGTATAGGGAGGTGTATGGGTGTGGTTTGCAGAAGATAGAGAAGTCTTGGCAAAACATTCATTTTCACAACATTTATTCTGCCAATCCAAGATATTGATTTGTTTTTCCAGCTTGATAAGTCTGTGGTTAGCAATTTTTCAATAGTTTTGTAGTTAGCTGTGTATACTGTTTGGACATCAGGTGCTAGGTAAATGCCCAAGTATTTCAGTTTGAATCTTTGTCTTTTAAGGGGGCAGTTTGGGATCAATTGATTAATTTCTCTTCCCCCATAATTTATATTTAAATATTCAGACAACCTTGCCTCGTGCCATTATATATATTGAAGCTGTCTGACAAAATGCCATTAACCTTAACCCTAGCAGTGGGAGCTGAATATAGGGAAAATACAAATTCTAGGAATTTGTCACCGAATTTCATTTTCTGCATTACTGTTTTTAGGAAAAGCCAATTAATATGGTCGAAGGCTTTCTCTGCGTCCATGGAAACTATAATGGTAGGGGTGCGAGTGGCTTGGGCGTGGGAAATAATCTGTAGTGTTTTCAGGGTGTTATCCCTAGCCTCCCTCCCCAGAATGAAGCCCACCTGGTCTGTGTTTATTAATTTAGGTAAGTATCTGTTCAGTCTTGTTGCAAGTATCTTGGCGAAAATTTTTATGTCAGAATTTAAGAGGGATATTGGGCGGAAATTTTCGGGTCTATTTGGTATTTTCCCTGGTTTGGGGAGGACTGTGATGTGAGCATCATTTGAGTGACCTGGGAATCCTCTGGAGTGAATTAATAAGTTGAAAGTGTTTGTTAAGGGACAAGTGAGGTGGTGGATGTATGTCTTATAGTATGTCATGTTAAACCCGTCTGGGCCCAGGTTTTTACCTCCAGGCATGTCTTTAATCGCATTTTTTGTTTCCTCCACTGAGATGGGCAGATTCAGGCTATCTGATTCGTCTCTATCTAAGGTCAGTAAGTCCAAGTCCTCAAGATAGGTTTCTATGTCTTGTTGGGTGGGGGTACTGTCTAAATTGTACAGGGTTGCATAGTACTGTCTGAACACTTCTGCTATATTTTTACTCTCCTTTTGAAGATCTCCTTGTTTGTTGATAATAGAGTGGATGTGTGCACTTAATTGGGTTCTCTTAAGTGTTTTAGCAAGAGAGGACCCCGCTTTATCTTTGATATCAAAGTATTTTTGTTTCAGCAGTGCTGCTTTCTTTTGGTGTTCTTTGATTAGGTGGTCTTTGAGGTCTTTCCTAGACTGTGTTAGGGATTCCATGCTGTTAGCCTGTGGATGTTTTTTGTTCTCTTTTTCCCAGTAGCTAATTTGGTACATAGTAGAATTTATAAATTGTCTGTTCAATTTTTTTCCCTGGCTTTGTGCGCTATCAGTTCACCTCTTATGATGCACTTGTGTGTCTCCCAAAGAGTGGCTGAGGTTATGTGGTCTGTGTCATTTTCTCTAAAATAGTTTTTGATGGACTGGTCTACAGCCTGTTTAGTTAGTGCATTCCCTAGTAGGAAGGCATCCATCCGCCAGATGAAGGGGCGCTGTGGCATGTCTGGCCAGGCCACGCTACCGTGCATTGTACGGGGGCATGATCAGACCATGTGATTGTCAAAATTTGCGAGTCAGTAATCATGGAAAGGCCCAACTGGTCTGTAAGTATGTGATCTATTCTGGTATATGTGTTGTGTGGGTGTGAGTAAAAGGTGTAGTCCCTGATGTCAGGATTAAAGTTCCTCCAGATGGCGTGCAGCCATAGTAGGTGTAGATTATTAGCTACCGATTTTAGAACTCGTTTAGGGGTATTAGTGATGCCTGTCCATTGTCGGGTCCAGTGATAAATTAAAGTCGCCCCCCATGAATAGTGTCCCCTGGGTGTGTTCTAGTAGGAGGTTGGTTATGTGTCTGAATAAAGTGTGCTGTTCTTTATTTGGGAGATATATGTTTGCAAGGGTAATTGGCCTATTGAATAATAAACCTATCAGAATCAGGTACCTGCCATCCTTATCTTTCTCTATGTGGGTCTCTTGAAAGTGTAGGGAATGTTTAAGTAGAATACCTACCCCTCCCTTCCTGGTACCGCCCGAAGCCAGAAAGCTTGTTCTATATTTGTGGCTCAGGAGTTTGGGTTTGTGTCCTCTCTTAAAGTGTGTCTCCTGTATAAATAGGATATCACTGGGGGTTTTGTAGAGGTCTTTAAAGGCCATGGACCTCTTTTCTGGACTATTCAGCCCTTTCACATTTATGGTGGTAATAGATATTGTATGTGCCATGTTGGATCTAGTGGGTATGGGTATGGGTTTACGGTCCGAGTGATAGCCTGTCCGCTTGATGTAGGTTTTACACTGTATCTGGCTTGAGGTAATTAATATACGCTACTGCTGTACTACAAACTGAGACAATGTAACAGGTTAAAAAATTTTTTTGAGATGTGCAATAACAGTAATACAATAAGAACACAATACAATATCACTTATAAAGGCAATTTTAAACTCTTTTATTTTAATTTCTTCTTTTCTTTTCTAACTGAAGAGTTCAATTAACAAAAAGTTACAGTCTTTCAACAATAAAAAAAACAGTTGGGGTAGTATCCCCACTTCCAAACCTAAAGAATTGTGGAGAAAAAAAAGAATGTTGTGTCATACAACCTGTAACCGCCATGGTTAGAATGGAATGTCAGTTCGAGGTGGGAGATGCCATGGATCTAGTGGACATAGAGACCTGGTCCACATTTTCAGGTACAGAGTAAGGCCCTGGGCTGGCAGAGTTGTAAGTTTTGTGCAGTTGGTTGTTTGTCCGCTGAGAGTCTCTGGGGGAGAATTGATGGTCCTCTGGGTACGTGATGTTGAGTTGGAGGGTTTTGTTGAATCTTGGCAGGTCCTCCAGAGATCTAAGGATGGCTGTTGTACCTCCCTTAGATGCGGCAATGCTGACCGGGAATCCCCACCAGTACGGGATCTGCTGCTCCCTCAAGACTGTGGTGATGAAGCTCAGCTCCCTCCACTTCTGCAGTCTTGCTGGACTGAGGTCTGCGAAGATCTGGATGTGGAATCCAGCGTGCGTTACTTTTTGTTTTTGTCTGGCCTGTCTCAAGATTTCTTCTCTGTCCTTGTAATCTAATAGCTTTACAATTATGTCCCGAGGGGGCGCCTTCGGGGGGGCTTTGCTCTCAGGGCCCTGTGGGCTCTTTCAATGTGTATATCTGAGTCCTGAACAAGTCCTAAAGGCAGCCTTATATGGCGTTTGGCTGGATTGTCTCTGGGATCCCACGTATGTGCAGGTTGTTACGCCTGCCTCTGTTGTCCAGGTCCTCAACTTTCTCCATCAGTTGATGTATAGTTTCTTCTTGGTCGTATGTAACATTGGAAATGTGCTGTATGTCATTAATGACTGTGTTGTGGCTCTCCTTTAAGACCGAGGCCCTTTGTGTGACTTAAGATAGGTCTCTTTTTAGTTCCTCATACCAATTTTTAATTTTTTTTGATATCTTTAATATCATCTTTCGTGCATAGGTTTTGCAGATCATCTTTCGTAATGGCGGGCGCACTTGTAGTTTCTTTCTCGTGTTGCTGCTGTTCTGTAAGTGCGGCCATTTTCAGTGATTTTGCGGCTAGATCTTGTTGTTTGAGGAATTGTTGCATTAGCTTGGAGCTGTTTACATTGTTTGTTTTAGAGTTTCTGTGGCCAGGCATATCCAGAGGCGCTTAATGTCACTGTGGGTTCTGATGCCTAAAGGCTGGTGTGTGCAGAGTGGGGTGACAGTGTGAAGTCAATGCAGCCCTGCAGGCTGTCGCAGTCCAGGCCCCAAGGCAGTATGCGTGTAAAATATTGTAGAAGGCGAGTTTCCCCGCCTGAGATAGCAATCTATATGCTGATACTTAGTGAAAGGCATTTTGGATAGCGAGGGCCCTGAGATTTGTGCCCAAAATGCCCCAACTGTTCCAAAGTATGGCAGTGCATTCAGTGTGCTGTGGCACTTGTGTGTATGCAGGAGCCAGCTTACTTCTGTGTTCAAAGCCATAGAGATTGTGACCCTTATCGTTTTTTTTGTAACATTCAAAGGTCCTTTTTGCTCCAATTGATGTACAAGTTAGTTCTTCCAAGAAGAATCCCACATGGGAAAAGGCAAGGGACCTAGTTTGTATCATCAGCCTACATAAGTATGCTATCAATTGTGTTAAACATAGATATTATGGGGGATATTTATCAAAGCGTCAACTGAAAATACGCTGGAATTCCGCGTCGTAATTGTCGCAAGATTGATCCGCTGTAGTTATCAAAGTGTCAACATTGGCAAATGTTGAAATTTGTGACGTAACATACGAATCCCCAATCTCAATCTGACACCGATCGATGCAAGTTGAAAACCCGTGGAATTCGAGCGGAATCGTGTTCATTCGGCCTCCTATTCGACACTATTTGAAGCTCTCACAGAGTTATCAAAAATTCTACAGTCTTTTTCGACTCAGCGTACCTGGTTTTCAATCCGCCACGTTCGATGCTGCAAGAGAATGAAGTATATTACATAATAAAAGTAAATTAGAAACCTTATTAAAATTGTATACCCTTTCTAAATCAAACAATATTATTGCTCCACATTTGATGCACTAGTAGATATAGGGATAAAAATTAAAAATACATTACTAATTATGGATTATGCTACAACTTTGTCTCTCATTACAAAGCAAGGGGACAATATTATTTCTACATAGTGGAGTGTAAACCCACGTGGTATAGCTGCGTAGGATTAAACCGGAACCAAATGTGCCAAAGTGAATGCTTCCAATGAAAACAATGCTAGCAGAGTGCTGTAGAAGCGGTCTGGTCCGTGACCGCAAAATGAAACATTCATGCAGGGAAAAGGAAAGGTAGGCACTACTTGTAAAAAGGTGCAATAAAAAATATACACTTTAATGAAAAAGCTTAAAATACAATCACTGGCAAGACACAAGGCAGGGGAGATGGATGGAACAACATCCTGACGCATTTTGCGCCCTCTAGTGGCGCTTAATCATAGGCTTTGGAGCAAGGGAAGAGACACCCATTTATAGGGCAATATGTTAACCCTTCTAATGCTTTACAAAAAAACATTCTTTAAAAAACATTATAAATATAAACATTAGCAAACTTACAACAGGATCTATACAAAAAACCCGGACTCAGTATATAGGAACATGTGAATATGTAAATATGCTTACATAAATGTGATATTAAAACATCCAAATTAATTGATTAAATTACAGCAAGCCCTATTGGTTGATATATCTTAGCAAGTATTAAGAACTCTAAGTTCATGTATCTTTACTTCAAATCTATATAAAGAATGTATATATGTATGTATATGAACCCAAATTCAAATTCAATCTTAACTTTAAAGGGACATGAAACCCAATTTTTTTCTTTCATGATTTAGAAAGAGCATATAATTATAAACAACTTTCTAATTTACTTCTATTATCTATTTTGCTTCATTCTCTTGATATTCTTTGCTGAAAAGCATATCTAGATATGCTTAGTAGCTGCTGATTGGTAGATGCACACAGATGCCGCCTGTGATTGGTTCACTGTGTGCATTGCTATTTTTTCATTAAAGTATATCTAAAAAATAAAGCAAAGTAGGTAATAGAAGTAAATTGGAATGTTGTTTAAAATTATATTCTCTACCTTAATCATGAAAGGAAATGGTTGGGTATAGTGTCCCTTTAACTTAGTCATCTATCAGATAATTAATATCACATTCTTTATTCATACCACTAGGTTGTTGTGTATTTAATTTTATGATCCAAAATATTTCTTTTTTATCCAGGATCTTATATCTATTACCGCCTCTAGGTGGAATAATGGCTATATCAATAATTGTGTGAGAAATAAATACTGTACAGTATTCTTGTACAGCAACTTAAATTTTTACTTTCCTATCCCTTTAAAATATCCAATGATTGCAAATAAATACATATGATACTCTGATTACGTTATATTTGCAATTATTCCTGCTCAGAATAATAACACATTTACAATATATACATATAGTGGTATAAATAAACACAAAGATATGACAGACAACACTGTTTAGAACTAAAAAAAACGAACTTAGGGACATGTAAATATGTTTGCAAAAGATTTCAGACATAACACACACAGAGATATATATACAGGGAGTGCAGAATTATTAGGCAAGTTGTATTTTTGAGGATTAATTTTATTATTGAACAACAACCATGTTCTCAATGAACCCCAAAAACTCATTAATATCAAAGCTGAATAGTTTTGGAAGTAGTTTTTAGTTTGTTTTTAGTTATAGCTATTTTAGGGGGATATCTGTGTGTGCAGGTGACTATTACTGTGCATAATTATTAGGCAACTTAACAAAAAACAAATATATACCCATTTCAATTATTTATTTTTACCAGTGAAACCAATATAACATCTCAACATTCACAAATATACATTTCTGACATTCAAAAACAAAACAAAAACAAATCAGTGACCAATATAGCCACCTTTCTTTGCAAGGACACTCAAAAGCCTGCCATCCATGGATTCTGTCAGTGTTTTGATCTGTTCACCATCAACATTGCGTGCAGCAGCAACCACAGCCTCCCAGACACTGTTCAGAGAGGTGTACTGTTTTCCCTCCTTGTAAATCTCACATTTGATGATGGACCACAGGTTCTCAATGGGGTTCAGATCAGGTGAACAAGGAGGCCATGTCATTAGATTTTCTTCTTTTATACCCTTTCTTGCCAGCCACGCTGTGGAGTACTTGGACGCGTGTGATGGAGCATTGTCCTGCATGAAAATCATGTTTTTCTTGAAGGATGCAGACTTCTTCCTTTACCACTGCTTGAAGAAGGTGTCTTCCAGAAACTGGCAGTAGGACTGGGAGTTGAGCTTGACTCCATCCTCAACCCGAAAAGGCCCCACAAGCTCATCTTTGATGATACCAGCCCAAACCAGTACTCCACCTCCACCTTGCTGGCGTCTAAGTCGGACTGGAGCTCTCTGCCCTTTACCAATCCAGCCACGGGCCCATCCATCTGGCCCATCAAGACTCACTCTCATTTCATCAGTCCATAAAACCTTAGAAAAATCAGTCTTGAGATATTTCTTGGCCCAGTCTTGACGTTTCAGCTTGTGTGTCTTGTTCAGTGGTGGTCGTCATTCAGCCTTTCTTACCTTGGCCATGTCTCTGAGTATTGCACACCTTGTGCTTTTGGGCACTCCAGTGATGTTGCAGCTCTGAAATATGGCCAAACTGGTGGCAAGTGGCATCTTGGCAGCTGCACGCTTGACTTTTCTCAGTTCATGAGCAATTATTTTGCGCCTTGGTTTTTCCACAAGCTTCTTGCGACCCTGTTGACTATTTTGAATGAAATGCTTGATTGTTCGATGAAGCTTCAGAAGCTTTGCAATTTTAAGAGTGCTGCATCCCTCTGCAAGATATCTCACTATTTTTTACTTTTCTGAGCCTGTCAAGTCCTTCTTTTGACCCATTTTGCCAAAGGAAAGGAAGTTGCCTAATAATTATGCACACCTGATATAGGGTGTTGATGTCATTAGACCACACCCCTTCTCATTACAGAGATGCACATCACCTAATATGCTTAATTGGTAGTAGGCTTTTGAGCCTATACAGCTTGGAGTAAGACAACATGCATAAAGAGGATGATGTGGTCAAAATACTCATTTGCCTAATAATTCTGCACTCCCTGTACAGTATATATATATATATATATAAAAAATACTAAATATTAAAATATGTATGTACAATATTAAAAAGAATTAGAATAATTCACTAATAATTGCACCAAATATGTCGCTACTTGCTATATTCGCAATTAGTCCTGCTCGGAAAAACAATGCATTTACACTATATACAATAATGTGCTAAAGAGAAATGTGCTTGTTCGTGGACTTTAATGAAATTATATAAAGTTGGGAAAAACACGAATAGCCGCGACATCAATGAATGTTAGTTAACACCAGTCTGATGCTCTTCGCACCGTACTTGATGCTCGTGTTTTTGACGTTTTTTTTATAAATAAGGAGATCGTATTCAGATCCTCGGCCACAATATTTGGTGATGTTTGGTGAGCGTATTGACGCCCGCAAATGCAACATAGTTGACGCTTTGCTAAATAGGCCCCTATGAATGAAAAGCAGGTGTTAAAAGATATAAAACAGTCTTTTTCACTGTTGTAATAATAATAATAAAAAAAAGCAGTGGGTTAAAATGAATAGAAATCATTGCAATATGCATTATTTATCATTTTAAAAATACTTTTTTAGCTTCATTTGTGCAGGATTCATTGCTTCCTGTAACCGCCCCAGAATGGCATTGGGTCTCTACAGGAAGACATATATAGCTTGAGCAACTTGAGCTGGCTTACTGTTCAGGGAATGCTAGAGAAACAGGAAGTCATGCTTTAATGAGGTAGATTGCATCTTAAAGGGACATTCCACTCAAAATGTAAACACACATAGATAAATTACATCTTTGAACAGAAACATATTTGCAATATATATGTATTGGTAAAAATGCTTTAAATAAAAGTTATCACTGTTTTAGCATTTTTCTCTGCACATGCATGTGAAGCATAGCTAGATATTCTCAGTGCACCAGCATTTTAAATAGTCAGAGCGCCAATGGGGCTTGTATCATGTCAGAAATTTACAAATTGAATCATTACCAGATGATGGAAGCAGCTTAGGAATTCTGAGCAAGTGCTGTGTTTAAAATGCGAGTGCACAGTGAAAAATTATATACACTTTTGAAATAACTATAGCTTTTATTAGAAACATTTTTGCTAATCCTATATAATAAAAGGCCAAGTGTGTTTGTCCGAAGCTGTCATGCGCAGTAGACGCTGAGCGCAAGGAAAACACACCTGGCATTCCTTTTTACTATTTTTCAATACATTTTTGAATTTTATCATCAAGTTTCGGAATGAGTTCCTGCCGCTTTCTTTGTTGCTTTAGTTATGTCTGGCAGTCTGATCCACTGCACTAGGCTACAGCACTCCGTGCATCTTTGAGGACTGTTTGCTGCATTTTTTCACTCTGCCCGCTACTATCTAGCGTTCCGGTCGGAGGATTTCATTTCCGGATACACAGTGTGGTCTGTGAGCTGCGTAGGGGAGGAGGGGAGAGAGCACAAAAGAGAGGGGGGAGAGAGCACAAAAGAGAGGGGGAGAGAGCACAAAAGAGAGGGGGAGAGAGCACAAAAGAAAGGGGGAGAGAGCGCAAAAGGGAGGGGGAGCACAAAAGAGAGCGGGAGAGAGCACAAAAGAGAAGGGGAGAGAGCACAAAAGAGAGGGGGAGAGAGCGAAAAAGAGAGGGGAGAGAGCGCAAAAGAGAGGGGGAGAGAGAGCAAAAGAGAGATAGAGAGACAGCAAAAGAGAGGAGAGAGCAAACAAGAGGAGAGAGAGAGCAAACGAGAGGAGAGAGAGCAAACAAGAGGAGGGAAGAGTGAAAGCAAAAGAGAGGGAGAGAGACAGCAAAAGAGGGGGAGAGAGAGCAAAAGAGAGGGGGAGAGAGCAAAAGAGAAGGGGGAGAGAGAGAGCAAAAGAGAGGGGGAGAGAGAGAGCAAAAGAGAGGAGGAGAGAGAGAGCAAAAGAGAGGGGGGAGAGAGAGAGTAAAAGAGAGGGGGGAGAGTTAGAGAGCAAAAGAGAGGGGAGAAAGAGAGAGCAAAAGAGAGGGAAGAAAGAGAGAGCAAAGAGAGGGGGGATAGAGAGAGAGCAAGGGGTGGGACCGCTGTACTGCAAAAATGGCCCCTGTAGACGGGCTTTAGGACTAATACATGTATATTACACTAATGTTTCTATTCAAAGCTGAAATGCATCCATGTGGATTCCAATTTTTGCTCGAATGTCCCTTTGAGTATGCAGCATGTCAGCTCCCTTAATCAATATAGGCAGAGCTACACTGAGAATTTTAAGTTGTTTGCTGTTTTTAACACAATCTGGGCTAGATAACAAGTGGGAGATTACAGGAGGACGACATCCTGAACAACTGATACAATAAAAAAGTAAACAGTAATGGTTCATGTCCCATGATGCATTTGGTTACACACTCTCTATGTTGGCCCTGGATTATGAGCCATTGGCGTATGCAGCCAGGCCTTTCACCCATATCCTGTGTAACCTGTGGGGGAGGTGAGGGTAAGATTAACATATGTTTTCAAACTAAAGGGTCACCCTGCTGTTCATTGTCACAACAAATATTTTTTTAAATTAAAAGGATATTAAATTCAAAACTTTGTTTGCATAATGAAATAATTCTGCAATGTACTTTCCATATTTTTGGCTACATTTCCTAAGATTCAAATGTTATTGCAATTTATTTACTCCCCTCAGAGTATTTAGAGTATTTTTAATGCGTCAGGGCATTCTAGATATATATGCAAACACATGACTTTAATGTCCCTATGACAACTCCTATCAGCAGTGAATCCTGAGGTGAATATCTAGCAAACCTACGTGTTAGTGGTGGTGAAGAAAGAAAAGGCCTGTAAGAACAGGTAGGCACAATGCAGATGATCTCAGGTCTAAGTTGAATAATATTAACATTCAGGTTTTGTGTGGTCAGGACATTGTAGTGCACCCTACCAATGGGAGGGAATTGCACCACTTCACAAAATGGTCAAAGAGAGCAGAGGGAAGTAAGAGATGTGAGCCTTGTGTGCTTCCAGGAAAAGCTGAATTGAGTCCTGAGTGCTACATGGGTGTTATTTTTGGCTCTCATGGCATTGGGCAATCTTTCCTGTTGGTATAGCACCATTAGGTAGTATTTTGGCAAATGTGGATTGTGTCACCATTATGTACACCCTTAAGCATTTGGAAACTGCCAGAGGCTAAAAAATGAATACAATAGGTTTAGTGCACTGTAACGTTGGTTTCTCCTTAATGTGTTTACAATTGCTTGCCATAACAGCTGCAGAATTTAAGATGTATAGGAAATCGTCCTTAGGTATTTCTTGTAATATTATTTGCCCTTGGACACAACCAATGATATATTTTGGACTACTTGATAATGAATTAAAAAGTGTTGTCCAGGGTTTATCAAGTCATTTAAGCTGTTGAATTCTATAAGTGAAAGATGGCCTTGCAAATGTGTTGTTTACCAGTATCAAGAATTTTGATTTTGATCAGAAAGACAGCACCAGCACATGTTAAGTATAAAGTTATATTTTTACCAAAACTATAATGTAAAAAGTGCTGCCGATAAACAATAAAGATTATGGACTATGATTGTGTAAACTGTAAAATGGCTTATCTGCAGGCTATTACATGCTGATAATTAACAAAAGATGGATTATGACTCACCAAATAGCTAACTAAGGTGAGCAATGCAAAAATGATAAACCCTTACAAATTAGAGCATGTTATTTTTGCAATAAAATGTGCAAGTAGAGTGCACTCTATTAGAGATAACAATACATATTTAATTGCTTTAATATCCCTACAATAAGAAGTTTGGCCAAAGCTCTATAAATTAAAACAGCATTGTATCTGCATATATGTAAAATACATTTCCATTGTGTCAGCTTGTCTGAAATGAAAAGACTTGGTTAAAAGGATGATTTCTATATCCTTCTCTTATATTTTTCATTTTCTCCTCTCTCTCCAACTCTGCATCATTTCTGTAATTTAGGAGAGAAACAGCATAATACAAATGTTTAGTGCACATGGATCACACTGTTGCTGGGTGACGCTTATGACACAGAGTCATGAGTAAGTAATGTTGAGCAGTCACCATAGCATCTTAGCATACCCCAGTCTAAACCAGTAAAAACTATAGAAATTGCTGCAGAAATATTTTAGGTGCACTAAAATTTAAACATATTGATATTTAGCTGTTGGATTGTCCTAGATTCAGTGGTCCATTTTTAATATGAGAGTTCATACTGATTCATACAACAGTGAGTTGATATTCTATATCAGTCATGATAGTACATCACATAACAATATAACAAGCTCTTACAATCCCTCAAGAATCTACCCTATGTCATGAGCCCCTCTTTTTTTTTGCTACCAAGAGACCACTTTAGGGTTCACACATGGGACCACATCCATCCAAACCCAACTCAAGAACTTAGATTTTTGTCTCGAAGTCTATTTTTTTATCTTCACCTCCAAAACTCAAAAAAAAAATTGTGTCCTGAGGGGGACTTCCGGGCGGCGGCCATCTATGGGCGCTAAACTGTTGGCTGCTCACACCTTCCTGCTGTGATTACTGAATAGCGCAAGAAATAGCCATCTCTGGGGCTTCAAACTGTCAGAATCAGGACTATCATTAGTTCAGCTCTCATTTGATGCCCCCCCTCCTTAGGATCGTGTGACGCTTACGTTTACTGGAGCTATTCTGAGGCTGAGGCCTTCTCAAAAAAAACCCCAGTGACTTTCCTAAGGGTAATCACTGTTGCGCAGCCCCCATTGTGGGCTGTTCAATACATCAGTACTTAACTCTCCCAACATGGAATCGTATACCACTAAGGGCTTTCTTGAGGAGCTACGCTGCCTACTCTCTGACCACCTCGTGGCATTTGATGACTTTCTATCAGAAACGCTGGGCACTAATGTCAGCTGCTCTGCTTGACACCTATCCTACCTAAGCCTGGCACCACGGTGAACATGAGAGAGGCTGACACGGAGCCTCAGCGTTCACCTACAATACCTTCCAACATTCAGATCAAGCCAGGACCAGAAGAGCAATCTCCAACCAGGCCAGTCCGGCGGAGTGTCCGTGAAGGCGCTTGAGATGCACGCAGACCCTCCTTCATACCGCTCCAGGAGCTCAATGGCCTTATATCTACAAAGATCATGGAGGGAGTCTATGCTTCAGTTACAGAAGCTTTACCACTGCGGGAATTACACCCGGTGCCCACACTCATACCGACGATCTTGCCAAGTATCCTACCTGCAGGAGGTTCATTACCAATAGACCGGCAGGAAAATCAGAGGTGGGTGAGACATCCAGTGTGTGCACTGGACAGGTCCTGCGCAGTAGTTATGGACTTATGGAGTGAGTACCCCTCTTGTTTGGGACTTCAGGCGCATCCTCCTCCTACAGATCTTAAAGTAACTGGAGCTGGACGACATGGTGTGGGGTAGTTATACTCTGAGAGCCAGGACTGTCTCTTATCCCTAATAAAACCACACAGGTCCTAAGAGCAGCAGTTATATTTCAGCTAACATTTTCATTCACTCTAGAAATTAAGGGGAAATGCTGTTCTCTACTTGGTGTGCCCCCCAGTACCACGAGGCATTGTGACAGATTGATCAATCTCATGTAGATAGCTTATCTACGCCATAATTGAGACTTGAAAACTATTTACTTTATTAAAATTTTGCTATAGTTTTGAGGACTGTTAATAAAGGTAATTACACCTGGTTACATATACACCTATAGTAGAATAGGCTATAATTCATATATTCACTATATGTCAAAGTTATATTGTTATGGTCATATGTTTACTTTATTTGTTTAGTTATTATGCTAATGACATTTAAGGCTAATATTATAGTATTATTTTATGATTTTATTATGCACTATCCTCCTCTATGATGCCTATACCCTGCAGGTAACATAATGCCAAGGATAGTTCAGAATTAAAATTAAAAGTTAAAATAAGGGCTATATCTACAATTGACATGTTGGCTTAGCAAGCTTCATTTATCTATGATAGTCTGAAATGTCATTTATATTAACCGCTCCAGTCTTTCCTAATAGCGTTTACCACATTTCCAAACTACTATAGCTCTGAGGACTTCATGGGTGAGATTATAGCCAGATCCCGAAAGAGGTGGGTAGAGTTATTGATCACTGTGGTACCCCAAGAGAACTGACATATATTTATAATTATTGTTACATACAGGAGCATAGTTTAGAGTAATACCACATTGCCATAGATTAATATATTCACATAGACCTTTCTTGATCCAACCTCCTGGAACCTTAATGTTCAGATTTTGAGCTTCTGCTGACATATCTCACTATGCGCACCTATATACCTACTTATTGGGTAGATAATTTTACATGCCCCCCAGGTTATATCACTTATTCTATAGGAGTTACTCCCACAATATACAATGCCCTCTGCTATTAGGTAGTCTTTGAAGACTAACAAGATGGTTCCATGTAACATTATATAAAATAGTAATATCCAGTTGTTTTTACAAGTTGAATACTTATTTCACCCTAGTAGAAGGTTAGCTCATCGCTGTTTATATTATTCTCTAAGGACCAAAAGCCTTCCTATTAGTTCTAAGGGTTGAAGAGTGCCTCTGATTGTTTGTTTTTGTTTCTTTGTTTTCACTCCAAAACCCCCCCATTAAGTTAAATATACAATTAGAGAGGTCCAAGAGTGGCCTCCACAGATCAATAGGGAGGATCATTTATTGTTCATAATCTATTGTTCAAGGGGTGATTCATATTACTTCATATTAGAAAATGAGGCCTTATTTAACTGGTTGCAATTAGATGTTTAGATAGTACAGTATTGACAAAGTAACTTTGATATATGCTAGATAGGTATACTACTTTATTGACTTGTGACTTACCAGCATTATCTGTATATTTATGTCCACATTGAAACTGTCTAATGCACCCTCCTTGTTATGTTTTTGATGAATGCCTCAATAAAAATAATAAAAATAATAAAATATATAAAAAAAAAACACCATCAAACCTTGTCTAGAGCCACTTCTATTCAGCATTGCTTTTGTGACTCTGCAAAATGCAATAATGTTTATCTGTTACCCGTGGCATCCACTTGAAGCTAACCAATCTTTTATTTGTGTTTTGTATAAATATTATTAAAAACATCCTGCTCTAAAACAGTTATTTTCTGTCATTATAATGAGTGAAAAATGATTTCTCTAATGTTGTGTGCTTATATTAACATATAAAATGATAAAACAAGATGCACTCACCAGAACTTTCTCAACACCCCTGGTGCACTGTATATCAGTTTAATCCACTATAGTGTTTCACCAGGCTGACCTCCACCTTAATATTTGACTTCCATACAAGCACTCTAGATTTAAAATTTAACCTTTAAAGGGACAGTTTACCTAAAAATGTTCTCCCCTTTAATTTGTTCCCAATGATCCATTTAACCTGCTGGAGTATATTAAATTGTTTACAAGTAGCTTGTTTACCCTTATTTCTGCATTTAACCTGTTGTATCCCTAACTATACTGAAAGTTCCTATATTTAAGTCCAGGCTATTGATAGGCAATAGAAACACAACCAGCAGAACAAATTACACTCCCCGTGGGGTGTAGAAGAGATAACTAATAAAATGATAATTTTCCATAGTTCTCTCCAAGTATTGAGCTTTTGTTTACAGACAAATATAAGATAAGGAAGCATGTGTGTGTACACAAAGTGATAACATAATCATATATTTGCAAGCTCTGCCCATTGTAATAGTCTGTAGTTTTAAAGCACAAAACCAGCTATTTCATATGCACAAATAAACCAAAACGACCGTCTAGGGTTGCTGTGCTCCTTGTTCAGAGAGGAATTGCCTGGTATTTTGGTGCTGGACTAACCGTAATAGGCAGGATCAGACTGATATACTACAGGAAAGTTCTACCCTGTGAAAAGCATTACTGGGCTAAAAGAAGTTGCACCCAGGTGGTAAATCGTCATAGAACAGGCTAACAATGGTATTGAGCTGGTTGTTCGTTCCTGTAAGTGGGCTTCTCTCTGTGTGTATTTAGCCTCCCTATGGGAAAAAGGGGCAACCAGACGTGGACTCCTTGCTCAGTGTACTTAGAGGAACACTTCTACACCTCACTGACGAGGCCCAATGAAGGCTGAAACGATCATCTGGGGTTGCTGTGTTTCTTGTTCAGAGAGGAACTGCTTGGTATTTCAGTGCTTGACTGACCGTAATAGGCGGGATCAGACTGATATACTACAGGAAAGTTCTACTCTGTGAAAAGCATTACTGGGCTAAAAGAAGCTGCACCCAGGTGGTAAATCACCAAAGAACAGGCTAACAATGGTATTGAGCCAGTTGTTCGTCCCTGTGAGTGCATTTCTCTCTGTGTGTATTTAGTCTTCCTATGGGAAAAAAGCGGCAACCAGACGTGGACTCCTTGCTCAGTGTGCTTAGAGGAATACTGCTACACCTCACTGACGAGGCCCAATAAAGGCCGAAACGATCGTCTGGGGTTGCTGTGTTCCTTGTTCAGAGAGGAATTGCCTGGTATTTCGGCGCTGGACGGACCGTAATAGGCGGGATCAGACTGATATATTACAGGAAAGTACTGGGTTAAGGTGGTAAATCACCATAGAACAGGCTAACAATGGTATTGAGCTGGTTGTTCATTCCTGTGAGTGCACTTCTCTCTGTGTGTATGTATGTATGTATGTATGTATGTATATATATATATATATATATATATATATATGTGTGTGTGTGTGTCTGTGTATATATGTATATATATATATATATATATAAAATAAGAGAATGAGTTGTAATAATGTTTTGTATATATTAAAATATGTAAAGTTTTGTCTTAGAATGTCTTATTATTAAGTACCATGTTTATATGTAAACATTATCTATAAGACACAGGACTGCAATTGCAAATTCCTTAAAAAAGATATCCATGCCTAGTTTCATTGTTCATTCAAGAAAGCATTCTGACAAATATTTAAAATATAGTGTTCCTTTCTAAAAGAAGAAAAAAGGGGGTGAATTCCTGATGATTACCTTTTTTTAACAAAAAATGGTCAGGCAAGTTTCCCAGTGAGGGAAGCCATCCCATAAAGTTTTGGACTTGCAAGGCGGCAAGTGCTTGTCTAGCCCCTCCCCATACTCTTGTGCAATTTGTTGCTTGTCATTCATCCCAATTTAACATACATGAATTAAGGCTGTGACACACTGCAAGCGATGCGGCACGAAGCGAAGCAACTGCTTTGCACCGCGTCGCATCGCTTCTGAAGTTAAAATATTTAAGGCTATGACACACTGCAAGCGATGCGGCGCAATGCGAAGCAGATGCTTTGCTTCGCGTTGCATCGCTTCTGAAGTTCAGATATTTCATCTCTGAGCGCTCAGCTACGCAACCTGACACAACAGAGTGCTCAGAGATGAAAAGGCAGGACACACTGAGCGCGCACATCCGCATCTACACACTGCGCGCCATTCCGCTTGCAGTGTGTCACAGCCTTTAATCTCTGAGCACTCAGCTACGCGACCTCACACAGCAGAGTGCTCAGAGATGAAAAGGCAGGACACACTGAGCGTGCACAGCCGCATCTACACGCTTCACACTGCTCCGCTTGCAGTATGTCACAGCCTTAAGGCTGCACTGCAAATGCCCCCAAACTACATTTATATCTTAATAATTTAAGCCTGGCTGCTCAAGTTGTGTAGGCTACTTCTACAGTATATAGTTTCAGAACTTCTCCTTTTCACTACATTGATTTATGAGTGAAATATGTTTAAAGGCTTTCTGAACATATGAATACACAGGTTTACTATGGTATATGATTTATTTATTTGCTTGCTAAATGTCCTGCTGAATAGAAAAAGACACTTGTATTTTGTGTCCCACGCAAAACATAGAAAAAATGCTTAGATTGAACAGCTAGTTTATTTTTGGCAGCATTTCTAACAAAAAAATGACATTGCAGAGATAGAAAGGGTTCAGAGAAGGTTAATAAAAAATAATTAATATGAATTATGTGTTTAAATTAGGCTTGCCAAATTTGGTTCATTTTGTATAAAAAGAAAAGTTTTCAAGGACATCAAATTACAATTAGATTTTACTATTCATGAACATTTCCTAAAATGAATTTCCAAGATAAAAGCATGTATGTGGACATTAATATCAGTACAAATAAGCTTTATAGAAAAGTTGTGATACAGTAACAGGACAAGTTAAGAGGTGAGTTTGTTCTGTAGATGAAAACAAAAAGATGCCCAAGAAAATATCAAACATATAGAATTAAACTGTGTTTTACCATCATCATACACTAGTGATAAAGGGCATCAACTTGTTTGCTTTTATGTTATAAAAACCTTGTGACATTGGCATGTGACATTCGAATTTGAATGTGATATTCAAATTCAAATGTAAGATTCGAATTTGAAATAGTATTTCTAGTCTACAACTGTGTTTAATAAATGTAATATTTGAATTTAAATGCTACATTCGAATTTGAATGTCACATTCGAATTCTAAATAGTATTTTTAGTCTAATACTGTGTTTTTTAAATGAATTATTCAAATTCGAATTTGACAGTCACATTCAAATTCAAATTCAATATGGTATTTCTAGTCTACAACAGTGTTTAATAAATGTAATATTCAAATTCGAAATAGTATTTCTAGTCTAATACTGTGTTTTTTAAATGTAATATTTGAATTAGAATGTGACATTCAAATTTGAATGTAACATCTAAATTCAAAATAGTATTTCTAGTCTACAACTGTTTTATAAATGTAATATTCGAATTCGAATGTGACTTTCAAATTCGAAATAGTATTTCTAGTCTACAGTTTTACCATCATCTTATACTAGTGATAAAGGGCATCAACTTGTTTGCTTTCATGTTATAAAAACCTTAGTTATAAAAATAAAAAAAAGTCAAACCTTATTGTGGCCATTGAGTTAAAGGTAGCATGATATCTAATTCCAAAAAAATAAATAAAATAAAAATAAAATTCTAATGAGCACATTGAATCGTGGCCATTTTATGATCAGTACAATCTCAATTGATAAAGTAATGTGGGGAAACTGTTATGTTGGCTCTTTATACAGCTCCAAGACAATCCCCCTCCTTTTGATATTCCAGATGTCTGTCAGGACGACCTGTTGACTTCTATTGTGTCTTCCAATGAAATCTAAATCCTGGACTTAGACAAGGGTATAGAGATATACATTTTAACAGGCTGGTAAGAACCATAGGCCCCATCACATCCTATAAAGTGTAAGCTTTAAAAGTTTGTAGCATAGTCTTATGCTTATCCAAGGCATTCTTTAGGTGCCCCACACTTTCTGTGAAGAAGTGCTTACACGTATTACTCCTGAAGTTATTCCTTCAATATGAGATTGTGACTAGGGATGGGCGAATATTTCTAAAAATTCAAAATTTAAAACGAATTGTGATACATTTGTTTGTTCGAATCGAATTTCGAATGTTTACATACTATTTTAGAATTTTAGTTTTTGAAGTTTTCAATAAAATTCAAAAATATTAATTCGAATAATAGAATGTTTAACTATGTATTCATTCAATTTCAATATGTAATATTCAAATTTGAATTTGACATTCGAATTCAAATGTAAGATTCGAATTTGAAATAGTATTTGAAATTTGAATGCTACATTCGAATTTGAATGTCACATTCGAATTCTAAACAGTATTTTTAGTCTAATACTGTGTTTTTTAAATGTAATATTCGAATTTGAATGTGACATTCGAATTTGACAGTCACATTCAAATTCAAAATAGTATTTCTAGTCTACAACAGTGTTTAAAAAATTTAATATTCAAATTCAAAATAGTATTTCTAGTCTAATACTGTGTTTTTTAAATGTAATATTCGAATTAGAATGTGACATTCAAATTCAAATGTAACATCCAAATTCAAAATAGTATTTCTAGTCTACAACTGTAATGTAATATTCAAATTCGAATGCTACATTCGAATTCGAAATAGTATTTCTAGTCTAATACTGTGTTTTATAAATGTAATATTCAAATTCGAATATGACATTCAAATTTGAAATAGTATTTCTAGTCTACAACTGTGTTTTATAAATGTAATATTTGAATTTGAAAGTGACATTCGAATTCGAAAGTGACATTCAAATTCGAAAGTGACATTCAGAAACTGTAAATAACATTTGATAATATAATTTTTAAGAGTATAACAATTATTGCTATAACACAATATTAAGGCAGCGCCACAGCGAGCATAACAAAAAGTGATTATAATGATAATCCCAATGCCAACAGTTAGGATAACAAATAGTGTAGTCTGCTAACGCTTTGCACAACAACAGCAGATAATGCAATTAACTAATGATAAGAGGTTAGGAAGTTCTCTGTAATTTTTCTAAACAATTTGTATAAAGAACAAATACTTTTGCTGTCCTTGTATATAGTATCCTCGTTCAGGAGCCACGCCCATTTTTACGTAAACGGAGGAATTAGGTGAACTGTGTGGAGCGGTGGATGTATAGCCGTCTTAATTTTTGCACTACCGCTGCCTCATTGACACCTCCTCCATAGCTTGAGAAGCTAGTTTTTAACGATATATACTGTGCACCAGAAGGGGGGAAGAAAAATAGAGACTTTATTTTCAGCAGCTTAGGACACGCTTGGGAACTGTTACCACGCTGTTTATTACTGTATTATGCTGACACATACCTCATATGTTTGAGGGTACCTCTTGTAAGTGCACATCTACATACGTGTTGTAATACTGTAAAGTGGAAAAAGAGTTTTATTATCTACACTTAGATCGTCCTGTGTCTCCCCCCTTTTGCGCTCCACTGTTTATGTTTCTGCAGATCCATTGCTTTCCTAATTTTTAAGAGTATTCATTCTTATCAACATTCTATTATGTAAATCTAATTTCTACAATAACATTCTCTCTAACATTCGAATTTGAATATAAACACATTCACCCATCCCTAATTGTGACCCCTTGTTCTGTCTTTGTGAAAAATACTTCCAGCTTCTATACTTGAAGGTTTCTATGATATAATACGTTTTATATTTCCGAATACAATTTTAGTAGCCCTCCTTTGTACACATTACAGTTTATTTCCGTTTGGGGATATGGCCTCCAAAACTGTACAAAATACTCAAGATAAAGCCTAACTACTAATCATTAAAGTGGCATAACTTTACCATTTTGCTGCCAATACCTCCAACTATACAACCAAGAAGTCTCTTACCTGCTAAACTACTACATTGTTTACCAATGTTCACCATAAAAATGTTCAAGTCCTGTTCCTCTTTGTTGTGACAGTCATTATTTGCAGGCAAACATTTTGATTGACTTAATGCTGTCTCCACAATAATATATAATGACATTTGTACCCTACAATTTAGAATAAACATACTGTATATGTTTGCTCCAGTTTAACTGATCCTGTAGCATGCTACACAGTCGTCATTTAGCATTGCACAAGTAGTTCTGGTGAACTGCTTGTGCAATGCTGCCCCCTGCAGATTCGCGGCCAATCGGCCCCTAGCAAGGGGTGTCAATAAACCCAATCGTATCTAACTGGGTTGATTTCTTTCCGCTGCTCAGAGGCAGCGGACCAGTTATGGAGCAGCGGTCTTAAGACCGCTGCTTCTTAACTGCTGCTTATGGCAAGCCTGAAGGCTCAGGCGGAAAAAGATGTATTAGGCACCATACGGTGCTTAATAATTTGGTCCCTATGAGTGCAGTTTTTTGATAATTAAAAAAATGCTGTTAATTTATTTATGGCTAGATTACAAGTGAAGCGCTAATTTATCGTGTGCCAGTAAAGGGGCAAACTTGCCTGTTTACGGATGTACATTAAATAACCAGCCATTACAAGTGAAGCCCTAATTTATCGTGTGCCAGTAAAGGGGCAAACTTGCCTGTTTACGGATGTACATTAAATAACCAGCCATTACAAGTGGCTGGCTAATGCTACTGCAAGCTCACGGTAGCACTTTGCACTAGAATTCATTAACCAGGAGCTTATTTACATATAAACTTAATTAGACATTGCAATGGAGACAGTTTAAAAATATTCATGATTGATGTAGTCCTTTTCAGGAATTAGACTCCAAGACATTAATTTCCAATCCATAATGTCCCATATGCATTCCCATTATGCTCTTATTTACCACTGTTATCTGTTATTAAAAAAAAAATAGGATTCCAGTTAATCTGACTCTTACAACCTTATTTTATAATTCAGGAGTACCTTTGCTGAATTATTTAATTTGTCTCAGGAATTTATGTCCAAGATTATTTTTTCTCCCATTCTAGTCTATTGGCATTCATGCTATGTTGTCATTTGCCCTTGTCATTCTATAGAGAGCAGCTATAAATCCAGTTAATCTAACTCTTACAACCTTACATGATACTTGAGTAATATGTGTTCCAATAATGTTTCAGGGTTTTGTGTGCAAGTCACTATTTATTATCCATCCCATTATGATGTATGGATATTCACACTATGCTCTCATTCACTCTTGTCATTCTATAGAAAACTGTTGTAACTCTGTTAAGCTCACTGTTAGAACCAGACGCTATATTTGGGGAGCAGCTGTGCCAATGATTAATGTATCATTGCTTCATCTTCATGTCACTTTTTATTTTCCCTCTCATTATTATCTATAGACATTTGCCTTATGTTGTCATTCATCCTTGTCAGTCTATAGAATTCATCTATAATTCCAGTAAATCTGACACTTTCAACCTTCCACTCTATGTACTATAGTTCTATGTAATATGTCTCTGGGTTTTGTCTGCAAGTCACCTCTACTTTTTTCATTTTGTTGTGATCTATTGACATTCACACTATAATGTGATTTACCCATGCCATTTCAAAGAATAGAGCTATAATTGTAGTGAATATCCTTCTAGAATGTGCTACTATGCTTGTGGAGTACCTTTTCAAAAGATCTGTGAGTGTGTAATATGTTTAAAGGATTTCTATACTTTTGTTTGTGGCGTATAGTATGAACATATAAATGTTCTTACAATGTTCAATGATATAATATGCACCTACTTGCAGTTTTAAACGATCCATCTATAATATATAAAAAGTAGTTTCTAAATCTTCTAACGACGTCTGTAAAGACAGCCCACAAATATGGGCTGTACAATGTCAATCATCCGTATAGTCCACCAAAAATATGCAATTTAGATGAAAATAATGAATACGTTTATTCGGCATATCGTGCAATGCACTGCGGAATCTGTTGGCGCTCTACAAATAACCAATAATAATAATAATAATAATAATAATTATAATAGTAATCCGATTGGGAATATTCCCCCATAATGATAACTTGCTTGTTAATGCTAGGGAGACTCACCTTGTTAGCGCTGGCTGCTAGTCCACCATATTCGTACCTGGGTTCTCATACAGGATAGGGCTTTTTTATCCGGTACCCCCGGAGTGGGTTTGGAAATGAGCAAAAGTTTGAAAATTAATTGCGGACAAATGGTAGGTTACGTATGTGACATTAATAATTGTCTTATTTTAAAACATATATTCTATTTTTCTAACTTTTTTTTTTTTTAGTTCAGTGTCCTTTTAAGGTTGTGTTTGCTAGTCCAATTTATTTTTCCTGTTTTATTATAATTTATGAGCCATCACACTATGCTGGTAATAGACCTTGTTATTTTACAGAATATATATTATAGTCTAAGTTATAAGGCTTGCAACTTTTTAATGCATGAGCCAAAAACATTTGTAATATGTCTCAGTTTTGTCTACAAGTCACTATTTATTTTCACATTATGATCTATGAGGATACACACTATGCTATCATTCACTCTTATCATTCTATAAAAACATAGCTATAATTCTAGTTGATCTCACTCTTATAACCTGTGTATTTGAGGAATACTTGTGACAAGTATTTATGTAAAATGTATGAGTTAATCTGCATGTCCTTATTATTTTCCCTCCAAAGAAATTCTTTGATCATTCCTTGCTGCTGTCATTCTCCAGGACAAAGTTATGATTTCATTAACCTCACTCTTAGAATTGCCATTGAATTTGAGAAATACCTCTGCCCAAGATCTATGCAATATATCTAAGGGCTTTTTGCGCAAGGATTCTTCCTCCAATCGCTATCTATGGACATTTACTTCATACTATTATACAACCTTGTATAAAACAAAGAATCTTGAAAAAATGCCACTTTACTTGAAGGCTCCCTATGCTTGAGATATGTGTAATACATATCATGGTTTTCTCTCCTTCACATCCTAATGACTTATTGCCATTCATCCTAGTTAAAAAAAAGTAAATTTAGAGACACAGTCAACTGAGAATGAACAACAGCTGGGGAAAAAAAGCAAAGCTTGTTTTAAAGAACATGCCATTTAAGGTGCAATCTCTTTTAGCTCACTGTGGGCCAGATTACTAGTAGAGCGCTAACAGTTACGCGAAAGCGATAAAGGGTATATAGTGGGTGTTTGCATGCTTTAGGTTTTCTGCTTATATAACAAGTTGAAAGTAAACGCGATTGCTTGAGCGCAATTGAAGTTAACGCTCCTCAGGTTAGTGCGTCCTTAGAGCTCTGGTTAATTGTTTTGCAAAACAAAAAAGGGTCACAAAACACATTAAAATACATTACAAAGTACAGTTGCAATCATAATAACACAATCTAATAAACATTATTCAAAAAAATAAACATTTTTTTAAGGGCTCAAAGATATGAGGTCTCAGGTGTTAGAAAAAAAAGGCGGGCAAAGGGCTTTAACATAACGATACATACATTTGTAAATATGTATATATATATATATATATATATATATATATATATATATATCCAGGCATGGTTTGCACACTTTCTAAGATTCTTCAGAGCTAGTCAGAAATGTTCAATATTTCACAAATAACTCTAATGTGTGCCCTAATGTGAGTTTGAGCCATTTGTGAAATATATATGATGTGAGCGTGTGTCATTTGTGAAATATATATATATATATACAGTATATATATATATATATATGTATACAGTTCAAAAGAAAAAAGGAAAAGAGCACCGAATTTGGGAAAATACAAAAAGTGTACTTTATTCCTTTTAAAAACCAGAAAACAGGTTACAGCATATAACCTAAAAGACTGGTTTGTAGGTGTGGGTAGCCACATACCCCTTGGCTGACGCGTTTCAGCTTTTTGACGTATTCGTAGCTAATGGGTACCTGTGCTTACACCCTTAAGTACTAAAACACACTCTCTCATAGGTAAAAACAAAACACGTAACTATACAAACACACCTACACCTTAGTGTTGAAAACATGCCCCTTTTGAGGGCTTTGAATTACTACCCTTATATCCTCTAACCTTAGTCTCCTCATAATATTATTTACCATCCAAACCTAAATACTGTTCTTTAAAGAATTCCATATTCATAAGGTATTTAAGAGGAGGTAAGTGAATAGTAGGATATATGTTTGGTAATGATGGAAAAACAAGATGTCCATATCTGCTGTCTAGTTAGATTATGCATTACGGCTACAAAATTATTATTACTTAGAGGTTATTCATCATAAGATGAATTAGGTTATCCTTTTTTGGGACTACTACTTATTTGAACCTATTATTACCTCCTAGATTCATACTTTACTCGTATAAAACCTGACCTTATTATCCCCTTAGATAGTCTATCCTCTGTTTAGCCTATATGTGGATATCTAACTTTCTATATATTATTATACACTTCATTTTTTTGTTTTGGTGATGGACTGTCTGTTTATTATTTTTCATAGATATGGGATTATTAATGGAAAAACAGAAAGGTTATCTGGGATACACAGACTAATACCAATGATTGATAAGGTCAAATTCCGAGTTAAATCCATTCAGGACCCTGGTATTCAGTCTGTGTATCCAGAAAACTTCCCTTTTGGAAAGCATTACTTCCCTATAACCTCCTCTAACATCTGTCTTGACCACTTCAATAATGGTCCAAGCCAATGACTTAGAACTTTTAGCATGTTGTGTTCTGAAATGGTCAATCAGAGGTGTAGTCAACTCCCCCTGTTTGATATTGTTGACATGCTCCCGGATCCTGGATCTCACCTTGCAGTGGTTAATCCTACATATTAGATATCACATAGCCTACAATTCAACAGATATATAGCATAAATTGATCTGCAATTGAAACAGGCTTTGTGTTCAAAAGACTCTCCTGTATGGACACTTTTAAATCCATTCCCTACTGTTACATATTCACATGCTATACGGTTCACATAGCTGCATTTATAAACACCTTTACAACTCAACCAAGAGGACTCCTTTTTCGTTTTGTCTTTAAGTTGTGTGGGAGCTAGATTGTTCCCTAACGTTTTGCCCCTTTTGTACGCAAAACGACAACCTCTTGAGATAACCTCTGTCAAGTTGTCATCTGCTTTAACATTGTTAGATGTTTGCGCAGAATATTGCATACTTGGTGGTACTGTCTGCTATATTGAGTGACAAAGGTCACTCCTCCAAACTCTTTATCTGCCTTTTCCATTTTATTTACATACTTTAGAAGGCTAGATCTATCTATCTACCTCTTTGCATGTTCTTTCTATAGGTCTTTTGGGGTAACCCATTTCAAGGAATTTACCTGTTAGTTCTTTCACATGCCTAGAGTGGTCCTCATCCTTGATACAGTTCTGCTTCACCCTAACAAATTGTCCTTTTAGTACAGATCTAAAGACTTGCTTGGGGTGGCTACTATCTGCATGCAACAGAGTATTCCCTGTAATGGGTTTTATGTACAATTCTACCATAGCCTTCTGTTCCTTGGCTCCCTTTAGTGTTACATCCAAATAATTGATTTTGGATTCATCATACTCAAAAGTAAACTGGAGATTTACATTATTAGAATTTAAATAATGGACAAAGTCCATTGCTCTTTCTTTGCCCCCCTTCCAAATCACAAGCAAATCATCTATGTAACGACAATAATATGCTATACTGGACTGGAATACATTCTTCTCTCCAAAGATGTGGCACAGCTCCCACCAACCCATGTACAGGTTGGCATATGATGGGGTAAATTTAGCCCCATGGCCGTGCCACATCTCTGGAGATAGAAGGTTTTCTCAAACATATAAAATTATGAGTGAGTAGGAATTTTGGTCACTCTTAACACAAATTTCACAAACTATCTGTCATAGCCAGTTACTCTCTTTAAGAAAAAGGCAATTGCTTCTAATCCACGATTGTGTGGGATTGATGAATATAAGGGTTTAACATCAATCGTATGCCAACCGTTGCCTTCCTCCCAAGTGACTTCCTCAATTTCTTTCAGGAGTTGTTTTGTATCACGTAGGTAGCTCAACAGCTGCCCCACTAACGGCTGTAATAGGCTATCCAACCATTCTGAAAGTAGCTCCAATAAGGAACCAATCCCACTAATGATTGGTCTACCTTCCACATTTTACAAGGTTTTGTGGACCTTAGGAAGATGGTTAAATGTGGGTATCCTAGGATGTTCAGTGTACAAAAAATTGCATGTCTCTTGATCCAAAAAGCCTGCTTCCCTACCATCATCTATAAGCTGTAAAAGTTCCCTTTGAAACCTTAGTGTGGGATCAAAACTCAATTCGGTATATTGTTGTGGGTTCCCTAGCTGTTTAAGGGCTTCATTAATGAAATATTCTCGGTTCATAACCACTCTCGAACCCCCCTTATCAGCTGCCCTAATGACCAAATTTCGGTTGTCACTAACACGTTAGGGTAAAAAAGCAGCGTTAAGAGGTCCTAACGCTGCTTTTTTACACCCGCTGGTATTACGAGTTTAGGGGCATTGCACACTTTTTTGGCCTTACCGCAAAACAACTTACGTAAACTTCGTAAAGTCTTTTTTTCTATGGGACTTCCATAGCACCGGTATTACGAGTCTGTCCTGGGAGGCCAAAAAGTGAGCGGTGCACCCTAACCTGTCAAGAGTCCTAACGCATTTAAAGTCAGTAGCTAAGAGTTTTATGGTACAACGCCGTAGCATAAAATTCATAACTAAAGTGCTAAAAAGTACACTAACACCCATAAACTACCTATTAACCCCTATTAAACCCTAAACGGAGGCCCTCCCGCATGGCAAATACTAAAATAAAAATTTTAACCCCTAATCTGCCGCTCCGGACACCGCCGCCACCTACATTATATTTATGAACCCCTAATCTGCTGCCCCCAACATCGCCGACACCTACATTATATTTATTAACCCCTAATCTGCCACCCCCAACGTCGTCGCCACTATAATAAACATATTAACCCCTAAACCGCCGCACTCCTGCCTTGCAAACATTAGTTAAATATTATTAACCCCTAATCTGCCATCCCTAACATCGCCGCCACCTACCTTCATTTATTAACCCCTAATCTGCCTACATTTATTAGCCCCTAATTGCACCTAATCTAATAGCCCTATTAAAATAAAAAAAGCCCCCCAAAATGAAAAAAGAGCTAACTGCCCTTTTAAGGGCAATGCCCATCCAAATGCCCTTTTCAGGGCAATGGGGAGCTTAGGTTTTTTTAGATAGTATTTTATTTGGGGGGTTGGTTTTGTGGGTGGTGGGTTTTACTGTTGGGGGGGTTGTTTGTATTATATTTTACAGGTAAAAGAGCTGATTACTTTTAAGGGCTATTGGTAGTTTAGTTTAGGCTAGGTTTTTTTATTTTGGGGGGGCTTTTTTATTTTTATTTTAATAGGGCTATTAGATTAGGTGTAATTAGTTTAAATATCTGTAATTTGTTTATTATTTTCTGTAATTTAGTGGGGGGGGTTGTACTTTAGCTAATTTAATTTAATTTAGCTAATTGTATGTAATTTATTTAATTGTATTTAATTTAGTAAATTTATTTAATTATAGTGTAGTGTTAGGTGTTATTGTAACTTAAGTTAGGTTTTATTTTACAGGTAAATTTGTATTTATTTTAGCTAGGTAGTTATTAAATAGTTAATAACTATTTAATAACTATTCTACCTAGTTAAAATAAATACAAACTTGCCTGTAAAATAAAAATAAACCCTAAGCTAGCTACAATATAACTATTAGCTCAACGCTCACTTCTTGTCTTTTAACGACGGGTTTCTGAAAACTCGTAATACCAGAGCTGTATGTAAGTGAGCGGTGAGATAAAACTGCTCATTAGCACCACACAGCCTCTAACGCAAAACTCGTAATCTAGGTGTAAGTTTCTTGAGTGCTGATTTTTCTTTAGCTGTGAGATTACCTTTGGAGCCCATTGTCGTGGTATAAGCTAGTTTTTTGAAGTCTAATTCCACTCTCTTCTGGAATTTTTCTAGTAGCGGACCCCTAGAATGTATGGGGTAGAATCTTGAGACACCCTTAAACATGGGATATTCTGTATTGTTTGAAGCTATCAAATCCACATTTTCAATTTACCCTTCTTCTAAAAGTGTCTCAAGGTTCACCACATCACAGCATTCGCTATATGTTAGCCCCAAATTACCACCCCCCAATACACCACCTGTAGAGTTAATATAAGAGGAGTCTGACTTGAAATGTTTCTTGAGTGTGAATGTTCTAATCAGTTTATTAACATCTATAAGTGTTTGAAATAAATCAAAATCATCTGTGGGTACAAAACTTAATGCTAAACTTAAAACTTTTACTTCAATGGGATGAAGGCTGTAGTCTGACAAATTTATTAAGGGTGTCAATTGTACTTTTTCTGTTGCCGACCCCTCCGAACTGGGTATGTGTGTGTATATTTATATATCCTATATAAAAAAAGGCCAAGTGTGTTTGTCCGAAGCTGTCATGCGCAGTAGAGACTGCGCACGAGGTCAAACACACCTGGCCTTCCAACTGACCTGGCGTCGTATGGTGGAGTGGGCGTGGCCGGGCAGGTGTGGAGTGGGCGTGGCCATGCAGGTGCAACTTGGGCATGACCAGGCTGCCGTGGGTAGGGCCGGGTGTGATGTGGGCGGGGCTGGGTGGGGCCGGCTGCCGAGAGACAGAGAACTCTAAAGAGGGGGGATAGAGAGAGCAGAAGAGGGTGGATAGAGAGAGCAGAAGAGGAGGGATAGAGAGAGGGAGAGAGAGAGAGAGACAGCAAAAGAGAGAGGGGGAGAGAGACAGCAAAAGAGAGGGGGGAGAGAGACAGCAAAAGAGAGGGGGGAGAGAGACAGCAAAAGAGAGGTGGGAGAGAGACAGCAAAAGAGAGGGGGGAGAGAGACAGCAAAAGAGAGGGGGAGAGAGCACGCAAAAGAGAGGGGGGAGAGAGCACGCATAAGAGAGGGGGGAAAGAGCACAAAAGAGAGGGGGAGAGAGCACAAAAGAGAGGGGGGAGAGAGCGCAAAAGAAAGGGGGAGAGCGCAAAAGAAAGGGGGAGAGCGCAAAGAGAGGGGGGAGAGAGCGCAAAAGAGAGGGGGAGTGAGTGCAAAAGAGAGGAGAAGAGAGCGCAAAAGAGAGGGGGAGAGAGCGCAAAAGAGAGGGGGAGAGAGCGCAAAAGAGAGGGGGGGAGAGCACAAAAGAGAGGGGGGGGAGAGAGCACAAAAGAGAGGTGGGAGAGAGCACAAAATAGAGGGGGAGAGAGCGCAAAAGAGAGGGTGAGAGAGCACAGAAGAGAAGGGAAGAGAGCACAAAAGAGAGGGGAAGAGAGCACAAAAGAGAGGGGGAGAGAGCGCAAAAGAGAGGGAGAGAGACAGCAAGAGAGAGGAGAGAGAGCAAATGAGAGGAGAGAGAGCAAAAGAGAGGGGGGAAGAGAGAGAGCAAAAGAGAGGGAGAGAGACAGCAAAAGAGGGGGAGAGAGAGAGAGCAAAAGAGAGGTAGAGAGACAGCAAAAGAGGGGGAGAGAGCACAAAAGAGAGGGGGAGAGAGCGCAAAATAGAGGGGGAGAGAGCGCAAAAGAGAGGGGGGGAGAGAGCAAAAGAGAGGGGGAGAGAGCACAAAAGAAAGGGAAGAGAGCACAAAAGAGAGGGGAAGAGAGCACAAAAGAGAGGGGGAGAGAGAGCGCAAAAGAGAGGGAGAGAGACAGCAAGAGAGAGGAGAGAGAGAGCAAACAAGAGGAGAGAGAGCAAACGAGAGGGGGGAAGAGAGAGAGCAAAAGAGAGGGAGAGAGAGCAAAAGAGAGGGGGGGGGAGAGAGAGCAAAAGAGAGGGGGAAGAGAGAGCAAAAGAGAGGGGAGAGAGAGAGAGCAAAAGAGAGGGGGGAGAGAGAGAGTAAAAGAGAGGGGGGAGAGAGAGAGTAAAAGAGAGTGGAGAGAGAGAGAGCAAAAGAGAGGGGAGAAAGAGAGAGCAAAAGAGAGGGGAGAAAGAGAGAGCAAAAGAGATGGGGGATAGAGAGAGAGCAAGGGGTGGGACTGCTGTACTGCAAAAAATGGCCAGAGTACATGGGCTTTAGGACTAGTATAATATATGTACATATGTATTTATAACATAACATAGTAGATGAGGTTGAAAAAAGACCGAAGTCCATCGAGTTCAACCTATACAAATCAAATATACTTACAAAAAGCTCCAGTTGACCCATTTAACACAAGCAATCATATCCATTTATTCTGTTTCTAGCCAGAAATGTATCCAAACTAAAGTATTGTATCTAAAGTATTGGCATTCACTACCTTCTTTGCTAATGAGTTCCAAAATGTTATTGCTCTTACAGTAAAAAAATGTTTCCATTGCAGGAGATTAAATCTCCTTTCCTCCAGCCTTAAATTGTGACCTCTTGTCACAAACAATTTTCTTGGAATAAACAGAGCTTCTGCCATCTCTGTATATGGGCCTTGAATATATTTATATAAAGTAATCATGTCACCTTTCAAGCGCCTTTTTTCTAGAGAAAACATACCCAGTTTGGCTTACCTCTTCTCATAGCTTTAATTCCCCATTTCCCTTATTAGCTTTGTGGCCTTTCTCTGAACTTTTTCTAGGTCTGCAATGTCTTTTTTTTTTTTAGATCGTTCCCCAGAACTGCACTCCATACTCAAGGTGAGGTCTTACCAGGGATTTGTATAGTGAAAGAATTATGAATTCCTTCCTTGAATCAATGCCTCTTTTAATACATGCTAGTATCGTATTAGCTTTAGAAGCTGCTGCCCTGCATTGTGCACCTATCTTTAGCTTGTTATCTATTACGACTCACAAATCACTTTCCTCTTCTGTTTGACTAAGTCTTGTCTAATTTAAATAATACAATGTCTGCTTATTTTTACTTTTAAAATGTAGAACCTTGCATTTTCCCGTATTAAATCTCATTTTCCATTTACCTGTCCATACTTCTAATTTTTACAAATCCCCTGCTCTGACCTAATGACCTTACATAACTTTGTATCATCTGCAAAAATAGAGATTTTGCTATTTAATCCTTGCTCCAAGTTATTAATAAAAATATTAAAAAGAACAGGGCCCAGTACTGATCCCTGGGTGACTCCACTGATTACCTTTGTCCAATCTGAGTATAATCCATTCACTACTACTCATTGCTCCCTATCTTTTATCCAGTTATTTATCAATGAGCTAACATTTTCAGCTATTCCCAGTCCTTTCATTTTGTACATGAATCTCTCATGTGGTACTATATCATACGCCTTTGCAAAATCTAAGTATATCCACTGATTCCCTTTTATCTATATTTTTACTTACTTCCTCATAGAATCTAATATCTGTATATATATATTAACAGACATATATACACATATAAACCCATAAATACATATGTACACATATAAAGACATATATAAGTGCATTCAAGCCCTTTGCAGTTAAGTAGATGAAAACAAGAAAAAACATATTTATTCAATATTCATTTGTAATAATGGTTTTAACTATGCATTAACTGTAAATATTTCACATTCCTATGTTCTAAGTATTTATAAATAGATATTCCTATATATATCTGTATATAACTACACCAATACATAATCATCTATTTACAGTATATAGGTATACATATATATTGGACCAAAATACCATCAGATATATATATATATAAATATTTATTTATGAATAAATAGAACATATTCTTCTATGTGAAGAGCATTGGAATGTGAAATGTTCATATTTTCATGCCGGGTTAGCGCACATGAGAATATGCGATCAGGTTTGCGCGCAAGATGCGTGTTTTTTCCAGTTTATTTGCTCCATTGGCTTCTATGGGGGAATATGTTATCGCATGCAATATTCGAAGTTCGGCTTTTTGCACTCATTGGGTTAGCGCGCAAGCGAAAACAGTTTACTTTCATAATACAAGCGCAACCTGACATGTGCAAAAAGCTTACTGCTAGTGCAGTTAGTGCTTGAGAGGGTGTGTTAAATAGATCTCCACTAGTAATCTGGCCAAAATGTTCCACAGTCTGATTCTGCCAAAAAGACAGTTTTGCCCTGAAATACCAAACACCAGGCAATTGTCATCTGAATGAGAGATACTAACAAACCCCAGAAGTACTTATAAGCCTCTTTGTGCTTCATCATAGAGGGACATGAAACACATTGATATATGAGTATTTGGGGCAATTTCCCTGAATATTCATTGGCTATACTATTTTTCATTCATAAAAAAACACTCACAGGTATAAATAGGGACACTATCACTATAATAAAAGATATATATATATATATATATATATATATATATATATATAGACCAAGTATATGTAATAGCAAGTGTTATATTAGTATACACTAATACCATTAATATGAAAAAACAGCAAGGGCAATATTGTAATCAAAAGTACATATATAAAGTGCTATACATATAAAATTCAAACATATAAGGTCCAATGAGTTCTTATGTTGAAATATACGAATAGGCAGCTCTCATCAGGGTATTTGGCCATCCAGTTTAGAGAAATTCTAGAAAAAAATGGAAAAAGCGCCACATAGCGTAATTCTGCAGGATATACCATACAATCATATGCTGAATAGTATACACTCACATTTGGTGTAGCACTGTAATGTAGTGCAAACTGGATCCTTAGAGTTATCCGGCAAAACTCTCTCCTCTCGGTGCAGGAAGCACAAAATATAATGGTGCCTCTTCACTTGCAGTAACAAGGAGGATAGGAAGACCTTTTTACTGCTACAAACCAATATCCTGCAGAATTACGCTATGTGGTGCCTTCTCCATTTTTTCTAGAATTATTCAGTATTCATGTTGTTTTAAAGGAAAGAAATACTGAATATGTTTAGAACATTTACATTTGTTTTCATAAAATTAATGTAAATGTTCCAAAGCTACAGGTTAAACGTTTACAATATATTTACCTTTTGTGCTGGAGAGCCGGTCCTCTTCTTCACAGAGCCCCACCCATGCTAATAGGAGGATTATCTCAGTGTCTCCTGCAGACCTTCTTCTCATTTAGTGAAGGTCCATGGAGCGTCCATGTTAAGTCCCCAATTAGCACATCCAGAATGCTCCTGCACTCAAAAGGTAAGTATTTTAACCATTTAATTTTTTTTTTATATATATACTGACGAATTTCATCAGTATTTATTAATTTTCTATAAATATTGGGGTGCATTTGTTCGGATATTCATTTCATGAAAACAAATAAATATCCCTCTTTTGTCATAAATTTACATTTTAACCAAAACAAATGCACATGTCTAATATTATGCATTGTAAAGAAACTTTGCAATATATTTTCATTTTTAATTTTCCCTGCTTTTTCTATAAAACTATGGTGTGTTTTTAGCTTGCAGCAGGGGGGATTAGATAAGAACAACATCACATTGGCTAGCCTTGTGAACTCCAGTAGCTAGTCCCGATACATCCTTTAAAAGAAAACAAGTGTAAGGTGGTGTTTGGCTATTAAACAATCACAGCAAGCAAAGTGTTAAGTTTACACTCACCTAAGTATGTTAATTTATTGCAAGACTGCAGACAATTTTGTAATTACACAGTGTTTTGTGTTCCTTTAGAAAATGTAGAGATGAGTTAGTATAAATAAATCAGCTGAATTGTATGATTTAGAGAGCTAAATCTGGATATCCACACTCTTGAGTCTGTCAGTGCATGAAATCTATAATTCCAGGAAACCTTTGTCTTAGAATGTGCCAGCTATTGTTACCTGTGGTGGCCAAGCACAGTGTGCTGTAAATCACATTGAAAACAACTATAAACATAGGGATCATTATGAGGTGGTACATTATTACACAATAGTGGGAAGTGCACAAGAGCAGGGCCTGTCAGTTACCCAAGACAAACAAGTTTGAGGTGCTTTATGTCTGGCACCACTGCTTCATAAGTAGAGGTTACCATGCTCTATAAACGAGCCTGTTGAATTAATATGTGTCAGGATTTTGATAGATCCCATTATGATCTATAGACATGGACACAATATTGTTATTTGAGCCTGTCATTCTGTAAAACAAACATATGATTCTCATTCTTGTAATCTGCAAGTGAACTTGGGAAGTACTTACGCTAAAAATCTTTCTAATATTTCTCAAGGTTTATTTATAAAGAATTTTTATCCCATTGCATTCATTGGTTTTTACGTTGTAAGAAAAACAAAAACAAACATACGTGTGAACTGCAGGGAAATGTTCTCATACAGTGGCATTGCCATACTGAAAGGATATTAACCCATTAGTGTTAAGGTAATAAAAGCTGCATTGAAAAACACAAGGGTCTATTTCAATTCATTTGACAAATGGTATCATGGCATTTGTGTTACTTCTCATGTATTTTTAAATATAAAGTCACGCAAATCCCTAGGAAAACACAGTTAAAGAAATATTAAATGCTTTTGTTAAAAAAATTGTGATTTGTCCCACTCTCCCTAGAGCGTCTGAAACTCGAAATCTTGCAAATTGCCCTACGTATTGATTTGCAACAATTGCTGTTTATAGAATTTACTTTTTGCCTCTAGGGAGTGTGGGGCAAGCATCATTTTTACACAAAGGCAAAAGGTGTTTAATGTCCTTTTAAAATATGGCTTAGTGACTTCGCACCATGTTATCCCAAGAGAAATCAACTGCAGTATTCTGATTTATCAGAAAACACTTTTCAAGCATATTTTTGTAGAATAATTGGACTTTACTATTTTAGCAGTGTTGAAATGTTAATAAACACTGTTTCTTGGTTTCACAAAAAGCTAAAAATGAAGCTTAATCATACTTCTAAACCATTGGTCTTGCACAAAACAAAAATGTGATCATTAAAATGTCCATTTGTGTTTGAATGTTTTAAAAATGTTAATGATAAAATTACCCAAAATTATATGAAAATGGTTCATTGCAAACATTTCATGAATAAAATTTACTAGTTAAGTAAGAAAACCTGCATTCAAACCCAAAATGAGTATCAAATCAATTAGCAGACATTTCTTACTTTCATATTAAGCATGTACCTTTTTCTTTTGTAAAGGTAATTCCAAAACAACCTGCAAAATGTGAGAGAAATATATTTTTTCTTATAGTCTTGTAAAAAGAATTAATTTTACACATTTATATTTAAATAATTTGTATAGTTTAATTGCAAATGAATCCCAGAATAATTATTTTGTAATTCAGATAGAGCATAACGTTATAAAAAAATTTAGAATTTATTTCTATTATCAAATTGACTTAGTTCCCGTGGTATTCATTCTTGAAGAAAATAGCTATGTAGGTAGCCTGCATATTGGGATGCCACCTCAGCCATGTTTTCCTGGACACTTATGAATTACACAGGTTGTATAGGAAGGCACATGCATTGTGTTTCTGGACAGCTCTATTCATATTCCCCCCTGCACATACTGTCCAGGAAAACGTGGCTGAGCTGGCAACCCTACCTGCACATGGACTGAGAACTATAAGGCAGCAAGTATTTCTGAAGCACTTGGTGGCATTAGTATTTTCACAGTGTATAATAATTTCATTTTACAACATTGACAGGGCTTACTTGTTTAAATGTAAAGTCTTTGTAAATCAATCTCTTATAAACTGGAATGAGGGCATTGTCTTGCTTAGCTATATTCCGTCCTCTTAGTCATTTAGAGTCAATAAAACCTGTTCAAGAAACTATATTGCAGTAAAAAAACTCACCATCAATGTCCCAACTCAAAAATTGAGGACCTCATAAATATTTGTAGCTAGCCCTTGTAAGTTCATGCAACACTGTACTGTATGTTTACTCCACTTGTGTTCCCAGTGATCTGATTTACATGCTGGAGTGTATCAAATTGTTCATAAATATCTATTTTACCTTTATTTTTTCATTTAAAATAACTGTTTTCCCTCCTAAAACCACCACCTTTACTGTAAATATGAATACGTTAGTATTCTCTAAAGAAAAGCTATGAAAACAAGAGAAAACAAACAGCAATCATGTTTCCAGTGGTGGTGGTGGTGGTGGGGGGGTAGAGACAGGTAACAACACTTTCCTTTTCAATTGATTTCTCAAAGTATTGCCTATTGTGTACAAAGATAAGACAAGCAGGCCTTTATGTATAGAGAGATAAACAAGATTAGGAGGCCTGCTGTTTCTGCAGACTTAGCTCATTTATATGGGCATGTTCTTGAGAACAATGGATTGAGGCTTCAATAAGCAAAAACTGCTATATCATATATAAAAAATAAACCTAAAGTTGTAATTTCCCATACATTTTATTCTTTTCAGCTACTACAACAAGTAATTGGGAACATATTAAGGGGAACCCAATTCTTTACGCTTTATTATAACCAATGTTGCTGCATCTATCTTGTAACTGTTTACTTCATAGACCTTCCACTGTGAATGATACCAGCATCACAATCATGCCTTCAATACCTCATAGAACAAACTAATTAAACTAATTAAAGAACTCCCGTTAAAAAAACTGAAACAGAAAAGAAAACAGTTACAGATGAATAAAAGACAACTTCACCAGCTTTGAAAGAGCGAGATACTTCACAGGGGATATAGAGTCTTTGTGAATTCCACATGCTTGGATGAGGGATAGATAAAAAAAATCTGCCCATGCCTCTAGCCACCTCAGGATGTCCATGCCCAGCTTCTGGAGACTTTTTCTTCCATGTTGTTAGTGCTTTTCATTTAATGTTGTGATGTACTGCATGTATTGGGCATTTGATATAGCTATTGGTGATAATGACAAGAAAGCACAGTAACTAAACACTGGAAAAAACTGATAAAGAGATGCCCAAGGATTTTGAAATACTAATTGACCAAATGAGATAAGGGAAACCAAGCTTACAACATGGTAGTATCCTTTACCTAATGGAAACTAAGGGCCAGTTGAGTGCTAACAGTTACGCACGAGCAATAAGGGGTATATTGTGGGTGTTTGATTTAAAAAAAATATTGCAAACAAAAGTTATAAGGGCTCAAAGATATCTCTGGTGTTAGAAAAAAAAGGCTTTTTGAGATACATACATATACATCTCTAAAGATGTATATGTATATATTTATGTATTTATATGGGTATATATGTATTTACAGACATATTTACACATAAAAACATGAATACATATGTACACATATATAGACATTTATATAGAAGTGCATTGAAGCCCTTTGCAACTAAGTAAATGAAAACATGAAAAAACATATTTATGCAATATTCATTTTTAATAAAGATTTTAACTATGTATTTACTGTAAATATTTGACATTCCAATGTTCTGCACATAGGGGAATATGTTCTAAGTATTTATAAATAGAGAGTCCTTTATCTACATATATATATATATATATATATATATATTTATTTTCATGTATATATATATATATACTGTAGGTATAAATATATATTGTACCAAAGAAATCAGATATCTATAGAAATATTTATTTATGAATAAAATACAACATATTCTCCTATTAAGAACATTGGAATGTGAAATATTCATATTTTCATGTTGAGTTAGCGCAAATGCGAATATGAGATCGGATTTGTGCGCGAGTAGGGTATTTTTTTCACCACTTTCTTTGCTCCATTGACTTCCATGGGGGCATATGTGAACACGCATGTGATATTCTATTTTAGGCTTCTTGCGCTCGTCAGGTTATCGCGTGACCAAAAACAGTTTACTTTCAACTCAAAATATAAACCCAACCTGAAAGCAAAAAGCTTACTTTTAGCGCAGTTAACTCTTGAAGCCGAAGCGTTAAATATCGCTCCACTTGTAATCTGTCCCTAAATATTTAAACAACTAATATTCTCAGGTTAATCTTTGCTTTGAATATACCAACGTGAGTATATGTATTTAGTGTTTAATCACTTTGCTACCATGAATTTCAGAGAAAAAAACTCTATCACTCTGTTTACCCAAAATTAAAGCCTTTATTATTTATTTATTTTTATTTACCTATGAAAATGATATATTTTTTGGGCATAAAAAGAGCTGAATTAAGAAATTATTGTAAAATTAAAAAAATAAATTACAAAGAAAAGAAAGGAAAACAATAAAAAAAAGATTAATTATCACATTCCAAGTGTAAAAAAAAATAAATCAAAATTTGTTCATTAGCATCCAGTCATATGTATATATTTCATTATTTTTTATTATTTTAAAGTCTTAATCTACAGCTATGTCTAAAACGATGCAATGAGGTAACTCTTATTTGGTATAACAGAACTGCCCTAATTCTCAAAACTGACCTACAAAACCATATATATTTTAAACTAGACAACTCAGGGGGTATCGATCTGGGCACCATTTTGGTATATTTCATTCCACCATTTGAACACCTGGGAGCCGATTTATCATATGTCTGTCCGACATGATCCGCATTTAACATTGTACAAGCAGTTCTGGTGAACTGCTTGTGCAATGCCACCCCCTGCAGATGTGTGGCCAATCGGCAGCTAGCAGGGGGTGTCAATCAACTTAAAAGGTCCTTGGAAGGGTTTTCCTGGAACCTGTTACACTTTTTCACTGCTATTTTAAGTTTTATGTGGTATTGATTTATTAAACCTCCATTCATACCTATTTGAGAGACTGGATACAGCCAGCAGGGCAGGATCGGACTGGGAACAAAAATAGGCCCGGGCATTTAAAGGTGAAGCAGCCCACATCAGTTAGATTTCTGTCAGCTAGGTAGCCATAAGAGAACAGAACTTATATTCTGTAGCATCCCTGCTTAACAGCCAGACAGAAAATGTACTTTCTACACATTTACATATGTATAGGGACATGTAGATACAAAGTCTTAGTGAAAGCACCAGTATCCTCCTCTCACCTGTAGTTTTCGGCGTGATCTGTTATGACCCTTGACCTTCCTCTATGCGGCACAATGGAGAGTGAGTAAAAGCGGACTGTGCAGATGCTGCTATTCCCAGTTATTTGCTGAATACCTATGCAGTTATCAAGTGCGCAGGCACGAAAAATGTTTGCTAATGTTCCTGTTCACACTGTGATGTGATTAGTATTTTTTGTACTTTTTTATCTACCGTGCTACGGTTATTCTGTTTATAGCTTGGCTAAATAAACTTGAGATTTTTTATCTACTGCGGTCTGAAGGTGCTTGTTTTTGCGCTATTATCCACGCTTCTCTCCTATGTATAGGGACATATACATATTTATATGTGACAAATACGTGAGATCATGTATCGTACAGCTAAGGGCATCTGCAGGAAAACTCACTTCAGGACACTTACATCTATAAATTGCGTGATTTCATAGTTCATATTACATGTTTGATTGTACTTCTCACTCACACTGGTGTGACTGTTATCTGGCCATCCAGATAAACTAATAGGTGCATTTCAATAGGTTAGCAGTGATGCAGATGAAAAAAGCTTGTAATGTCTAACTCTGGAAGCTGCAACTATGCGATATCCTGTAAAAACATGATTTTAATCAAACCTTTTACTGTTAGTGGCAACCACTCCAGTATGAGTTAGACATGTGCAGCGCCAAAAACCTTTGTTTGGGAATGAATTTTCTCTTAATATTTGTCTGCTTCACTATTAGGTATTCATTTAAATTCAAATTTAAAAAATACTGAATATTCGTGGAATATTTATATTAGTTTTCATTAAATGTTCCTTTGCTACAGGTGAAAAATTCACGTGTAGCATTATACTTACCTCTAGCACGCAGGAGAGCTGCGCAAACCCCAATACTTCTTCTCAGAGCCTTGGGTCGCACTAATAGGATGCTTAGCACGGTGGATCCCAGAGCCTGTGTTAAAGGGACAGTATAATATAAAATTGTTTTTCCCTTTAAGTGTTTCCAATTACTTATTTTAGCAGCTGCAGAGTATAAAATGTATGTGATTTACTTTTTTAAGGCTTATTTGTGTATATGAATTAGCTGATTTTGTGTGAAGCCACAACCTAATAAAATGGTTTGAGCTTGTAGGTATACTCAGATCTCATTACTTTATCACATTGTGTAAATATATCTGCTTCTTTATCTTATATCTGTCCATAAACCAATCACCAATACTTGAAGAGAACAATGGAAAATTAATATTGTATTACCTTATCTCTTCTATAACCCACTGGGAGGGAAATTTCTTCCACTGGCTGTGTTAAAGGGACACTCAATCAAAATTAAACTTTCATTATTCAGATAGAGCATGCCATTTTAAACAACTTTCCAATTTACTTCCATTAACAAAAGGTGCACAGTCTTTTTATATTTAAACATTTTGAGTCACCAGCTCCTACTGAGCATGTGCAAGAATAAGTGTGTATGCATTTGTGAATGGCTTATGGCTGTCACATGGTACGTGTATGCATTTGTGATTGGCTGATGGCTGTCACATGGTACAGGGGGAGTGGAAAAAGACATAACTTTTAAAATTGTCAGAAAAACTACTACTTATTTGAAGTTCAGACTAAGTTCTATTGCATTGTCTTGTTATCTTGCATTTGTTGATTATGCAAATCTACTGTGTTGACTTTAATACAGCTTGGCCTCGTGGCCAAAAACTTTGAGGATGGGTGGGGATACCGCAGGCTAAATAAACTAATTCAAATGCCAGTATAAGGGTAATGGAAATACTTGTAAACAATTTAACACACTCCAGCAGGTAAAGTGGATCATTGGGAACAAATTAAAGGGGAGAACATTTTTGAGTAAACTGTCCCTTTACCTGTGCTAAGCCTTTCATTAGCACAGCTCATGGCTCTGAATAGAAGTCTCTCCAGTGTGCTAGCAGTAAGTATTTAACCCCTTAAAGGTAATTTAAAGAAAATGAATGAATATTGCCGAATTTCATCAGTATTTTTTGTATTCTTTAAATTTCGTTGGTGCATTATTTCTTATATTCGTTTCATGAAAATAAAGTGAATATTTGTTTTTTTTATTATGGAATTGCATTTGTAATGAAACAAATGCACAAATCTAGTGCTAAGCGCCTATAGAAGTATGCCCATCCTGCCAATATATGTATGACATTTAAAAAAATGTAGCAGGAAAAGCACTCACTGGACTTCAGACTTCAAATGTGACAACAAAATTTATTGAATGTGACGTTTCGGGACTTAACACGTCCCTTCCTCTGACAATTTGAAAACTCCAAACTAACCAACTTATAAAGGCATACAAAACCCACCCCCAGTACTAGCTCCAATCACTGGAAACCGTGTGCAAAATTCAATGGTTTCAACCAGACAAGTGTATTGAATAAAACATGTGTTCACAAATTCAAAGTGACATTTTTAAAAAAAAAATTAAACCGTTATTACTGTAATATTAAAAATACAAAATGTGATCATGTGTAAATGAATATGTGAATATAGTACAAATAATGCCCCCAGTCCACAAAACTACCAATATGGATCATCACAACACCCCTGTATCAGAAATGGATTCTCCTTCAACGTCATTAAAGGGTTTAACATCACATAAGGATACTCCCCTAATGCCAATTAATGTCACAATTCACAGATCAAGATTTCCTTAATTGCTTATTATAAGTGGCAATGCTTCCATTCACATACCGCATCACCTTTCATAATGTAATCAGAAATAAAACAAACCCGATTATTGTCAAAGATCTCCCTTAATGAACACAACACCGGTGATTACGTAACAGTACATCCCCTAATCTCCCATTGGACCAATCAACACGTTGTCAAGACGACTGGGAACCAATGGCCAAACAGAGGTACTGGAGTCAGGGACCAATATATCCGCCCACTGTGGGCGTGCCTCCTCACCAACATACCTAATGCAGAAGTTGTTATGGCAACCGATCACAGAAAAAACATGACAGGGAATCCCCACAGAACTCCACTCTTTACATCGGACCCATAAACTACCCATACCGGGCGTGTAGCAGCAATGAGAATAAGCTGTGTGTACAAACACCAAACAAACCTATATGTGCAATCTTACTATTCACTCCAAATAACCTTAGATCAGCACGGCTAGTGAGAATGTAAACACAAATATACGTAGTATCACTCTAAAAGATTATTACGCTCCACCACGCCATATTCTCTCCTATTGGTCAGCCCAACCCAGTTGTAATAACAGAGGCGTGCTCAAGCCATTCTTCAATGTTAGTATGTTAGTATGTTAGGATCGGAGATAACAACCACCGCCCACTGTGGGCATGCCTCCACTAGACCCAAACAAACTGGTTGCCCCAAGCAACCGAAACAACCTCTCAGAATTGTAACATACTTAAAGTGAAAAAAGGAAAAAGAAAGAAAGAAAAAAGGAGAAAAAAGAAAAAAGAAAAAGCAGGAAACAAGAAACAAGAGTAGGGGATATGCCCCCTGGACAACTGAATCATGTACTCTCATCAGAAATTGAACTCTTGGACTCTCCATGAGATAGTGGTCAGCAGTAACCACTATTGGAAACAAAATCAGCCTAGGAATGCTTGCCACCCTGTATGGGTATTAAGTCCTCTTGGGGTCAGTGTGCCCAATTCATGGATCCACCGAGTCTCTTTCTGCAATAGTCTTTTGGCTCTATTTCCTCCTCTCTTCATACTGGGCACGTGATCAATCAGGCGAAATCTCATGTCGGTTACGGTATGGTTCTTCTCAAGGAAATGGCGAGCATTCCTAGGCTGATTTTGATTCCAATAGTGGTTACTGCTGACCACTATCTCATGGAGAGTCCAAGAGTTCAATTTCTGATTAGAGTACATGATTCAGTTGTCCAGGGGGCATATCCCCTACTCTTGTTTCTTGTTTCCTGCTTTTTCTTTTCTTTTTTCTTTTTTCTCCTTTTTTCTTTCTTTCTTTTTCCTTTTTTCACTTTTTACTTCGCCCCCCTCCCCCCCCCCCACCCTTTTCCTCCCCTTTTTTCCCTTCCCTCCCTTCCCCTCCTCTTATCTCTGATGCTTGGTCTTCTTTTGTGAGTATTTTATTCTGAGGGCTCTGGTATTGTCTTATGAGCCGGTAATTAGTTCTGCTAGGAGTTACATTGTTTTTACCTTTGTTTTTAACATACACTGACACTGTATGGTTTTGGGGAAACACTTGCGCACCACATATATATATATATTTTTTTTATATATGGTTGCTATTATGCCCCTTTGTCCCTTTTTTTGGACACCCCTGTGTCTGAAGTGGTGGTTCTCTTTGGTCCTGGAATTTTTATTTTTATTCCTTATTTATATTTATCAGTTATTACTCATGGTGATAGGATGATAGTATGGATGCATGGACTTCCTATATCTTTGGTTTGGTGACAGTATGGGCTCCAGATAGGGCCGCTAGTTGGTCAGATGCGATGTTTTATATTCATTTTGATTATAGATGGTTAGGGTGTTCTGTAGGATCACTCTTTGTTGCTGACACATCTATTTTGTTTGATTTTCAAGAAGGAAGTTCTGTTATCACTCTGATTAAAATTAAGTTATTCTTAGTTATACATATGCATATCATTTTGTTTTTTTATTGGTTTTTGTTGGTTTTTGTTTGTTGTTGTTTTGATGGATTCTCTGGGGCTCCACCAGTTATTATGGTGGTGAGTCACTGAGAGAAATGAATTCATGGTCATACTTTTCTATTTTAGGTTGCATACCTGTTGGTGATAAGGGGGGTACTAGTGTGATTTTTTGCTATGGGGTGGTTGATAGATTCCTTGGTCAGGCACTTTACGTATGTTACAATTCTGAGAGGTTGTTTTGGTTGCTTGGGGCAACCAGTTTGTTTGGGTCTAGTGGAGGCACGCCCACAGTGGGCGGTGGTTGTTATCTCCGATCCTAACATACTAACATACTAACATTGAAGAATGGCTTGAGCACGCCTCTGTTATTACAACTGGGTTGGGCTGACCAATAGGAGAGAATATGGCGTGGTGGAGCGTAATAATCTTTTAGAGTGATACTACATATATTTGTGTTTACATTCTCACTAGCCGTGCTGATCTAAGGTTATTTGGAGTGAATAGTAAGATTGCACATATAGGTTTGTTTGGTGTTTGTACACACAGCTTATTCTCATTGCTGCTACACGCCCGATATGGGTAGTTTATGGGGTCCGATGTAAAGAGTGGAGTTCTGTGGGGATTCCCTGTCATGTTTTTTCTGTGATCGGTTGCCATAACAACTTCTGCATTAGGTATGTTGGTGAGGAGGCACGCCCACAGTGGGCGGATATATTGGTCCCTGACTCCAGTACCTCTGTTTGGCCATTGGTTGGGGCACGCCTTTGTTTTCCCAGTCGTCTTGACAACGTGTTGATTGGTCCAATGGGAGATTAGGGGATGTACTGTTACGTAATCACCAGTGTTGTGTTCACTAAGGGAGATCTTTGACAATAATCGGGTTTGTTTTATTTCTGAATACATTATGAAAGGTGATGCGGTATGTGAATGGAAGCATTGCCGCTTATAATAAGCAATTAAGGAAATCTTGATCTGTGAATTGTGACATTAATTGGCATTAGGGGAGTATCCTTATGTGATGTTAAACCCTTTAATGACGTTGAAGGAGAATCCATTTCTGATACAGGGGTGTTGTGATGATCCATATTGGTAGTTTTGTGGACTGGGGGCATTATTCGTACTATATTCACCTATTCATTTACACATGATCACATTTTGTATTTTTAATATTACAGTAATAACGGTTTAATTTTTTTTTTTAAAAATTTCACTTTGAATTTGTGAACACATGTTTTATTCAATACACTTGTCTGGTTGAAACCATTGAATTTTGCACACGGTTTCCAGTGATTGGAGCTAGTACTGGGGGTGGGTTTTGTATGCCTTTATAAGTTGGTTAGTTTGGAGTTTTCAAATTGTCAGAGGAAGGGACGTGTTAAGTCCCGAAACGCCACATTCAATAAATTTTGTTGTCACATTTGAAGTCTGAAGTCCAGTGAGTGCTTTTCCTGCTACATTTTTTGAATTTTTTGAAAGCACCCTGGCAGGTGAACGGTTGGTGGGAGTGCATATGCCTGTGAACTTTCTTTGTATGACATTTATATAGACACTGATTGTTGGGGAGGTCTTGTGATGACAATAGTTAAATGTCACATATGTAAATGAGTTTTGTCCTAGCCAAGTGAGCAAAGAGGTTACATAAATAGAGCTTTGCTGTAACATTAAGAGTCTACTGTATGTGTTAGTTTTGGGAGTTCTCTCAGTTTCTGTTTCAAAAACAGGCAATTACCCCTTGAAAAATCAATTTCAGGAGTTTTTCTGTTGAAATACGAAAATTCAGCTGGTACAAAAAAAATGTTTTTTTGGAAACCAATAGCCAATAAATTGTAATTGGCCCCTTATATTAGTTGTTTAAATATTGAAAATAAAATTTAAAGGTTTAGTTTCTATAAAGTAGTTTAGTTTCTATAATATAATGTGTGTCGCTATGTTTGAACTAGTTTTCTATTTATTTATATTTGTGCAAAAAGAATGTGTGGAAACCCTTTTGGATAATCCTTGTTTGGACATATATATCAAATATATATATATATATATATATATATATATATATATATATACTGTATATATACACACACACTGCATATGACTTTGCAATACAAATTATTGAGTAAAACATAGGATATGATTAATAATCAATTGCCATATGTACCGTGCCAAAGACCCAGATTTATGCTAGGAGCAAAATCCCACAGTCATATTCTAATACTGTCTTTCTTAAAGTATATTAAGTACATATTATAATGCAGCATATTATTAATAGCTGCTAGTTCTAGTGGTATGTTGACTTTTTAAATTACATAAGGGGACCACCTGTCGGGAGACACTGAGTACATAACTTTAACACATTATGCTGTCACTATGCAGTCTCTACCTCCCTCCCTTCCCTCCATCACTTGCTTCCCCCTCTCCTCTTTCTTCTCTCCCTCGTCTCCCTCTATTCTCTCCATTTTCTCCCTCCCCATCTTCCCTCCCTTTTCTCCCTTTCTTCCTTCACTACTCTTCCTTCCTTCACTCCCTACTCTCCCTCTCTTCTCTCCCTCCCTATACTCTGCTTCCTCCATAGTCTCCTTTCCCACCGTCCTATTTTCAGTCTCTTTTCTCACTCCCCTCTATCCCTTCCTTCTCTTCCTCCTTTCTCTCTCTTCTCTGCCTCTTTCCCTCCTATCCTCACATTTACTTTGGAAATGCCATTAAAAAAAATCTAATGTTACACCCTGATAAAATAAATATTATGGCTAAAAAAGGTCTAAAACCTAGGAGGTAGGGGGGCACATTTTTAGTGCCTTGGGCAGCACAAACCTAAATATGCCACTGGTTCAGTGACTGTGTGCTTTACACTACTTGACATTGTGCATGTTGATGTAAGGCTTGTTTAAAACTCCTCAGCCATGGAAACTCATTTCATGAAGCTCCAGATGCACTGTTCTTCTGCTGATATTGCTTCCAAAGCCAATTTGGAACTCTGGAGAGAGTGAGGCAACAGATGATAGGCTGTTGTTATGCATTATGTGCTTAAGCACACGGCATCCCTGTTCTGTGAGTATATGTGCTGTACAACTTCATGGCTGGGCTGTTTTTGCTCCTAGAGGCTTACCCTTCACAGTAATGGCACTTACAGTTGACTGTGTCAGATCTAGTAGGGCAGAGGTTTTACATCCTATGACAGTGCAATGTATAAAGTAAATTAGCTCATTAGTACAACCCAATGTACTATCAATGTTTGTCTAGAGAGATTTCATGGCTATGTGCTTGATATTATGCACTTGTTAGCAATGATTTCTGAAACACCTGAACTCAGTAAGTCTTGGTCATATAGTGTATTTGTGAGGAAAGATATTTTTTGGCTGATAACTTAAAAAATAATTTAAAACTATGGTAAAGGTTAACTAAAGATGTGTTGATTGTTATTTTTTCAAAGGATTAACCAATACTATATGATTTTGTTTTTACATAAAAATGTGTTAAACTAAAATTGTGTTTTTTAGGTTTCCGGTGGGAGGTGCTGTTTGGGAGTGGAACACGGCGAGTGCTGGCGTGGTGCTTCGATAGCCAACTTTATCCCACTGCTGTTTCTCCCGTTGTTGGTGCGGCCTGCACCCTAGGGAGCTGGGCAAGCTACATCCAAGTCCAAGCAGGAAGCCTACGAAGTGCTGATAATTGGCTCTGTTGCTAGAGCCGCAAGCGGACGCACCGCAGGAGACTACCTTTTACTGGGCTGAACTTTTGCTCTAAATCAAGGACAGTAAAGGCTTACCTGCCCGCGTTTGTGCACGCTACTACGCTGCTACACTAGGTGTGCCTTCAAGCCTAACCTCGGTCTCGCATGAGTGATAGTGCAGATAACCGCAATGAAAAAGCTGCTGCTATCTTACCCAAAAGAAGGAAAGGGTTGTTACTTGTACTGGACCCGCTGTGGAGTGGCTCACCCCTTAGGGTCCGGTATTCCCTCGGATGCTTGCATCAGTGAGACACAGTGTCCCGAGTGGCTCAGCTGGATAAGCCGAGTACAGTAGAAATCGCCAGCGCCTCTTACATCCTGCAACATCTTGTACGCTGGTGCAGAGGAGATCTCTCGATAAAGCCTTCCTGATAAAAGCTGCCGAGATACTGCTCAGATGAACAACTCTGCCAGGATATAACCGATAAGCTGTTTGCAGCTCCATACAAAGATATTGGGCAGTCTCGCCTGGGCCGGTATCCTGAATTGGAGAAGTAGAAACCCAATCGTGCTGGAGGCTGATACTGGTCCACAAAGTGCAAGTATCTGTGTCCCTGTACAGGGCTTTACTAACTGAACTGTTTGCAATTACCCCCTCTCTTCTTAAGAGACTTCTTATATCTCCATATATGTGTGGTTGTCTGGTCATAACCTAGCCCAGGTTATCTTTCATACTCCGTGGAACTTATACCATCTGCCAATATTGCTGTAATTCTGTCATTATTTGTGTGCTGGCCATAAGCAATACAAATATTTTTTTTATTTTTTTTACTCAGCAAGCTATCTGGACATGGGCAGTGAAGTTAACCTTGCACCGAGATAAGCCTGGAGCAAACCTACTAGAAATGTCTATTTGGGTTGGATATCTATTGAACCTAACTTTGCATAATAAGCTCTACTAAGACACTAAAATTTTTTAAGTCAAGCCTGAAAGTCTTTAATGTTGATTGTGCTTAGTGTCTGATTCTCTCTGAGCTTAGCTTTGCCTAATAAGTTCGTCATAGGCACTATAAATTTTTATATGTAACTGGAAAGTTTTGTTAATGTGATATGTGCATTTCAGTATTGGTGCCAATCTAACACACAAGCAGTTTACTGTTAACTATTACTATACCCATAGTGCACAGCTATAGAGCTGTATTAGTAACTTCACGGTATTACTATAATACACATTTTCGCTGTGTACACATTTATCTTATCTGATAACTAGCTAGTCTGTGCATGTTCAGGTATTGCGGTTATTTTGATTTGTTTTTTATATACTAAATAGACTATCGTTAAATAGCTAGCCCTTGCCTGCTCTGGAACTTGGATATACTATTTTTTATGTATTAGCACTAATTTTTGTGTGAGACACCTATTAGGCTACAATGTTTTCATAGGAAAAGTAAATATTGATTACATAGCGCTCTCTTCCCAGACATTCTCAGTGGCCTATCTCTAAAACTATGACCTATATACCACCTATGGTTATATCACACAGGGACTTTTACAGATACGCTCCTGGCCGCATATTTTCTCTCTTACAGTTTTTGCAGTATTTCATGTAACGTCTGCCCTCCGAATAACCATACAGGCAACTATTGTCCTTTCTCCCTTTATATTGTATTCACATTATCACTGGTTTAGTCCATCTACTTTGGTGATCTACCTTAATCACTGTCTTAACTACATACATGTTCACATGTAAAGGCGTATAGATTAATACGCCATCTCAAACATAAGTTGTCTTATATCCTTTTCCTTATCACACTTTTTTTTTTCTTTTTTTTTCTTTTTCACATATTCACTGTATTATTATTGGGGGTTTTCTGTATTTTTCACTCTACACTTCACCTTATCTTAAATAGTGTGCGCACCAAGTGAGAAAGTGAGTATTATATATGGACAGATACCTCTTGGCTTCCAAACTTAATTCGCCAACTATGCCAGTCAAACAAAGAGATAAGAAGAACCGTATCTCAAATATTTTACCTGAAACAGTAAAAGAGAAGGTTCCCCCTAATGCTGACATTCAACCATTAGTAAACCAGCTGTCAGAAATCTTTCTCCGTCAATTTGAACCGCTGCAGTCTCAGATGGTCAATCTTACTGTTGAGATTAGACAATTTTCTAGTAGACTTAACGAGGTTGAAAACAGAGTCTCTGAAATGGAGGATACCTTAAATGGCCAAGCCTCTCAAATATCAGAACATACTAAACATATTAAATTTCTACAAGATCGTATAACAGATCTTGAGGACCGTTCTCGCCGTAATAACTTAAAGATAGTAGGACTCCCAGAGTCTAGCGAGTTCTCTGATCTTCTACATTTTTCCTCTATCTTTCTCCCTCTAATTTTGGGTTTGAATCAACAAAATACCCCTTTGCTGATCGAAAGAGCTCATAGAATTGGCCCCTATAAGAAAGTAACAAATGGGAAGATTGACCACAGAGCAGTCATGATCAAATTTCAAAACTATCAGTATAAAATGACACTTCTGCGACTTTATAGAAAAATTGGCTCAGTGCATTTTTCAGGACTACTCCAGCGAAACTTCCCAAAGTAGGAAGGCCATGGCCCCCTACTGCACCAAGCTAATTAATGCTGGACATAAGGCCAGGTAAATTTACCCAGCAAAAATAATAATAGAAGACCAAGATATTTTGCACACCCTACTTAATTAGCAAGAAGCTAAGCAATTTTGTATTGATCTAAACATTAAGCTATGAGGAGATAACGCACTTAAAGGTGTAAATACGTTGTTGGGTCTCGTGTGATGATGTCTCTTGACAGACAAGCTATTTTATTTTTATTTTATCATTTTTTTAAATTTATTTATTTATTTTGTTGTTGTTGTTTTTTCTCTTCCCTTTCCCTTTCCCTCCTCTCTGCCCCCCTCCTCATGCGCGATTTAAATATAGAAAACAGAAGCCATCCTTAAGTGTGTCTCTTGGAATATTGGGGGAATAACCTCCCCCATTAAAAGGAAGCTGATCATTAAGCAATTAAGTAAATATAATCCCGACCTCACTTTCCTACAAGAAACACATATTAAAGCTATAGAAGTAAATAAACTTAAAGCGAAATGGGTTGGGCATGTAATTGCCTCTGCATGTAATAAGAGGAAAAGAGGAGTAGCCATCTTGTTCAATAGGAACTTGTCTTTTAAGTTATTGAAACAAGTATTTGATAAGGAGGACAGATGGTTACTGGCTGAGATGGAGATATTGAACACTAAATATATTTTTTGCAACATATATGGTCCGAATCAGGTAGATACAGAGTTCTGGAATCAAATTATCATGCATTTATCCCAGTATATAGGACAAAATTTAATTCTCGTAGGAGATTTTAATTTAATTCCAACTCTCTTAGATAGATGTACTCCAAACATCTCTAGATTCTCCAGCGCTAAGGCTAAGATATTTTGTCAGATCTGTAACAACTTAAAAGTCCACGATATTGGGTGCATTAAATACCCGGATTCTCGAATATTCTCATGTGAATCCAAGTCATACAGAGAGCTCTCCAGGATAGATTTTTTTCTGGTCTCTAGTCCCTTGTTAGCAATGAACGTCAATGCTCAAATTGCTGATATAGTTATATCTGATAATGCCATCATTTCTTTAAGTATATGCACCAAGAACCTATTGGCAAATTCAGTAAATAATTTTTACTTCCCTAACCACTTATCTCAAGATAAAAAGTTTTCTGATTTGTTGAGTCAAAAATGGCGAGAATATCAAGAATTTAATAAAGATTACCTGGAGAAAACTGAGATATATTGCGAAGCGGCAAAAGCATACCTTAAAGGCGAAATCAAGGCATATATGGTAAAAAGGAAAAAGCAATTTAATGCTCGTGAACTACAATTGGCTAACCAACTTAGCAATGCCTATAAATTCTATATTAATAATGGCTCAAAATTTGCCTGGGTTAGGTATCAGAAGGCCAAACAAGAGCGGGATCTTTTTTTTAAGGAAAAAACCTTGCGGGAAGATATCAGAATAAACGCAAAGTATAGCGGACAATTTGGCAGATCAGCTAAGTTTCTGGCTAGTTTAAATAAGGCTAGGAAAAAAGGCAATACAATTGAAGCCATTAGGGATGGCCAGGTAAGACATACGGACCTATCAGAGATTAAAGAAGTTTTTTATAAAAATTACCAGATTAATCTTGAAAATAAAAATTCCTTCTGGAATAGAGTTACAATTCCCAAAATTTCTTCATCTTTCCTGGAAGCCCAGAATAGCCCCATTACTGACGAGGAAGTGGCCGAGGCAATTGATTCCACCAAAACTAACAAAGCCCCTGGTCCTGACCAACTCTCAGCAGAGTTTTATAAGATCATGCAAAAGGATCTCTTCCCCATTTTGACTAAACTGTTTAACGATTATTTTATGGTAGGGAAACCCATGTCTGGCTATTTCTCTGCGTCGGCTGTTACATTAATTCTTAAAAAAGGTAAAGATCCTCTTGAACCAGCTTCTTATAGACCTATATCGCTCTTGAATGTAGATTATAAATTACTTACTTTGATAATGGCCAAAAGACTTAAGATAGAAATTGGGCAAATAATACACGAGGATCAAACTGGCTTTATGCCAGGAAGATCCTCTATCAGAAATATTAAGCGTGTCACCACCATATTAGAATATCTTTGGCTTAATAGGCAATATGATAAACATGGTAAAAAACAGGACTATGCATTATTAACAGCCGACGCCGAGAAAGCTTTTGATTCAGTAACTTGGGACCATTTATATACTACACTTGGAAAATTTGGTTTTAGTGGGAATTTTCTCTCATTGGTTAAGTCTATATATAATTCCCCTACCTCCTATATTTTAGTTAATGGTATTCCAACTTCTAGATTCCGGATACATAAAGGGACGAGGCAGGGATGCCCTCTATCGCCCCTCTTATTCAATATGGCTATAGAGCCTATGACAATCCTATTAAGAGATTCTATTCAAGGTATAGAAATTGGAGATCAGCGAATTGTATTATCGCTATATGCGGATGATTTATTGCTTTTTTTTACAAAATACTAAAGTAAGTATCCCTCTTGTTCTGAATATTGTTAAACAATTCAGCTCTTTCTCGGGATATAAATTGAATTTGAGCAAATCCGAAATTATGTGGATCCATCAACAGAAAGATAGCTATCAAGAGCACCCTTTCCAGGCCACAGATAATATAAAGTATTTAGGAATTAATCTACATAGGGACCCCAAGTTCTGGTATAATGATAATTTCTCCATTTTCTTTCTGAAGGCTTTTGAGAAGATGAGTAGATGGACCCTGTTCCCTATCTCTTTCTCAGCCAGAATTATGTTAATTAAGTCTGTTCTGCTACCACAACTAGTATATTTTCTCCAAAGCCTTCCTCTTTTTTTCTCCAACAAAGATTTAAGGTTGTTTAATAAACACTGCCTGTCTTTTGTCTGGAGCAGGAAAAGGCATTACTTATCTCGAGTGAAACTGCATCAGTTACCAGAATTTGGAGGATTTGTCCTCCCTGATATAAAGTGGTATAATATCTCTATACTTGCACGCTTCGCTGTTGACTGGGTCACAGATACTAACTATTGTGCAAATCAGCTATTTGAAAAACACTTGGTCACTCCTCTTTCACTCAAAGCCATCAATCATTGCCCAGCTGTTCAATTACCACCACATATTAAAAAATTGTTGGTAATCCGTAATGTGTTTCTAGCATGGCAAAAACTATGCACCGCCTTAGATATAGATTATCATATATCTTCATATTTACCTATTAGAGGTAATAATTTGTTTCCACCAGGCTTGAGTTCTGAAGTTTTCAGAAAATGGGAAGAGAAAGGTTTGAATTTTCCTTCGCAACTACTTGATAATGAGTGTAGAGTTAGAACGTTCGAAGCTATCACGAATATAACCTATCAAATCATAATTTTTTCGCCTATCTACAAGTTAGGCATTTTATCAATGGACTCCCAAATATTAGGCAAGACTATGCTAAATTTGATGAGCTTAAAGATTATATTATCTTACACAAAAATGGCATTCACACTATTTTACTAATCTATAATATTCTAATGTCAAAACAAGGACAACTGGTTCTAGATTCTTTAGTTGACTCTTGGCGCCCTCATTTCCAAGAGATAATATTGGAAAAGATCAAATCTAGTATTAGACGGGTAAGAGAGGCCAAAATTCCTACTTCTTGGAAAGAATCCCATATCAAAATAATCAACAACTCATATATTAAGCCGAAAATATTGGCTAAGTGGTCTCATAATACTGCAGGTGATTGTGGTAAATGCATGAAATCAAACACTGATCTTTTACACTGTATCTGGTTCTGCCCTAAAATTCGACAATTCTGGTCTAAAGTCTCATACTGGCTAGCTAAGATCTTGCAAGAGAAGATTACATTAGATATATATCAAATTTTCTTTTTAACGAAGAAGACCATTATTAAATCTCATAAAATAGTAGATACATTAATCCTACTAGGCCATAATTTAATCCTCCGTTATTGGAAAAAGAAGACTGCCCCTCCATTTACATTGTTTAAACAGGCAGTTTTATCACAAATCACTTTTGAACAAGTAAATACGAACGCATTGATAGATAACCAGATTCAAGCATTTTTTGATAAATGGCTCATTTTAATTCTAGAGCAACCTAGTAATCTACAGTTTTCTTTAACAAAATGTTTTCACAAATCAGATTTTTTTAGAACTTTGGTCCTGAATAATATTTTCCCTCTTGCTTGGTATTAATAATGTAACTTGAAGTGAGTGGGAGTAGTCAGGATTCCCTCCCCTTTTTTTTCCCTTTTTTTGTTTTGTTTTGTTTTTGTTCTTATTTATTAATTTTCTTTATCATTCTTAGGTAAAGTAGGAATTGCAGCACAACTGTACAATAATAAAAGCTCAAGATAATAGAATTAAATGATAAATTAATTATGTTGTTTAAATGATGTCTAATCTGTCTATATGGAACTAATGGAAGGTTTCCTTTTTTTCTGTTTATACCTTGTCATGATCGACTGATAACTTTCTGTTGTGTATATGGAATTTCTGATATAGTCTTATTCTTTGTAATGTACTCTGTGCTTGGAAATAAAAAAAGATTAAAAAAAAAAAAATTGTTTTTAATTTAGAACCATATTTTGATTACAGCAAGCTTCAGTAAAAACACATAAACCTTAGATCATATACATTTTTATTGAAGTCTTATAATTTTTTAGATTTCTGTGAATTTAATATTTTCAGAGGACAGCTCAAAAGAACTAAAAAATCGTTCCGACTTTAGACATTGTGAAGATAAGAAGAAAACATGAGAAAAAAGTTTAAAGACAGTGGTTATTTCACAGATTAATTACTATAATAATATAATACAGCAAATGTTCTAGACAGAAAGACCCTAATAAACTATGAAGAAAACATTTGATATCTAAAGTTTCCTTATTCACCAATTACAGCCACTAGGTAATTTCAGAGAAGGACAAAGAGAACTGGAAAATGTACTTACAAGTTCCAATATTAGCCTATATGTTGCACAAAGTGTAAACTTTATATCCAAAGAGCAAGCGTAGAAACTAAATGCACACACATAACTTTATAAATTGAATTGCTAGGATTATTTTTTTAATGATTTAGTTGTAAAGTGTAATGGAAATACCAAAAGTTCAAAGAATTTCAGGAAAGAAACTAATTTGTTGCCATGACATATAGATTATTAAGGCCAACAATGAAGAGACAAATTAAATCTGTTACCCATTGTGAACTGGTATACATACAATTACACAGTGTGTCAAAAGAATATAAATAAGCAAGAACGTAAAAAAAAATAAAACCCTGAACAATCCAAGTGTTGTTGCAGGGTTATTGATTTATAACTTTGATCAAGAAGGCTAGGAGCCATTAGCAAGTGACCAAAGAAGGTACAGAATGGGCAGGCAAACTGTAAGTAAGGATTCAAGTAATCATTCAAGGTGGGCAGCACAAATTAATAGATAGTATTCAATCAAAAAGTCATATTTATTCTTGTCAGAGAAAAGATATAAAAACAGGACATGAGACATCAAGAATCAAAGTATCTGAACATTGAGTGAGTGGTCAAGGTTTGAGGTGCACCAGTACTGTGTGCATCAAGGCATGTGGACCCTTCAGTGAAATAAAAAAGAGATAATGTAATTTACTCTTGTGCACATCTGTTTGCAATAATTGTGTCATGTTCTGTCTCAGCATATCTTGTGAGAGCCTCATTGTCTGGAACAGTTGCTTTAAAGGAAGATTAGTAGAAGCCATATAGATTGAAAATATATCAGATTTATTAAAATAACAAAATACTTTGATTAAGCAAATATTTGCAGGGTATATTTAAATGTGCTACTCAGGTATGTTAAGTCCACATATGGCAGGTGTGGAAATAAACAAACAAAGTAAGCAGAAATGCAGATTCAAAAAGGAAAGTCTTTCTCCTAGTAATAACTGAAATGCAGGATTTGCATAAGGCAGGGAACAACTTGTAAACAGGTAGCAGGTTTAAAGGTAAAGTCTTTCTCTTGGTAATACTTTGTAAACAGGTGCAAAGGTGTAGTCTTTCTCCAAATAAGTACAGAAGTACAGGAAACAGGTTCTGACTTGTGACAAAACAGATCAAATGTGAAGACAAAATGCAGTCTAAGAGCCATCCTAAAATAGGGAGATTTTGCACAGGATTGGTTCTGAGTAATTCCAAAATTAAGAGCACCTGTGTTTTGCACCTGTATAATTACAAGTAAGACAAAATGTAATATATCAGATATTTTAAGTTCCATGCTATTGCTAGAACTGGCTGTGGCTCAACACGCAAGCAAACCAACTGGCAAGCACACAACCCTTCCTAGCAGAATGCCTCCCAGACCTTTTCTTTTTCTTTTTAGTCTAGAGGCTTAGTTCCTGACAAATTAAAGCACAGACCAACATTGCAATCAGGGCCGCCACTAGAAATTTTGGGGGCCCCTGACTTAACCATTGATCAGCCCCCCCCCTTTGACATGTGCAATTTTTGACCAGGTGACTAAAACGTATATGCACTTTATTCTTAAAGGGACACTGTACCCAAAAAAATTATTTTGTGATTCAGATTGAGCATGACATTTAAAGCAACTTTCTAATTTACTCCTATTATCAAATTTTCTTCATTCTCTTGGTATCTTTATTTGAAATGCAAGAATGTAAGTTTAGATGCCGGCCCATTTTTGTTGAACAACCTGGGTTGTCCTTGCTGATTGGTGGATAAATTCATCCACCAATAAAAAAGTGCTGTCCAGAGTACTGAAACCAAAAAAAAAGCTTAGATGCCTTCTTTTTCAAATAATGATAGCAAGAGAACGAAGAAAAATTGATGATAGGAGTAAATTAGAAAGTTGCTTAAAATGGCATGCTCTTTCTGAATTACAAAAGAAAATTTTTTGGTTCAGTGTCCCTTTAAGTGTCTATTTAAACTTGGAAATGTTGTAAAGGTAGTAACATACAAACACACAGACACACTTATACACTGAAACACATACACACACTCACACATAAGGATTCACATATAGACACTCTAGCAGACACGCAAAGAAACACACAAACACACTCAGACGCCGACACCCAAACAGACACTCAGCACTTGATTACATGGAGATTTAGAAAACAAAATATGGAGTTCTGATTATCTTTTTGTAAAGGAAGATGCCAACTAAATGATGACAACAGCATGCAGTGGCTGAAAGGAAGGGCCCTGAACTGCCTAAACAATAATTTAAGGGTTAAATGGTGGATTGGTGACTTCCGTAAAGGTCTCATTAGCAGGGCCACCACTAGAAATTTTGGGGCCCCTGACTTAACCATTGATCAGCCCCCCCCCCCCCCCCTTTGACATGTGCAATTTTTGACCAGGTGACTAAAACGTATATGCACTTTATTCTTAAGTGTCTATTTAAACTTGGAAATGTTGTAAAGGTAGTAACATACAAACACACAGACGCACTCATACACTGAAACGCATACACACACTCACACATAAGGATTCACATATAGACACTCTAGCAGACACGCAAAGAAACACACAAACACACTCAGACACAGACACCCAAACAGACACTCAGCACTTGATTACATTGACCTGACAAGTAATGAGGTAGACTACAGTTTTGTAAAAAAAGGAGATTTAGAAAACAAAATATGGAGTTCTGATTATCTTTTTGTAAAGGAAGATGCCAACTAAATGATGATAACAGCATGCAGTGGCTGAAAGGCAGGGCCCTGAACTGCCTAAACAATAATTTAAGGGTTAAATGGTGGATTGGTGACTTCCGTAAAGGTCTCATTAGTCTCAAAGTCTGTAGAAAGATGTAAATAATCAGTAGTAAGGTCAAAATGTCCTAAAAATATGAACAGACAATAGACACACACACACAAACTCAAACTTGCACATACACCCAAGGAAACACCGACAGAGACAGCCTCAGAAAACACAAAGACATACACAGACACACAGACACCCACAGAAAACACACAAAGACATACACACACAGAGAGACAACAACATGAAACACAGAAAGACATACATACACACTCTCTCACTGAGACATCCACAGAAAACACACACCCTCACAGAGACATCCACAGAAAACACAGACATACATACATACACACACACACCTTTACAGAGACATCCACAGAAAACAAATATACACACCCACCCTCACAGAGGCATCCAGAGAAAAAGCACAAAGGCAAACATACACACACCCTCACAGAGACACCCATAGAAAATGCACAAAGACATACACACCCACCCTCACAGAGAGACCCACAGAAAAAAAATACCTACACACTCATAGACACAAACCAAAGCACAAAGACATAAACACAGACACCCACAGAAACACTCACAGGAGGAAAAATTTATGCACCTGGCATTCCCTAAATCAACAGTGTGTGACATGCATTATAAAAAAATTGCAGAAATTAAGAGAACATTTTTTAAAGAATCATATTTGTTAAAGTGATGGTAAACTCGGATGATGTTGAATATAATATTAAGATCCCTCAATATAGCATTAAGAAAACCGCATATAAAATTAAATAATTTCATACTTACTTTCATTATATTTATATGGTTTTCTAAATGCGTATTATCGTGTCTAAGCTCCGCCCATCTAACTTCTATAGCAAAATCAAAGTGATGTGTATTGCGGTCCCACCCGCTAAATACGTTGTAGCCTCTGCTCGATCCCGACACGGCTCCTAAATAGCGCAAGCGCAGTTTGTTACATGACGTATAGCAAGTAAACATTTAGTCATGACATCCAATGTTTACTTGCTATTCGTAAAAAAAAAAGAGATAACAGCGAGTCTGAGAGCTATCGTTATGCCATACAAAGACATCTGAGAGCTATCGTTATGCCATACAAAGACATATTTTGAAAATATTAAGTGTGGAAAGTGTGAATGAGCGCATGCGTTACCAACACATGAACGCGCAAATTCGCCAGCCGATTTAAAGGCTCCTGATTGGATTGGCAAACTGCGTGAATAATGCTATATTGCGCATGCGTAAAGCTGGTTGCATTGAAGTAAGCCTGGCGGGCGACAGGCTTACTGATTTGTCTAAAAATATAAACAAGCAATATGACGTCACAGTGGGCTGGAATTGAAACGGATCAGAAGGACTTATAATAAAAAGAATTGTAAGTTATTTTTAATATATTGTATTATATTAAATTAAGTGTATATAATTAATGTGATCCAACAAGACTATTCCTGTAAACGAATAATATGGAGTTTACCATCCCTTTAATGTAAACAAAAATAATTCTGTGAATTCAAAATTGTACATTAATGAGCTGGGTAGATGAAGAAAAGTACTTTTAAAAGGTTGACTTATGTTTGTTTGTTTTTTCCCCATTTTCCCCAACCAAGAGCACCACTTCAAATATAGTGTACAAATGTTCCCATCTGTCAGCTGTACTTATGTATTTTGAAAATGCTGTACTCTATATGGTCTTGGTGGAACCATAAGCTGTAGTACTCATACCATTAGATCTGGTTTAGTGCAGGATTTAGGCTTGTTGGTATGTATTTCAAAATTAAGTCAGCTGTAGTGTAAACTGAACAGTGTTAAGTTAATCTGTCTCATTTCAAACACTGAGCAATCTTAGTCTGAGAGTAACATTTTATGCAGATGTAAAAATATTAGCTAAAATGCCTCCTTGCATCTGGAAAGTCCTTGCATAAAGGGGCAGTAAACTGGAATGTAATGAAAATATATATAGTAATAAAAAAAACTAATATCTGCCAAAAGGGCACCTACCATTTGTGTATTGAGGAGGAAACATTTCTACATGGCTTTAAATATAGAATTTCTACAGCATTGTCAAATAATCATAAATACACTGCTACATATTGCTAAAAAAATGTGTTTTTATGGACCCCTGGCACACCATACAACTACTACCACACTGACGTTACAATCTGAAATTGGACTGTCTGTCTCACACTGTGCATAGTGGTTTAGTGCACACTCAAAAATCCTCTCAAATACTAATACTTTACTCCTTGTAATAACATTTCCCATGCTCAATTAGCACTCTGCTTTAGTACCCACTGGTGGCTGCCAAAAAAAATTAAATTTTTTTTTTTTTTTTTTTTAGTTTTTGCCTCATGAGGCCCCCCTGGCCCATTGGGCCCCTGACAGGAGTCACCCCTGTCACCCCCTGATGGCGGCCCTGATTGCAATGCTGATGACTGAGCAGCCAATCCAAATGTATGTAAGGAGATAAGACTTTAACTATGTTGGTAAGAAATATAATATTTAAATGGCATTTTTTGGTGTGGGAGAGGTTTAAATGTAATTGTTTATATATTATGAAAGCAGTAATAATTTTAGAACTATTAAGAATAATTGGGGTAGACTTTTGTGTAGTGAATAATATTGAGTTTTGTATTTGATCTTTTTAGTTGTCCTATAACAACTTGATTATTGAAAACTAGGTGATAAGCCTGCTCAGAGGGCAGTCTATTTAAAGAAAATCTGCAACCCCCAAGCTAAAATAACAAAAATAAAAAATGCAAAATTACAGAAAAAAATAAAGAAAGCTATCCAAAATAAAAATGTTTTAACCAAAACTAATAGCCTATAAAAATAAAAAATCCCTCTAAATTAAAAACACCCCCTAATCTAATACTAAACTACCAATAGCCCTTAAAAGGGCTTTTGTTTGGCATTGTCTTAAGTTAAACAGCTCTTTTACCTAAACAAATTTCCAATTACCCCATAAAAGTAAAAACCCCCACCCACCAAACCCCCAAAATAAAAAACTAACATTAAAAAAAACCTAAACTACCCATTGCCCCTAAAGGGGCATTTGTATGGGCATTGTCCTTAAAAGGGCATTCAGCTATTTTACTGCCCTTAAAAGGGCAGTAAAATCCCCCCAAAATCGAAATTTGTAAATACTTCATGCGGAAGGTTATTTTTTTGTTATACTTCGTGCGGGCAGTTATGTGTTTTTATTTTTATTTCTTGCAGGCGGTTACACGTTTTTTAGTTCTTTCGTGCGATTGCATGTTTTTTTTTTTTTTTAAGGCTTCAGATTTGCCTACGCTGCATCCCGGTGGATTCCGAAAATGGCAGGGTGATGAAAGAATCCACCACCCTGCCATTTTCGGAATCCACCGGGATGCAGAGTAAGCTTTCTTTTGAGCCAACATTCCTTTTAAGATGCGTGCACAACTTGTGACACCAATGGATGTGTTACAAACGCAATTATAATATAGATTATATTTGATTCTATAATTCACCTATATATATATATGTTAGGTATATGTGTGCTCAGGAGAAGAGGGATATTATTCTCTTACCATTTTCCTTCTCTGCTGCTACTTTCTCATTAATATTTTAGGAATCATAACAACTATGTACATATTCTGTGAAAAATATAAAGAATACTTATTTTACAGCTAATCATATATGAATCTCTCGCATGGACATGCATTTTATTTAAGGCTTATAATTTTAGAAATAATATACTTTTATGGGTTAACTTACTAACTTACTAGCGTCCAGCCGCTTTCCGGTTATTGTAGTGATGCCTCGATATCGAGGCATCACTGCAATAACATTTTTCCCCATCCGATGCAGAGAGAGCCACTCTGTGGCCCTCTCTGCACCGGACATCGATGCCGCGATCGTTGGTGGGTGGGAGCAGACGTGGGAGGTGGGTGGGCGGCCATTGATGACTTACCAATGTGCATCGGTGGGCGGGATCGTGGGCGGTGTTGCTGGAGGCGCGCACGGGCGCGCGCGTGCACAGGGGAGGTGGGCGGGCGCGCGCGTGCACGGGGAGGTAGCGGGTGGGAACCGTTACACTATGGAACAGTGCGGTTTGTATTTAGAGGGAGAGAGGGGGAATAAATGTTTTATAAATAAGTTAATCTAAGTGATCTGGGAGGGGGTGGGGGTTTAGTCTTGGGGGGGGGGGAAGCTACACTACAGAAAAGTGGGGAAAAAATAAAAAAATATACATTTTATTTGTAAACTGGGTACTGGCAGACAGCTGCCAGTACCCAAGATGGCTCCCAATAATGTAGAGGGGGAGGGTTAGAGAGCTGTTGGGGGTGGGGGAATCAGGGAGGTTTGGGGCTAAGAGGGATCCTACACAGCAGCATATGTAAATATGCTCCAAAAAAAAAAAAGAAAAAAAAAGAAGATACCTTTTTTTTTAGTACTGGCAGACTTTCTGCCAGTACTTAAGATGGCGGGGACAATTGTGGGGTGGGGGAGGGAAGAGAGCTGTTTGGGAGGGATCAGGGGGTCTGATGTGTAAGGTGGGAGGCTGATCTCTACACTAAAGCTAAAATTAACCCTGCAAGCTCCCTAATTAACCCCTTCACTGCTAGACATAATACAGGTGTGATGTGCAGCGGCATTTAGAAGGCTTCTAATTACCAAAAAACATTGCCAAAGCCATATATGTCTGCTATTTCTGAACAAAGGGGATACCAGAGAAGCATGTACAACCATTTGTGCCATAATTGCACAAGCTGTTTGTAAATAATTTCAGTGAGAAACCTAAAATTGCGAAAAAAATTACGTTTTTTTTTTTATTTGATCGCATTTGGCGGTGAAATGGTGGCATTAAATATACTAAAATGGGCCTAGATCAATACTTTGGGTTGTCTACTACACTACACTAAAGCTAAAATTTACTCTACAAGCTCCCTACATGCTCCCTAATTAACCCCTTCACTGCTGGGCATAAAACACGTGTGGTGCGCAGTGGCATTTAGCAGCCTTCTAATTACCAAAAAGCAACGCCAAAGCCATATAAGTCTGCTATTTCTGAACAATGGGGATCCCAGAGAAGCACTTACAACCATTTATGCCATAATTGCACAAGTTGTTTGTAAATAATTTCTGTGAGAAACCTAAAGTTTGTGAAAAAATTTGTGAAAAAGTGAACATTTTTTTTTATTTGATCGCATTTGGCGGTGAAATGGTGGCATGAAATATACCAAAATGGGCCTAGATCAATACTTTGGGATGTCTTCTAAAAAAAAATATATACATGTCAAGGGATATTTAGGTATTCCTGACAGATATCAGGGTTCCAATGTAACTAGCGCTCATTTTGAAAAAAAGTGGTTTTGAAATAGCAAAGTGCTACAGCTAAACACAAACACTGCAGAAATGTAAAAATAGCCCTGGTCCTTAAGGGAAAGAAATTGAAAAATGGCCTTGTCCTTAAGGGGTTAAATAAAAGTTTACTTTTAGTGAGAAGATTGAATTTCTCAAATATATTATGTAATCTTGAAAAAAGTATTTTTCAGATTTGATCTTAATCCAAAGGTACAAATGTACTTTAATAAGACATCAGAAGGAAAATGAATTGGTAAAGAAAGATAAAATCGATACAAAACAAAATGATCAAAATCAGTATGACCTCCTACTGCAGCAAACTTCATCAAACCCAGTCATTGAAGTGGATTAGAACAGAACATTAAAGTATTAAAAAATAAATATCTAAAGGTGAAATACACTACAAAAAATGTATTGTTATTTTCAAACTATAAACAAAATGCAACAATATGAAAATGATTCATACTGTCAATTTCTAAACTATTTAAAGTACCACTGGATATATATATATATATATATATATATGTGTGTGTGTGTGTATATATGTGTGTGCATATATATGTGTGTGTGTATATCTATCTATCTATCTATCTATCTATCTATCTATCTATCTATCTATCTATCTATATATATATATATATATAGGGACATAGGGGGAGATACCTTGACATGGTCCTGGGCTTATATCTTTGGTGCCAAATGCAAATGACTCTCCCATATTTGCTTTTAAATATTACTGTGTGCTTGCTAGTGAGTAACAGGTTTTCTATGTTGTTTTAATAATAAAGTTTCCCTTTTGGCTGTTCAGGGGTTAACCAAAGGGTTTCCCTTTGGGCCTGTCCCCCCGGCTGCTCAGGGGTCACTGGGAACTGTGCAGCTGTCTAAGTATTCAGAGCTGTTGAGTTCACAGTGACTTGGGATGTGTACCGGGTCCAGTCTGAGAGTGCTGTCATTTACTTAAGGGAAATTACAAAGACCTGTGGCACCCTGGTGTTGGTTTTCAGTTTGTCTGAAAGTATGAATTGTGTTGCTGCTTGGTTAGGAACCCAGGAGGGGAAATAACTTGACTTGGTCCTGGACTTATACCTTTGGTGCCAAATGCAACTGACTCTCCCATTTTTGCATTTAATTATTACTGTGTGTAAATATTCAAAAACGCACTTTGAGATTAGCAATTCTTCATGTGCACTGGCCCAAAACCCTGTTAGACCTAAAGCATATAACTTGAAGCGCTCTACGCATATTTTACATTAATATCTTCTTCACATAGAATTTTTTTAAATTAAATATATATTTCTATATATATGATCAGGGCCATCTTTAATATTGATTGGACCCTGGGCAAACATTTTCTTGCACCCCCTTGCAATTTCACTCTCCACCCAAACATCCCAAAAAAATATGTATGGCCTCTGTACCTCTTTGCTGGGTATGTGCCCATATTAGAGCGATAACCAGATGCACAGCCCCTGTGCCCACTTTGCTGGGTATGTTTCTACTTTTGTTGAGTATGCACCAATAATATGTCAGCAATGACCAGATATACTGCCTCTACCCCCTATGCTGGGTATGTGACTATATCACAGCAGTGACTTGATGTAAGCCACTGTAACCCTTTGCTGGATATGTGCCCACAGAAGAGCTGTGACAAGGTTTTTCACCTCCGTACATTTTTTGCTGTGTATTTGTTCACTTTTGTTGAGTATGCTACTACGTGACAGCAATGGTTATGTGTCAATATAAGAACAGAGATCAGCTACATGGACATGTATGTACCCTTTTGCTGCATGTTTGCCAACTAAATGACAGCAAAGACCAATGTATGGCTGCTGTACCCCTTCTGCTGAGTATGTGCCCACCTGGGAGCAGTGGGCCCTGCAGTTATCTGTGCACTGGGGTAATGTGTTCGCTGGCATCAGCACAGTTTAGCAACACAAGAGCAGACAGTCACCAAGTAATGATGTGTCATATCTGCTATAATTGCACTTATCCAATCAGCAAAAAACATGCTAGTTGTTTTTTTGCCAGAGAAGAAAAGCATGGGAAAGTGATAGGTGTCATTAGTCACAGCAGTCAGGGCCGGTGCTAGGATTTTTGGCTGCACAGGGGAGGATATATTTTGCCACCCCCCCACCCAATTACTTACCATTGAATTGCTAGTCTTTGACAATTTGTTACAGAGAGGTACTAACAAAACCTACAGTGTGTGTGTGCCAGTGTGTGAGTAGTGGATGTATGTGTGTGTGTGTGTGCATGCATGCCTGTATGTGTGCTTCTGTGTGTATGTGCATGTTTCTGTCTGCTATCTGTGCATGTGTGTGAATGTGTATGTGTATATGTGTGTATGTATATGTTTGTGTGTGTGGTGCTTCGCTATAACAAATCAAACAGTGGTAGCTCTGCATAACAAATCAAACAATGGTAGCTCTGCATAACAAATCAAACAGCGGTAGTTCTGCATAACAAATCATCCAGCGGCAGCTCTGCATAACAAATCAAACAGAGGTAGTTCTGCATAACAAATCATCCAGCGGCAGCTCTTCATAAAAAATCAGCCAGCGGTAGCTCTGCATAACAAACAACCAGTGGTAGCTCTGCATAACAAATCAAACAGCAGTAGCTCTGCATAACAAAATCAAACAGTGGTAGCTCTGCATAACAAATCAACCAGTGGTAGCTATGCATAACAAATCAAACAGTTGTATCTCTACATAACAAATGAAACACTGGTAGCTCTGCATAACAAATCAAACAGCAGTAGCTCTGTATAACAAATCAACCAGTGGTTGCTCTGCATAAAAAATCAAACAGCAGTAGCTCTGCATAACAAATAAAACAGCGGTAGCTCTGCATAACAAATCAAACAGTGGTTGCTCTACATAACAAATTTAAATAGTGGTAGTTCTGTATAGCAAATCAAACAGCAGTACCTCTTCATAACAAATGAAACACTGGTAGCTCTGCATAACAAATCAAACAGCGGTAGCTCTGTATAACAAATAAAACAGTGGTAGCTTTGCATAACAAATTAAACAGTGGTTGCTCTGCATAACAAATTTAAACAGTGGTAGTTCTGTATAGCAAATCAAACAGCCATAGATCTGCATAACAAATCAAACAGTGGTAGCTCAGCATAACAAATTAACCAACAGTAGCTATGCATAACAAATCAAACAGTTGTACCTCTGCATAACAAATGAAACACTGGTAGCTCTGCATAACAAATCAAACAGTGGTAGCTCTGTATAACAAATCAACCAGCAGTAGCTATGCATAACAAATCAAATAGTTGTACCTCTGCATAACAAATGAAACACTGGTAGCTCTGCATAACAAATCAAACAGTGGTAGCTCTGTATAACAAATCAACCAGTGGGTTAATCAAACAGCAGTAGCCCTGCATAACAAATAAAACAGTGGTTGCTCTGCATAACAAATTTAAACAGTGGTAGTTCTGTATAGAAAATAAAGCAGTGGTAGCTCTGTATAGCAAATCAAACAGTGGACTGGTACGGCTGTATAACAAATCAAACAGTGGTAGCTCTGTATAGTGAATCAAACAGTGGTAGCTCTGCATAACAAATCAATCAGTGGTAGCTCTATATAACAGTGGATTAGTACGTAGAGACATATTTATAATGTTTTAGAAATCAGATGACATCATTTATTGTGTTATCTATCTCCCTTAGTATCAACAATATTATATCTTGTGTCCTTAAATTCATGTCTGTACAATTACTTGATGTACTTAATATCACCTTACTTAAACTATCATTAAATTATATAAATCCTCGATTTTAGGATTGCAAAGATATACTATTATAACGTTATATAATTCCTCCATTTTAGGATTGCAAAGTGATACATATAAAATATTACGTGTAAGTCCTTTAAACTTACTAAACACATTTCTAAAGATTATATAAATCCTGTATTTCAGGATTACAGAAAAAATCATATATAAAATGATCTGTAATTATAAGAAATCATACATTAATCAATTTATCATGTTCAGTGTCATCTATTTGGTATTTATTCTTAGCAGACAGAAACGCATATGTATTCAAACAGACACACTACAAATCAACTTTATTGCATTTTTAGCTAAAGCCCATGACAAGACAGTCAGGGAAAGATTTAACTCCAGGAAACTCCCACTGTGCTTTTTCTTTAATGGGGTCTGTTGGCAAAATAAACTCTACAAACACCCTGCAGCGTTGTCAGCAAAAGTTGGGACATTCTGGTTAGAATTTGTATTACAAGGGATTGTTGGCACTCAGGTGTAAATTCAACCCAGGAAAACTCCTGTTGTGTTACAATCCCAAAAGATCCATTGAAAATGTCACAAATGCGTATAATTAACTAATACACAATTATGTCTGCAAATGAAATACATTTGTTAAACCTGTGACTGAAATATAAAAATTTGAAATTGTATAACATAGCATTGTATCATACTGTATAATATAACTAGTATGTAGAAAAAGTCACATGTTTTAATATGAGTTTATATGATATGCCATCCATAAGATAGAAAAACTGATGTACCAGGAATCCTGGGTAATTTAATACATATAATATTTTGCTTTAAACACAATAGATTAAGAAACACATATCATACATTCAGATATAAATCCAATCAATTACTTCAATAAAACTCCAAACGAATAATGTGTGGCCTAATACTAGAAATTGCCAATGTCTCTTAATAGGTATATACTGTATGTATATACATTATGTATAAATATTAGTGATGTCGCGAACTTAAAATTTTCCGTTCGCGAACGGCGGACTCGAACTTCCGCAACTGTTTGCGAACGGGTGAACCGGGCGAACCGCCATTGACTTCAATAGGCAGGCAAATTTTAAAACCCACAGGGACTGTTTCTGGCCACAATAGTGATGGAAAAGTTGTTTTAAGGGGACTAACACCTGCACTGTGGCATGCCGGAGGGGGATCCATGGCAATACCCCCACGGAAAATTACATAGTTGATGAAGAGTCTGGTTTTAAGCCATAAAGGGCATAAATCACCTAACATTCCTAAATTGTTTGGAATAACATGCTTTAAAACATCAGGTATGATGTTGTATCAATCAGGTAGTGTAAGGGTTATGCCCGCTTCACAGTGACAGACCAAACTCCCCGTTTAATGCACTGCAAACAACCGCAAACAGTCCATTTGCACAACCACGAGATAGATTTGATAGATACATAGATACATAGTTTAGATAGATAGATCAATAGATGCAATATACATTTGATAGATACGATAGATAGATTTGATAGATAAATAGATAGATTTGATAGATATATCATTTCCCAGACAGAGAATTACAAGACGTGCAGTCTGTGACCCATGGTAAGGTTCCCAGAGGCAGTTGCGGTGCCAGGGGACGTATATATGGCAGGGATTTTAGGAACCGGGAGAAGGAAAAAGATGCTTGGTCGTTCCTCCTACTTCAAACTTGGGGCACTGCGAGTGTAATCGTGGCAGGACTTTTAGCCGACGGACATTTGTCCAACGGACATTTGGCCGATACACCAGTGGCTGACTTTTAGCCGACGGCCATTTGGCTGACGGACATTTGTCCGACGGACATTTGGCCGAAACACAAGTGGTGTCACAAAACAGTCCGGCCACGAGATAGATAGATTTGATAGATAGATACATAGATTACATAGATCAATAGATGCAATATACATTTGATAGATACGATTGATAGTTAGATAGATTTGATAGATAAATAGATAGATTTGATAGATATATAATTTCCCAGACAGAGAATTACAAGACGTGCGGACTGGGACCCATGGTAAGGTTACTTCCTTTTGCACAATCGAGTACAGGTTGGGGATTGCCTTTTGTGCAAAGAAATTTCGGCCGGGTACCTTCCACTGCGGTGTCCCCTATCAGGGGATGTGTATATGGCATGGATTTTAGGAACCGGGAGATGGAAAAAGATGCTTGGTCGGTCCCCCTACTTCAAATTTGGGGCACTGCGCGTGCAATCTAATGTGCCACCAGATAGGAGTGGTGTGTTAAGTAGTACTATTCCTATCAGTTTAATCCTGTTAAGTGTCTTTTTTTTTGTTTTGTTTTTGAAGCCACAGTGCAGCACCAGAGGCCAGAAAAATTTATGTTTGTTTCCCAGGCAGAAAGTGCCCTAAAACATTGCGGCTTGAACCCTAGTTGGTGTCGGATAAGTCACGCAAGTCATCCGGCATTTGAAGATAAAATACAGCAGCGTGCGGATCATTTTTAGTCCAAGGCAGCTCATCTCATCAGGCCTTTTTTACTCGAATGTATCACCCAATGTCAGTCCCTTCGAGATCCATCCCTCATTCATCTTAATAAAGGTGAGGTAATCTAGACTTTTTTGACCTAGGCGACTTCTCTTCTCAGTGACAATACCTCCTGCTGCACTGAAGGTCCTTTCTGACAGGACACTTGAAGCGGGGCAGGCCAGAAGTTCTATTGCAAATTGGGATAGCTCAGGCCACAGGTCAAGCCTGCACACCCAGTAGTCAAGAGGTTCATCGCTCCTCAGAGTGTCGAGATCTGCAGTTAAGGCGAGGTAGTCTGCTACCTGTCGGTTGAGTTGTTCTCTGAGGGTGGAACCCGAAGGGCTGTGGCGATGCATAGGAGTTAAAAAGCTCCACATGTCCTCCATCAACAACACGTCTGTAAAGCGTCCTATCCTTGCCGGCATGGTCGTGGGAGTCGGAGGATTACTTTCAGCTCTTTCCCTGTTAGATTCACGTTGTGCTGTGACATCACCCTTATACACTGTGTAAAGCAAACTTTTTAATTTATTTTGGAAATGCTGCATCCTTGTTGTATTTCGGTAACATTTCTGGCACTTTATGCTTATACCGGGGGTCTAGTAGCGTGGACACCCAGTACAGGTCGTTCTCCTTCAGCTTTTTTATACGAGGATCCCTCAACAGGCACGACAGCATGAAAGACCCCATTTGCACAAGGTTGGATGCCGAGCTTCTCATGTCCCGTTCCTCGTCCTCAGTGATGTCACTGAAGGTATCTTCCCCCCAGCCATGTACAACACCATGGGTACTAGATAGGTGACAACGAGCACCCTGGGATGCCTGTTGTGGTTGGTCTTCCTCCTCCGCCTCCTCCTCCTCCTCAAAGCCACATTCCTCCTCTGACTCCTCTTCCTCACAATCCTCTTCCAGCGTTGCCGCAGGTCCAGCAAGCGATGCTGATAAGGCTGTTTCTGGTGGTGATGGTGACCACAACTCTTCCTCTTCCCCTTCACAATCATCTACGGCTTGATCCAGCACTCTTCGCAGGGCATGCTCCAGGAAGAAAACAAATGGTATGATGTTGCTGATGGTGCCTTCGGTGCGACTGACTAGGTTTGTCACCTCCTCAAAAGGACGCATGAGCCAACAGGCATTGCGCATGAGCGCCCAGTAATGTGGCAAAAAAGTTCACAGCTCCACAGAGGCTGTCCTAGCACCCCAGTCATACAAATACTCGTTAACGTCTTTTTCTTGTTGGAGCAGGCGGTCGAACATTATGAGCGTTGAATTCCAATGTGTCGGGCTGTCGCAAATCATGCGCCTCACTGGCATGTTGTTTTGCCGATGGATATCGGAAAAGTGCGCCATGGCCGTGTAGGAACGCCTGAAATGGCCACACACCTTCCTGGCCTGCTTCAGGACATCCTGTAAGCCTGGGTACTTATGCACAAAGCGTTGTACGATCAGATTACATGCACGGCACATGTGTCAACTTGCCCAATTTCAATGCCGCCACCAAATTACTTCCCTTGTCAGTGGCTGACTCTGCACCGATCTCCAGTTGGTGCAGAGTCAGCCACTGATCCACCCGTGCATTCAGGGCGGACAGGAGTGCTGGTCCGGTGTGACTCTCTGCTTTCAGGCAAGTCAACCCCAAGACGACGTGACACTGACGTATCCGGGATGTGGAATAGTACCTGCGGAGCTGGGGGGGTGCCGTTGATGTGGAGCAAGACACAGCAGCAGAAGAGGACTCAGCTGAGGAGGTTATGGAAGAGGATGGAGAAGGAGGAGTAGAGGAGGTGGCAGCAGGCCTGCCTGCAAGTCGTGGCGGTGTCACCAACTCCTCCTCTGCAGAGCCACGCATTCCATGCTTGGCAGCCGTCAGCAGGTTTACCCAATGCGCAGTGTAGGTGATATACCTGCCCTGACCATGCTTTGCAGACCAGCTATCAGTGGTCATATGGACCCTTGCCCCAACACTGTGTGCCAGACATGCCATTACTTCCTTTCACACAATCGAGTACAGGTTGGGGATTGCCTTTTGTGAAAAGAAATTTCGGCCGGGTACCTTCCACTGTGGTGTCCCAATAGCTACAAATTTTTTGAACGCCTCAGACTCCACCAGCTTGTATGGTAAAAGCTGGCGGGCTAAGGGGGGTAGTTATCAAGCCGTCTACTTTTCTGGCTTCGCCGGCCCAATACGCCCGCCTAAGCTCGCCTCACATCGCCGCCGCGGACCTGAAAAAATACGCCTAAGTTATCAAATAAAGCTGTCAAAAAGCCGCGGGGCGATGAGCAGCGGACTGTGACAGTTATCACTCATCCGATCTCGCTGCCCTTCGGCTTTTTCCCAGCTTTATTGCTAGCCTGTCACTAAGCACTCACACTAAACTACACTGTTCTACCCCCTATATCGGCGCCCCCGGAGCCTCCCGCAACTCAATAAAGTTACTAACCCCTAAACCGCCACTCCTAGACCCTGCCGCAACTCTTATAAATGTATTAACCCCTAAACCGCCGCTCCCGGACACCGCTGCCACCTACATTATACCTAGTAACCCCTATCCTGCCCCCTCTACACCATCGCCCTCTATTATAAAATTATTAACCCCTATCCTGCTGATCCCGCACCTCTCCGCAACTAAATAAATAGTTTAACCCCTAAACCGCCGCTCCCTGAACCCGCCGCAACCTATATTAAACCTATTAACCCCTATCCTGCCCCCCCTACACCGTTGCCACCTATAATAAATTTAATAACCCCTAATCTGCCCCCCACTACACCGCCGCCACTGTAATAAAATTATTAACCCCTAAACCTAAGTCTAACCCTAACCCTAACGCCCCCCTAACTTAAATATTAATACAATAAATCTAAATAAATTAACTCTTATTAACTAAATGAATCCTATTTAAAACTAAATACTTACCTTTAAAATAAACCCTAATATAGCTACAATATAAATAATGATTATATTCTAGCTATCTTAGGATTTATTTTTATTTTACAGGTACCTTTCAATTTATTTTAACCAGGTACAATAGCTATTAAATAGTTATTAACTATTTAATAGCTTACCTAGCTAAAATAAAGAGAAATGTACCTGTTAAATAAATCCTAACCTAAGTTACAATTACACCTAACACTACACTATACTTTAATAAATTATTCCTATTTAAAAATAAATACTTACCTGTAAAATAAACCCTAATATAGCTACAATATAATTAATAATTATATTATAGCTATCTTAGGATTTATATTTATTTTACAGGTAACTTTGTATTTATTTTAGCTAGTTAGAATAGTTATTAAATAGTTATTAACTATTTAATAACTACCTAGCTAAAATAAATACAAAATTACCTGTAAAATAAATCCTAACTTAAGTTACAATTAAACCTAATACTACACTATCATTAAATTAATTAAATAAACTACCTACAAATAACTACAATTAAATACAATTACATAAACTAACTAAAGTACAAAAAATAAAAAAGCTATGTTACAAAAAATAAAAAAATAAGTTACAAACATGTTAAAAATATTACAACAATTTTAAGCTACTTACACCTAATCTAAGCCCCCTAATAAAATAACAAACCCCCCAAAATAAAAAAATGCCCTACCCTATTCTAAATTAAATAAATTTCAAAGCTCTTTTACCTTACCAGCCCTTAAAAGGGCCATTTGTGGGGGCATGCCCCAAAGAAAACAGCTCTTTTGCCTGTAAAAGAAAAATACAACCCCCCCCAACATTAAAACCCACCACCCACATACCCCTAATCTAACCCAAACCCCCCTTACAAAAACCTAACACTAATCCCCTGAAGATCATCCTACCTTTAGTTGTCTTCACTCAGCCGAGCCACCGATGGAACTGAAGAGGACATCCGGAGCGGAAGAAGTTAATACTCCAAGCGGCGCTGAAGAAATCTTCCATCCGATGAAGTCATCATCCAGGCGGCGCTGAAGAAAAGTCTTCGATCCGGCCGATGTCATCTTCAAAGAGGCGCTGAAGAGGTCTTCTATTCGGGCGAAGTCATCTTCCAAGCCGGGTCTTGAATCTTCCTTCCGCCGACGCGGAACCACCTTCTTCACCGACGGACTACGACGAATGACGGCTCCTTTAAGGGACGTCATCCAAGATGGCGTCCCCTCAATTCCGATTGGCTGATAGGATTCTATCAGCCAATCGGAATTAAGGTAGGAAAATTCTGATTGGCTGATGGAATCAGCCAATCAGATTCAAGTTCAATCTGATTGGCTGATCCAATCAGCCAATCAGATTGAGCTCGCATTCTATTGGCTGATCGGAACAGCCAATAGAATGCGAGCTCAATCTGATTGGCTGATTCCATCAGCCAATCAGATTTTTCCTACCTTAATTCCGATTGGCTGATAGAATCCTATCAGCCAATCGGAATTGAGGGGACGCCATCTTGGATGACGTCCCTTAAAGGAGCCGGCATTCGTCGTAGTCCGTCGGTGAAGAAGGTGGTTCCGCGTCGGCGGAAGGAAGATTCAAGACCCGGCTTGGAAGATGACTTCGCCCGGATAGAAGACCTCTTCAGCGCCTCTTTGAAGATGACATCGCCCGGATAGAAGACCTCTTCAGCGCCTCTTTGAAGATGACATCGGCCGGATCGAAGACTTTTCTTCAGCGCCGCCTGGATGATGACTTCATCGGATGGAAGATTTCTTCAGCGCCGCTTGGAGGATTAACTTCTTCCGCTCCGGATGTCCTCTTCAGTTCCATCGGTGGCTCGGCTGAGTGAAGACAACTAAAGGTAGGATGATCTTCAGGGGATTAGTGTTAGGTTTTTGTAAGGGGGGTTTGGGTTAGATTAGGGGTATGTGGGTGGTGGGTTTTAATGTTGGGGGGGGGTTGTATTTTTCTTTTACAGGCAAAAGAGCTGTTTTCTTTGGGGCATGCCCCCACAAATGGCCCTTTTAAGGGCTGGTAAGGTAAAAGAGCTTTGAAATTTATTTAATTTAGAATAGGGTAGGGCATTTTTTTATTTTGGGGGGGTTTGTTATTTTATTAGGGGGCTTAGATTAGGTGTAAGTAGCTTAAAATTGTTGTAATATTTTTAACATGTTTGTAACTTATTTTTTTATTTTTTGTAACTTAGCTTTTTTATTTTTTGTACTTTAGTTAGTTTATGTAATTGTATTTAATTGTAGTTATTTGTAGGTAGTTTATTTAATTAATTTAATGATAGTGTAGTATTAGGTTTAATTGTAACTTAAGTTAGGATTTATTTTACAGGTAATTTTGTATTTCTTTTAGCTAGGTAGTTATTAAATAGTTAATAACTATTAAATAACTATTCTAACTAGCTAAAATAAATACAAAGTTACCTGTAAAATAAATATAAATCCTAAGATAGCTATAATATAATTATTAATTATATTGTAGCTATCTTCGGGTTTATTTTACAGGTAAGTATTTATTTTTAAATATTAATAATTTATTAAAGTATAGTGTAGTGTTAGGTGTAATTGTAACTTAGGTTAGGATTTATTTAACAGGTAAATTTCTCTTTATTTTAGCTAGGTAAGCTATTAAATAGTTAATAACTATTTAATAGCTATTGTACCTAGTTAAAATAAATTGAAAGGTACCTGTAAAATAAATATAAATCCTAAGATAGCTAGAATATAATTATTATTTATATTGTAGCTATATAAGGGTTTATTTTAAAGGTAAGTATTTAGTTTTAAATAGGATTCATTTAGTTAATAAGAGTTAATTTATTTAGATTTATTTAATTAATATTTAAGTTAGGGGGGCGTTAGGGTTAGGGTTAGACTTAGGTTTAGGGGTTAATAATTTTATTACAGTGGCGGCGGCGTAGTGGGGGGCAGAATAGGGGTTAATAAATTTATTATAGGTGGCGACGGTGTAGGGGGGGCAGATTAGGGGTTAATAAATTTATTATAGGTGGCGACGGTGTAGGGGGGGCAGGATAGGGGTTAATACATTTAATATAGGTTGCGGCGGGTTTAGGGAGCGGCGGTTTAGGGGTTAATACATTTATTATAGTTGCTGTGGGCTCCGGGAGCGGCGGTTTAGGGGTTAATATGTATAGAGTAGCTTGTGGTGGGCTCCGGGAGAGGCGGTTTAGGGGTTAATATGTATAGAGTAGCTTGCGGTGGGCTCCGGGAGCGGCGGTTTAGGGGGTAATAACTTTATTTAGTTGCGGCGGTGTAGGGGGGACAGATTAGTGGTGTTTAGACTCGGGGTACATGTTAGGGTGTTAGGTGTAGACAGCTCCCATAGAAATCAATGGGATGTCTGTCAGCAGTGAACTTGTACTTTCGCTATGGTCAGACTCCCATTGATTCCTATGGGATCCGCCGCCTCCAGGGGTGGCGGATTGAAAACCAGGTACGCTGGGCCGTAAAAGTGCCGAGCGTACCTGCTAGTTTTTTGATAACTAGCAAAAGTAGTGAGAATGTGCCGCACTTGTGTGCGGAACATCTGGAGTGACGTAAGAATCGATCTGTGTCGAACTGAGTCCGGCGGATCGATGTTTACGTCACAAAATTCTACTTTTGCCGGTCTCGAGCCTTTGATAACTAAGGCGTATCAGCCTCGCCACAAATACGATGCGCAATTCCAGCGTATTTGAGGTTGACGGCTTGATAACTAGGCCCCTAAGAGTTCAGACAAGCCAGCTGTCAGACGCCGGGCAAGGGGGTGACTTTGTGACATTAGCTTCTTACGCTCAAACATGTCCTTGACAGACACCTGACTGTGGACAGATAAGCAGGAACTGCTCCGGAAGAGAGACGGAGTGGAAGATGGTTGAGAGGGGGCAAGGAAGACAGCAGCGGTTGACGTGGCTGAAGATGCTGGACCAGGAGGAGGATGGCGGCTTTGAGTTTGTTTGCTGCTTCTACTCATGTGTTGATCCCATAGGCATTTGTGATGTGCGATCATGTGCCTTCACAAAGCAGTTGTACCTAGGTGGGTGTTGCACTTCCCACAACTCAGTTTCTTTTGGCACAGGTTGCAAATGGCATCACTGTTGTCAGAGGCAGACACACAAAAAAGCCACACTGCTGAGCTCTGCGATGACGGCATTCTGGTGGTGGCAACAGCATACGTTGATTAGCGTGCTGTCTCGCTGACCCCGGGTGCCGTTGCATGCTGTCTGACTGTGCCACTAGCTCCTTGCGACGACCTCCCCCTGCTTCCAACTCGTCTCCTCCTCCTCCTCTCTGTCTCCCCATCTGAACTTTCCCCCTCTTCTTCTTCTCTTCTAGCGGGCACCCACGTGACATCCACGGACACATCATCATCAACCGCTTCACTTGTATCTGACAAATCAACAAAGGATGCAGCAGCAGGTACAACATCATCAACATCACACCATACGTCCATGTCTGTAATGCTGCCTGACTGAGACATATCACTGTTATCTACATCTTCTGTCAATGATGGTTGCGCATCACTCATTTCTTCCAACTGATGTGTAAAAAACTCCTCTGACACATCAAGTGAAGCGGCTGTGGTGCTAGTGTTGGTGGTGGCGGCAGGCGGGCGAGTGGTAGTAACTTGAGAGGTGCCCGAAGATAAGCTGGAGGAGGATGGTGCGTCAAGGTTCGGAGCAGAAGCTATAGAAGATTGGGTGTCCTGTGTTAAAAAGTCAACTATGTCCTCCTCAGAACATTTCGAGTTCATGGGACGTGGCCTCTGAACACTGGGCATTATTCTACGGCCAAAGGGAATCACAGCACCACAACCATGACGGCACCTGCGGGGTGGCCTGCCTCTGCCTGTCATTTTTTTTTTATGTACACTTACACTACTATTAAACAAGATATGAGTGGTGGCACTGGGCAAGTGGGCACAGTATACGCTGTGAGTCTGACACAAAAAAGCAGACTGATGTTTCACAGTCCAAAAAGTTTTTATTTTTTTAAATGTACACTTACGCTACTATTAAACAAGATATGAGTGGTGCCACGGGGCAAGTGGGGACAGTATACGCTGTGAGCCTGGCACACATGCTGGCAAGCAGGCAACTGCAATTAGATTACACTAGCAGACTGATGTTTCACAGTCAAAAAAGTTTTTTTTTTTTTTAAATATTTACACTACTGTTACACCAGATATGAGTGGTGGCACTGTGCAAGTGGGCCGGGCACACACGTTGGCAGGCAGGCAGGCAAATGCAATTAGAATTTTACTAGCAGACTGATGTTTCACAGTCAAAAAAGTTTTTTTTTCAAATTATTTACACTACTGTTACACCAGATATGAGTGGTGGCACTGGGCAAGTGGGCCTGGCACACATGCTAGCAGGCAGGCAACTGCAATTAGATTACACTAGCAGACTGATGTTTCACAGTCAAAAAAGTTTTTTTTTTAAATTTACACTATTATTACAACAGATATGAGTGGTGGCACTAGTTGGCAAGTGGGCCTGGCACACACGCTGGCAGGCAGGCAACTGCAATTAGATTACACTAGCAGACTGATGTTTCACAGTCAAAAAAGTTTTTTTTTATTTTTTAAATTACACTACTGTTACAACAGATATGAGTGGTGGCACTAGTTGGCAAGTGGGCCTGGCACACATGCTGGCAGGCAGGCAACTGGTATTAGATTACACTAGCAGACTGATGTTTCACAGTCAAAAAAGTTTTTTTTAAAAAAATTGACACTACTGTTACAACAGATATGAGTGGTGGCACTAGTTGGCAAGTGGGCCTGGCACACATGCTGGCAGACAGGCAACTGCTATTAGATTACACTAGCAGACTGATGTTTCACAGCCAAAAAAGTTTTTTTTTAAATTTACACTACTGTTACAACAGATATGAGTGGTGGCACTAGTTGGCAAGTGGGCCTGGCACACACGCTAGCAGGCAGGCAACTGCTATTAGATTACACTAGCAGACTGATGTTTCACAGTCAAAAAAGTTTTTTTTTTAAATTTACTCTACTGTTACAACAGATATGAGTGGTGGCACTAGTTGGCAAGTGGGCCTGGCACACACGCTGGCAGGCAGGCAACTGCTATTAGATTACACTAGCAGACTGATGTTTCACAGTCAAAAAAGTTTTTTTTTTTTAAATTTACACTACTGTTACAACAGATATGAGTGGTGGCACTAGTTGGCAAGTGGGCCTGGCACACACGCTGGCAGGCAGACAACTGCAATTAGATTACACTAGCAGACTGATGTTTCACAGTCAAAAAAGTTTTTTTTTTAAATTTACACTACTGTTACAACAGATATGAGTGGTGGCACTAGTTGGCAAGTGGGCCTGGCACACACGCTGGCAGGCAGGCAACTGCAATTAGATTACACTAGGAGACTGATGTTTCACAGTATAAAAAGTTTTTTTTTTAAATTTACACTACTGTTACAACAGATATGAGTGGTGGCACTAGTTGGCAAGTGGGCTTGGCACAAACGCTGGCAGGCAGGCAACTAAAATTAGACTACACTAACAGACTGATGTTTCACAGTCAAAAAAGTTTTTTTAAAAAAAAATTACACTACTGTTACAACAGATATGAGTGGTGGCACTAGTTGGCAAGTGGGACTGGCACACATGCTGGCAGGCAGGCAACTGCAATTAGATTACACTAGCAGACTGATGTTTCACAGTCAAAAAAGTTTTTTTTTTAAATTTACACTACTGTTACAACAGATATGAGTGGTGGCACTAGTTGGCAAGTGGGCCTGGCACACACGCTGGCAGGCAGGCAGGCAACTGCTATTAGATTACACTAGCAGACTGATGTTTTACAGTCAAAAAAGTTGTTTTTTTTAAATTTACTCTACTGTTACAACAGATATGAGTGGTGGCACTAGTTGGCAAGTGGCCTGGCACACACGCTGGCAGGCAGGCAACTGCTATTAGATTACACTAGCAGACTGATGTTTCACAGTCAAAAAGTTTTTTTTTTTTAAATTTACACTACTGTTACAACAGATGTGAGTGGTGGCACTAGTTGGCAAGTGGACCTGGCACACACGCTGGCAGGCAGGCAACTGCAATTAGATTACACTAGCAGACTGATGTTTCACAGTCGAAATTTTTTTTTTTTAAATTTACACTACTGTTACAACAGATATGAGTGGTGGCACTAGTTGGCAAGTGGGACTGGCACACATGCTGGCTGGCAGGCAACTGCAATTAAATTACACTAGCAGACTGATGTTTCACAGTCAAAAAAGTTTTTTTTTTAATTTACACTACTGTTACAACAGATATGAGTGGTGGCACTAGTTGGCAAGTGGGCCTGGCACACACACTGGCAGGCAGGCAACTGCTATTAGATTACACTAGCAGACTGATGTTTCACAGTCAAAAATTTTTTTTTTTAAATTTACTCTACTGTTACAACAGATATGAGTGGTGGCACTAGTTGGCAAGTGGGAATGGCACACATGCTGGCAGGCATGCAACTGCAATTAGATTACACTAGCAGACTGATGTTTCACAGTCAAAAAGTTTTTTTTTTTTTTAAATTTACACTACTGTTACATCAGATATGAGTGGTGGCACTAGTTGGCAAGTGGGCCTGGCACTCACGCTGGCAGGCAGGCAACTGCAATTAGATTACACTAGCAGACTGATGTTTCACAGTCAAAAAAGTTTTTTTTTTAAATTTACACTACTGTTACAACAGATATGAGTGGTGGCACTTAGCAAGTGGGCCTGGCACACACACTGGCAGGCAGGCAACTGCAATTAGATTACACAAGCAGACTGATGTTTCACAGTCAAAAAAGTTTTTTTTTAAATAATTTACACTACTGTTACAACAGATATGAGTGGTGGCACTAGTTGGCAAGTGGCCCTGGCACACACGCTGGCAGGCAGGCAACTGCAATTAGATTACACTAGCAGACTGATGTTTCACAGTCAATAAAGATTTTTTTTATAAATTTACACTACTGTTACTACAGATATGAGTGGTGGCACTAGTTGGCAAGTGGGCCTAGCACACAATCTGGCATACAGGCAACTGCAATTAGATTACACTAGCAGACTGATGTTACACAGTCAAAAACATTTTTTTTAAAAAAATTTACACTACTGTTACAACAGATATGAGTGGTGGCACTTAGCAAGTGGGCCTGGCACACACGCTGGCAGGCAGGCAACTGCAATTAGATTACTTTAGCAGACTGATGTTTCACAGTCAAAAAAGTTTTGTTTAAAAAAATTTACACTACTGTTACAACAGATATGAGTGGTGGGACTAGTTGGCAAGTGGGCCTGGCACACACGCTGGCAGGCAGGCAGGCAACTGCTATTAGATTACACTAGCAGACTGATGTTTCAAAGTCAAAAAAGTTTTTTTTTAAAAAAAATTACACTACTGTTACTACAGATATGAGTGGTGGCACTAGTTGGCAAGTGGGCCTGGCACACATGCTGGCAGGCAGGAAACTGCAATTAGATTACACTAGCAGACTGATGTTTCACAGTCCAAAAAGATTTTTTTTTTTAATTTACACTACTGTTACAACAGATATGAGTGGTGGCACTAGTTGGCAAGTGGGCCTGGCACACACGCTGGCAGGCAGGCAGGCAGGCAACTGCTATTAGATTACACTAGCAGACTGATGTTTCACAGTCAAAAAGTTGTTTTTTTTAAATTTACTCTACTGTTACAACAGATATGAGTGGTGGCACTAGTTGGCAAGTGGCCTGGCACACACGCTGGCAGGCAGGCAACTGCTATTAGATTACACTAGCAGACTGATGTTTCACAGTCAAAAAAGTTTTTTTTTTAATTTACACTACTGTTACAACAGATATGAGTGGTGGCACTAGTTGGCAAGTGGGCCTGGCACACACGCTGGCAGGCAGGCAACTGCTATTAGATTACACTAGCAGACTGATGTTTCACAGTCAAAAATTTTTTTTTTTAAATTTACTCTACTGTTACAACAGATATGAGTGGTGGCACTAGTTGGCAAGTGGGAATGGCACACATGCTGGCAGGCATGCAACTGCAATTAGATTACACTAGCAGACTGATGTTTCACAGTCAAAAAGTTTTTTTTTTTTTAAATTTACACTACTGTTACATCAGATATGAGTGGTGGCACTAGTTGGCAAGTGGGCCTGGCACTCACGCTGGCAGGCAGGCAACTGCAATTAGATTACACTAGCAGACTGATGTTTCACAGTCAAAAAAGTTTTTTTTTTAAATTTACACTACTGTTACAACAGATATGAGTGGTGGCACTTAGCAAGTGGGCCTGGCACACACACTGGCAGGCAGGCAACTGCAATTAGATTACACAAGCAGACTGATGTTTCACAGTCAAAAAAGTTTTTTTTTAAATAATTTACACTACTGTTACAACAGATATGAGTGGTGGCACTAGTTGGCAAGTGGCCCTGGCACACACGCTGGCAGGCAGGCAACTGCAATTAGATTACACTAGCAGACTGATGTTTCACAGTCAATAAAGATTTTTTTTATAAATTTACACTACTGTTACAACAGATATGAGTGGTGGCACTAGTTGGCAAGTGGGCCTAGCACACAATCTGGCATACAGGCAACTGCAATTAGATTACACTAGCAGACTGATGTTACACAGTCAAAAACATTTTTTTAAAAAAAATTTACACTACTGTTACAACAGATATGAGTGGTGGCACTTAGCAAGTGGGCCTGGCACACACGCTGGCAGGCAGGCAACTGCAATTAGATTACTTTAGCAGACTGATGTTTCACAGTCAAAAAAGTTTTGTTTAAAAAAATTTACACTACTGTTACAACAGATATGAGTGGTGGGACTAGTTGGCAAGTGGGCCTGGCACACACGCTGGCAGGCAGGCAGGCAACTGCTATTAGATTACACTAGCAGACTGATGTTTCAAAGTCAAAAAAGTTTTTTTTTAAAAAAAATTACACTACTGTTACTACAGATATGAGTGGTGGCACTAGTTGGCAAGTGGGCCTGGCACACATGCTGGCAGGCAGGCAACTGCAATTAGATTACACTAGCAGACTGATGTTTCACAGTCCAAAAAGATTTTTTTTTTTAATTTACACTACTGTTACAACAGATATGAGTGGTGGCACTAGTTGGCAAGTGGGCCTGGCACACACGCTGGCAGGCAGGCAGGCAGGCAACTGCTATTAGATTACACTAGCAGACTGATGTTTCACAGTCAAAAAGTTTTTTTTTTTAAATTTACTCTACTGTTACAACAGATATGAGTGGTGGCACTAGTTGGCAAGTGGCCTGGCACACACGCTGGCAGGCAGGCAACTGCTATTAGATTACACTAGCAGACTGATGTTTCACAGTCAAAAAGGTTTTTTTTTTTAAATTTACACTACTGTTACAACAGATATGAGTGGTGGCACTAGTTGGCAAGTGGACCTGGCACACACGCTGGCAGGCAGGCAACTGCAATTAGATTACACTAGCAGACTGATGTTTCACAGTCAAAAAAGTTTTTTTTTTTAAATTTACACTACTGTTACAACAGATATGAGTGGTGGCACTAGTTGGCAAGTGGGACTGGCACACATGCTGGCAGGCAGGCAATTGCAATTAGATTACACTAGCAGACTGATGTTTCACAGTCAAAAAAGTTTTTTTTTTAAATTTACTCTACTGTTACAACAGATATGAGTGGTGGCACTAGTTGGCAAGTGGGAATGGCACACATGCTGGCAGGCAGGCAACTGCAATTAGATTACAATAGCAGACTGATGTTTCAAAGTCAAAAAAGTATTTTTTTAAAATTTACACTACTGTTACAACAGATATGAGTGGTGGCACTAGTTGGCAAGTGGGAATGGCACACATGCTGGCAGGCAGGCAACTGCAATTAGATTACACTAGCAGACTGATGTTTCACAGTCAAAAAAGTTTTTTTTTTTAAATTTACACTACTGTTACAACAGATATGAGTGGTGGCACTAGTTGGCAAGTGGGACTGGCACACATGCTGGCAGGCAGGCAACTGCAGTTAGATTACACTAGCAGACTGATGTTTCACAGTCAAAAAGTTTTTTTTTTTTTTAAATTTACACTACTGTTACAACAGATATGAGTGGTGGCAATAGTTGGCAAGTGGGCCTGGCACTCACGCTGGCAGGCAGGCAACTGCAATTAGATTACACTAGCAGACTGATGTTTCACAGTCAAAAAAGTTTTTTTTTTAAATTTACACTACTGTTACAACAGATATGAGTGGTGGCACTTAGCAAGTGGGCCTGGCACACACACTGGCAGGCAGGCAACTGCAATTAGATTACACAAGCAGACTGATGTTTCACAGTCAAAAAAGTTTTTTTTTAAATAATTTACACTACTGTTACAACAGATATGAGTGGTGGCACTAGTTGGCAAGTGGCCCTGGCACACACGCTGGCAGGCAGGCAACTGCAATTAGATTACACTAGCAGACTGATGTTTCACAGTCAAAAAATATTTTTTTTATAAATTTACACTACTGTTACAACAGATATGAGTGGTGGCACTAGTTGGCAAGTGGGCCTAGCACACACTCTGGCAGACAGGCAACTGCAATTAGATTACACTAGCAGACTGATGTTTCACAGTCAAAAACATTTTTTAAAAAAAATTTACACTACTGTTACAACAGATATGAGTGGTGGTACTTAGCAAGTGGGCCTGGCACACACGCTGGCAGGCAGGCAACTGATATTAGATTACACTAGCAGACTGATGTTTCACAGTCAAAAAAGTTGTTTTTTTTAAATTTACTCTACTGTTACAACAGATATGAGTGGTGGCACTAGTTGGCAAGTGGCCTGGCACACATGCTGGCAGGCAGGCAACTGCTATTAGATTACACTAGCAGACTGATGTTTCACAGTCAAAAAGTTTTTTTTTTTTAAATTTACACTACTGTTACAACAGATATGAGTGGTGGCACAAGTTGGCAAGTGGACCTGGCACACACGCTGGCAGGCAGGCAACTGCAATTAGATTACACTAGCAGACTGATGTTTCACAGTCAAAAAAGTTTTTTTTTTTAAATTTACACTACTGTTACAACAGATATGAGTGGTGGCACTAGTTGGCAAGTGGGACTGGCACACATGCTGGCAGGCAGGCAATTGCAATTAGATTACACTAGCAGACTGATGTTTCACAGTCAAAAAAGTTTTTTTTTTAAATTTACTCTACTGTTACAACAGATATGAGTGGTGGCACTAGTTGGCAAGTGGGAATGGCACACATGCTGGCAGGCAGGCAACTGCAATTAGATTACACTAGCAGACTGATGTTTCACAGTCAAAAAAGTTTTTTTTTTAAATTTACACTACTGTTACAACAGATATGAGTGGTGGCACTAGTTGGCAAGTGGGAATGGCACACATGCTGGCAGGCAGGCAACTGCAATTAGATTACACTAGCAGACTGATGTTTCACAGTCAAAAAATTTTTTTTTAAAATTTACACTACTGTTACAACAGATATGAGTGGTGGCACTAGTTGGCAAGTGGGACTGGCACACATGCTGGCAGGCAGGCAACTACTGTTAGATTACACTAGCAGACTGATGTTTCACAGTCAAAAAGTTTTTTTTTTAAAATTTACACTACTGTTACAACAGATATGAGTGGTGGCACTAGTTGGCAAGTGGACCTGGCACACACGCTGGCAGGCAGGCAACTGCAATTAGATTACACTAGCAGACTGATGTTTCACAGTCAAAAAGGTTTTTTTTTTTAAATTTACACTACTGTTACAACAGATATGAGTGGTGGCACTAGTTGGCAAGTGGGACTGGCACACATGCTGGCAGGCAGGCAATTGCAATTAGATTACACTAGCAGACTGATGTTTCACAGTCAAAAAAGTTTTTTTTTTAAATTTACTCTACTGTTACAACAGATATGAGTGGTGGCACTAGTTGGCAAGTGGGAATGGCACACATGCTGGCAGGCAACTGCAATTAGATTACACTAGCAGACTGATGTTTCACAGTCAAAAAAGTTTTTTTTTTAAATTTACACTACTGTTACAACAGATATGAGTGGTGGCACTAGTTGGCAAGTGGGAATGGCATACATGCTGGCAGGCAGGCAACTGCAATTAGATTACACTAGCAGACTGATGTTTCACAGTCAAAAAGTTTTTTTTTTTTAAATTTACGCTACTGTTACAACAGATATGAGTGGTGGCACTAGTTGGCAAGTGGGCCTGGCACTCACGCTGGCAGGCAGGCAACTGCAATTAGATTACACTAGCAGACTGTTTCACAGTCAAAAAAGTTTTTTTTTTTAAAAATTACACTACTGTTACAACAGATATGAGTGGTGGCACTAGTTGGCAAGTGGGCCTGGCACACACGCTGGCAGGCAGGCAACTGCTATTAGATTACACTAGCAGACTGATGTTTCACAGTCAAAAAAGTTTTTTTTAAAATTTACACTACTGTTACAACAGATATGAGTGGTGGCACTAGTTGGCAAGTGGGCCTGGCACACACCCTGGCAGGCAGGCAACTGCTATTAGATTACACTAGCAGACTGATGTTTCACAGTCAAAAAAGTTTTTTTTTTAAATTTACTCTACTGTTACAACAGATATGAGTGGTGGCACTAGTTGGCAAGTGGCCTGGCACACACGCTGGCAGGCAGGCAACTGCTATTAGATTACACTAGCAGACTGATGTTTCACAGTCAAAAAGTTTTTTTTTTTTAAATTTACACTACTGTTACAACAGATATGAGTGGTGGCACTAGTTGGCAAGTGGACCTGGCACACACGCTGGCAGGCAGGCAACTGCAATTAGATTACACTAGCAGACTGATGTTTCACAGTCAAAAAAGTTTTTTTTTTTAAATTTACACTACTGTTACAACAGATATGAGTGATGGCACTAGTTGGCAAGTGGGACTGGCACACATGCTGGCAGGCAGGCAACTGCAATTAGATTACACTAGCAGACTGATGTTTCACAGTCAAAAAAGTTTTTTTTTTAAATTTACACTACTGTTACAACAGATATGAGTGGTGGCACTAGTTGGCAAGTGGGCCTGGCACACACGCTGGCAGGCAGGCAACTGCTATTAGATTACACTAGCAGACTGATGTTTCACAGTCAAAAAAGTTTTTTTTTTAAATTTACTCTACTGTTACAACAGGTATGAGTGGTGGCACTAGTTGGCAAGTGGGAATGGCACACATGCTGGCAGGCAGGCAACTGCAATTAGATTACACTAGCAGACTGATGTTTCACAGTCAAAAAAGTTTTTTTTTTAAATTTACACTACTGTTACAACAGATATGAGTGGTGGCACTAGTTGGCAAGTGGGACTGGCACACATGCTGGCAGGCAGGCAACTGCAGTTAGATTACACTAGCAGACTGATGTTTCACAGTCAAAAAGTTTTTTTTTTTTAAATTTACACTACTGTTACAACAGATATGAGTGGTGGCACTAGTTGGCAAGTGGGCCTGGCACTCACGCTGGCAGGCAGGCAACTGCAATTAGATTACACTAGCAGACTGTTTCACAGTCAAAAAAGTTTTTTTTTTTTAAAATTACACTACTGTTACAACAGATATGAGTGGTGGCACTAGTTGGCAAGTGGGCCTGGCACACACGCTGGCAGGCAGGCAACTGCTATTAGATTACACTAGCAGACTGATGTTTCACAGTCAAAAAAGTTTTTTTTAAATTTACACTACTGTTACAACAGATATGAGTGGTGGCACTAGTTGGCAAGTGGGACTGGCACACATGCTGGCAGGCAGGCAATTGCAATTAGATTACACTAGCAGACTGATGTTTCACAGTCAAAAAAGTTTTTTTTTTAAATTTACTCTACTGTTACAACAGATATGAGTGGTGGCACTAGTTGGCAAGTGGGAATGGCACACATGCTGGCAGGCAACTGCAATTAGATTACACTAGCAGACTGATGTTTCACAGTCAAAAAAGTTTTTTTTTTAAATTTACACTACTGTTACAACAGATATGAGTGGTGGCACTAGTTGGCAAGTGGGAATGGCATACATGCTGGCAGGCAGGCAACTGCAATTAGATTACACTAGCAGACTGATGTTTCACAGTCAAAAAGTTTTTTTTTTTTAAATTTACACTACTGTTACAACAGATATGAGTGGTGGCACTAGTTGGCAAGTGGGCCTGGCACTCACGCTGGCAGGCAGGCAACTGCAATTAGATTACACTAGCAGACTGTTTCACAGTCAAAAAAGTTTTTTTTTTAAAAAATTACACTACTGTTACAACAGATATGAGTGGTGGCACTAGTTGGCAAGTGGGCCTGGCACACACGCTGGCAGGCAGGCAACTGCTATTAGATTACACTAGCAGACTGATGTTTCACAGTCAAAAAAGTTTTTTTTTAAATTTACACTACTGTTACAACAGATATGAGTGGTGGCACTAGTTGGCAAGTGGGCCTGGCACACACCCTGGCAGGCAGGCAACTGCTATTAGATTACACTAGCAGACTGATGTTTCACAGTCAAAAAAGTTTTTTTTTTAAATTTACTCTACTGTTACAACAGATATGAGTGGTGGCACTAGTTGGCAAGTGGCCTGGCACACACGCTGGCAGGCAGGCAACTGCTATTAGATTACACTAGCAGACTGATGTTTCACAGTCAAAAAGTTTTTTTTTTTTAAATTTACACTACTGTTACAACAGATATGAGTGGTGGCACTAGTTGGCAAGTGGACCTGGCACACACGCTGGCAGGCAGGCAACTGCAATTAGATTACACTAGCAGACTGATGTTTCACAGTCAAAAAAGTTTTTTTTTTTAAATTTACACTACTGTTACAACAGATATGAGTGATGGCACTAGTTGGCAAGTGGGACTGGCACACATGCTGGCAGGCAGGCAACTGCAATTAGATTACACTAGCAGACTGATGTTTCACAGTCAAAAAAGTTTTTTTTTTAAATTTACACTACTGTTACAACAGATATGAGTGGTGGCACTAGTTGGCAAGTGGGCCTGGCACACACGCTGGCAGGCAGGCAACTGCTATTAGATTACACTAGCAGACTGATGTTTCACAGTCAAAAAAGTTTTTTTTTTATATTTACTCTACTGTTACAACAGATATGAGTGGTGGCACTAGTTGGCAAGTGGGAATGGCACACATGCTGGCAGGCAGGCAACTGCAATTAGATTACACTAGCAGACTGATGTTTCACAGTCAAAAAAGTTTTTTTTTTAAATTTACACTACTGTTACAACAGATATGAGTGGTGGCACTAGTTGGCAAGTGGGACTGGCACACATGCTGGCAGGCAGGCAACTGCAGTTAGATTACACTAGCAGACTGATGTTTCACAGTCAAAAAGTTTTTTTTTTAAAATTTACACTACTGTTACAACAGATATGAGTGGTGGCACTAGTTGGCAAGTGGGCCTGGCACACACGCTGGCAGGCAGGCAACTGCAATTAGATTACACTAGCAGACTGATGTTTCACAGTCAAAAAAGTTTTTTTTTTAAATTTACACTACTGTTACAACAGATGTGAGTGGTGGCACTTAGCAAGTGGGCCTGGCACACACACTGGCAGGCAGGCAACTGCAATTAGATTACACAAGCAGACTGATGTTTCACAGTCAAAAAAGTTTTTTTTAAAATAATTTACACTACTGTTACAACAGATATGAGTGGTGGCACTAGTTGGCAAGTGGGCCTGGCACACACGCTGGCAGGCAGGCAACTGCAATTAGATTACACTAGCAGACTGATGTTTCACAGTCAAAAATTTTTTTTTAAAAAAATTTACACTACTGTTACAACAGATATGAGTGGTGGCACTTAGCAAGTGGGCCTGGCACACATGCTGTCAGGCAGGCAACTGCAATTAGATTACTTTAGCAGACTGATGTTTCACAGTCAAAAAAGTTTTGTTTAAAAAAATTTACACTACTGTTACAACAGATATGAGTGGTGGGACTAGTTGGCAAGTGGGCCTGGCACACACACTGGCAGGCAGGCAACTGCTATAAGATTACACTAGCAGACTGATGTTTCACAGTCAAAAAAGTTTTTTTTTAAAAAATTTACACTACTGTTACTACAGATATGAGTGGTGGCACTAGTTGGCAAGTGGGCCTGGCACACACGCTGGCAGGCAGGCAACTGCAATTAGATTACACTAGCAGACTGATGTTTCACAGTCAAAAAAGTTTTTAAAAAAATTTTTTTACACTACTGTTACAACAGATATGAGTGGTGGCACTTAGCAAGTGGGCCTGGCACACACGCTGGCAGGCAGGCAGGCAGGCAACTGCAATTAGATTACACTAGCAGACCGATGTTTCACAGTCAAAAAAGATTTTTTTTAAATTTACACTACTGTTACAACAGATATGAGTGGTGGCACTAGTTGGCAAGTGGGCCTGGCACACACGCTGGCAGACAGGCATCTGCAATTAGATTACACTAGCAGACTGATGTTTCACAGTCAAATTTTTTTTTTATATAAAATTTACACTACTGTTACAACAGATATGAGTGGTGGCACTTAGCAAGTGGGCCTGGCACACACGTTGGCAGGCAGGCAACTGCAATTAGATTACACAAGCAGACTGATGTTTCACAGTCAAAAAAGTTTTTTTTAAAAAATTTACACTACTGTTACAACAGATATGAGTGGTGGCACTAGTTGGCAAGTGGGCCTGGCACACACGCTGGCAGGCAGGCAACTGCAATTAGATTACACTAGCAGACTGATGTTTCACAGTCAAAAAAGATTTTTTTTTAAAATTTACACTACTGTTACAACAGATATGAGTGGTGGCACTAGTTGGCAAGTGGGCCTGGCACACACTCTGTCAGACAGGCAAATGCAATTAGATTACACTAGCAGACTGATGTTTCAAAGTCAAAATTTTTTTTTTTTTTAAATTTACACTACTGTTACAACAGATTTGGGCGCGATCCTATATACGGCGTAGTTTGTGGCGCAAGCGAAGGAACCCGCGTCGCCCGCAGTTTCAGCTCGCATCTGGAGCTATCCAATATACGGCGCCGTCAGATGCTAACGTGCCGTAAGTCGGATAAACCAGCGATGTCCAGAAATCTGCGCAAGTACAAATTTCTGGCGTCGCCAGTGACTTACGCCACGTTAGAAACTGACAGCGCCTACAAAACCTGACTAAAGTATGAAATCACCCGCACTGTCTAACACGCCTCCCTAACATAGCCCGACACGTCTAACCCTCTATCCGCTATCCCCCTCACTATCCTAACAATAAAATATGTATTAACCCCTAAACCGCCGCTCCCAAACCCCGCCGCAACCTAATAAAGTTATTAACCCCTAAACCGCCGCTAGCTATATAAAATCTATAACCCCCTAAATTGAGCACCTAACACCGCCGCCATCTACCTTACCTACCTCCTAAAGTGAGCCCCTACCCCGCCGCCATCTATTTTAAAATTAACCCCTAATCTAATCCCCCTACCCCGCCGCCATCTATATTAAATTATTTAACCCCTAAAATACTATACTATCCCTACCACTAAACCTAAGTCTAACCCTACAAATAGCCCTGAAAAGGGCTTTTTGCGTGGCATTGCCCCAAAGTAACAGCTCTTTTGCCAGCCCTTAAAAGGGCTTTTTGCGGGGCATGCCCCAAAAGAATTCAGCTCTTTTACCAGCCCTTAAAAGGGCTTTTGGCTGGGCTTTGTCACAAAGTAAACTGCTCTTTTGCCTACAATCTACATCCCCCTACACCGCGGCCACCTATAATAAATGTATTAACCCCTAATCGAATCCCCCTACACCGCCGCCAGCTATATTAACTATATTAACCCTAATTTTATTAGGGTTAATATAGTTAATATAGTTATTATATTATATATATTAACTATATTAACCCTAATTATATTAGGGTTAATATAGTTAATATCGTTATTTATTTATATATATGTTAAGTATAATAACCCTATCTAACTCTAACATCCCTAACTAAACTCTTATTAAGATAAATCTAATATTAATATGATTAATTAAAATATTCCTATTTAAATCTAAATACTTACCTATAAAATAAACCCTAAGATAGCTACAATATAATTAATAATTACATTGTAGCTATGTTAGGGTTTATATTTATTTTACAGGTAAACTGTTAATTATTTTAACTAGGTATAATAGCTATTAAATAGTTATTAACTATTTAATAGCTACCTAGTTAAAATAATTACCCAATTACCTGTAAAATAAATCCTAGCCTAAGTTACAAATACACCTACACTATCAATAAATTAAATAAACTACAAATATCTATCTAAAAATACAATTAAATAAACTAAACTAAATTACAAAAAAAACAAACACTAAATTACAAAAAATAAAAAAAAGATTACAAGATTTTTAAGCTAATTACACCTATTTTAAGCCCCCTAATAAAATAATAAAGCCCCCCAAAACAAAAAAAATTCCCTACCCTATTCTAAATTAAAAAAAGTTCAAAGCTCTTTTACCTTACCAGCCCTTAAAAGGGCTTTTTGCGGGGTATGCCCCAAAGAAAACTGCTCTTTTGCCTGAAAAAAAACACACAATACCACCCCCCAACATTACAACCCACCACCCACATACCCCTAATCTAACCCAACCCCCCCTTAAATAAACCTAACACTACCCCCCTGAAGATCTCCCTACCTTATCTTCACCACGCCGGGCCGAACTCCTCATCCGATCCGGGTGATGTCTATCCAAGCGGTAAAGAAGAAGTCTTCATCCCGGCGATGTTTTTATCCAAGCGGCAGCAAAGTCTTCTTACATCTGGCAGCATCTTCCATCAAGCGGCATCTTCAATCTTCTCTCCACCTACGTGGAGCATGCATCCCGGCCGATGACTGAACAACGAATGAGGTACCTTTAAATGACGTCATCCAAGATGGCGTCCGTCGAATTCCGATTGGTTGATAGGATTCTATCAGCCAATCGGAATTAAGTTAGAAAAATCGCGGTTGACAGGGAGATAGACATTGCGCATACGTTAGGTGTTAGGTTTATTTAGCAGCTAGTTTAGGGAGTTACGGGGCTCCAATAGTCAGCGTAAGGCTTCTTACGGCTGCTTTTTGTGGCGAGGTGAAAATGGAGTAAGATTTCTCCATTTTCGCCACGTAAGTCCTTACGCTTTATATTGGATACCAAACTGCGCTGGTTTGGTATACCTGCCTATGGCCCAAAAAACTACGGGCGACGGCAGAAATATACGCGCGTAACTTCTAGGTTACGCCGTATATGTGATACCAAACCAGCGCAAATATTGGCATCGCCAACTTTTGCGGGCGACGATTTTTATCGGATCGAGCCCATGAGTGGTGGCACTTAGCAAGTGGGCCTGGCACACATGCTGGTAGGCAGGCAACTGCAATTAGATTACTTTAGCAGACTGATGTTTCACAGTCAAAAAATTTTTTTAAAAAAAATTTACACTACTGTTACAACAGATATGAGTGGTGGGACTAGTTGGCAAGTGGGCCTGGCACACACGCTGGCAGGCAGGCAACTGCTATTAGATTACACTAGCAGACTGATGTTTCACAGTCAAAAAAGTTTTTTTTTAAAAAATTTACACTACTGTTACTACAGATATGAGTGGTGGCACTAGTTGGCAAGTGGGCCTGGCACACACGCTGGCAGGCAGGCAACTGCAATTAGATTACACTAGCAGACTGATGTTTCACAGTCAAAAAAGTTTTTTTTTTAAATTTACACTACTGTTACAACAGATATGTGTGGTGGCACTAGTTGGCAAGTGGGCCCGGCACACACGCTGGCAGGCAGGCAGGCAACTGCTATTAGATTACACTAGCAGACTGATGTTTCACAGTCAAAAAAGTTTTTTTTTTTTAAATTTACACTACTGTTACAACAGATATGAGTGGTGGCACTAGTTGGCAAGTGGGCCTGGCACACACTCTTGCAGACAGGAAACTGCAATTAGATTACACTAGCAGACTGATGTTTCACAGTCAAAACATTTTTTTAAAAAAAATTTACACTACTGTTACAACAGATATGAGTGGTGGCACTTAGCAAGTGGGCCTGGCACACACGTTGGCAGGCAGGCAGGCAACTGCAATTAGATTACTTTAGCAGACTGATGTTTCACAGTCAAAAAAGTTTTTTTTTTAAATTTACACTACTGTTACAACAGATATGTGTGGTGGCACTAGTTGGCAAGTGGGCCTGGCACACACGCTGGCAGGCAGGCAGGCAACTGCTATTAGATTACACTAGCAGACTGATGTTTCACAGTCAAAAAAGTTTTTTTTTTTAAATTTACACTACTGTTACAACAGATATGAGTGGTGGCACTAGTTGGCAAGTGGGCCTGGCACACACGCTGGCAGGCAGGCAACTGCAATTAGATTACACTAGCAGACTAATGTTTTTGTGGCGAGGTGAAAATGGAGTAAGATTTCTCCATTTTCGCCACGTAAGTCCTTACGCTGTATATTGGATACCAAACTGCGCTGGTTTGGTATACCTGCCTATGGCCCAAAAAACTACGGGCGACGGCAGAAATATACGCGCGTAACTTCTAGGTTACGCCGTATATGTGATACCAAACCAGCGCAAATATTGGCATCGCCAGCTTTTGCGGGCGACGATTTTTATCGGATCGAGCCGGCAGGCAGGCAACTGCTATTAGATTACATTGTTACAGTGTTATAACAGATATGAGTGGTGGCACTAGTTGGCAAGTGGGCCTGGCACACACGCTGGCAGGCAGGCAGGCAACTGCTATTAGATTACACTAGCAGACTGATGTTTCACAGTCAAAAAGTTTTTTTTTTATAATTTACACTACTGTTACAACAGATATGAGTGGTGGTACTGCAGGCAGGCAACTGCAATTAGATTACACTAGCAGACTGATGTTTCACAGTCAAAATTACACAGGCAAAAAAAAAAAAAGATGTTGTAGCCCTAAAAAGGGCTTTTTGGGGTGCTGTCCTTACAGCAGAGATCAGATGAGTCCTTCAGGACTGTAGTGGACACTGAATACACTAGCCTAGCTATCAATTTCCCTATAAAATCAGCAGCAGCTCCACTATCCCTCCTCTCACTAAGAATGCAGGATCAGAATGAATCTAAAATGGCTGCTGCCCAGAAGCTGGGAGGGTCTGGGAGGGAGTGTCTGCTGCTGATTGGCTGAAATGTGTCTGCAGACTGTGAGATACAGGGTCAAAGTTTACTCAATGATGACGAATAGGGGGCAGATAAAATATTGCATATGTTCGCTCGCCGTGGCATATGCCTGATGAAACTGTTTGCCAACCGAGAAACGCGTTGCAATTATTGGGGCCAACTGGGTGACCCTGTAATCCATTCTTTGTAACAACCTTGGTGTTGTTGTTCAATTTTAATTTTTTTACTTGTTTTTAATAAATATTTTTAAACTTCTATCTTTGGAGTGGATTTCATTTCCTACCATCTGCCTATTACCACTGAGAAGGATACAGCCACTGTGGAGCACCAAGCCTGCATTTCTTCTCATTGCACCAATACTTGAAGGATTATCTGTTTGGGTGAGCTGCCACACCTGTCTGAATCTGCAGCCTGCAACTACTAGCACATTGATGTGCTTTGGGTGTATGTGAGTACCCACTTTCTGCTACTAAGTACACACCTATGTTTTATCTTTAATGGTCTGCACATATAGTGCTTTCTGTATGCTTTTTCACATTTGCTGCAGCACTACAGTATTGGAAGTATCCCAGAACGGGTGAGCTGTTACACCTATACAAATCTACAGCCTGTCCCTACCAGCACATAAGTGTGCTTTTGGAGTATGTGAGTACCCATTTGGCTATTCAGTTGTATTTCTGTCATAACCAAGATAATACTACACATGAGGCGCCCCTCTGTTGTTTTCTGTTTTATAGTTCTTCTCTGGATCATCTGGTGAAGAGGAGGCAGCCACTATCAACTATCAGTCCATTATATAAAAAGACATTTTCTTTTTCTCTATGCCAAAAGAGACTTATACAAAGTTAACCATATTACATCTAACAGGATTTTATTGGTCTGTATTAAAATCTGTCTGTATTATCTGTTTTAGCTGTAAATTGCCTTTAGAGGCCAATACTGACCATTATCCTATTATATATAACCTTGTGCGCCCCCTCCACTGTGATTGTATCACGCATTAACTATTTAACAACTACCTAGCTAAAATAAATAGAAAAGTACCTGTAAAATAAAACCTAACCTAAGTTACACTAACACCTAACACTACACTATAATTAAATAAATTACATACAATTACCTAAATTAAATTAAATTAGCTAAAGTACAAAAAAACAACTAAATTACAGAAAATAATAAGCAAATTACAGATATTTAAAGTAATTACGCCAAATCTAATAGCCCTATTAAAATTAAAAAGCCCCCCCCCAAATAAAAAAAAACCCCTAGCCTAAACTAAACTACCAATAGCCCTTAAAAGGGCCTTTTGGGGGGCATTGCCCCAAATTAATCAGCTCTTTTACCTGTAAAAAAAATACAAACAACCCCCCCCAACAGTAAAACACACCACCCACACAACCAACCCCCAAATAAAATACTATAAAAAAAAACCTAAGCTCCCCATTGCCCTTAAAACGGCAGTTAGCTCTTTTGCCGCCCAAACCCTGACCTAAAAACCCCCCCCACCCAATACACCCTTAAAAAAAAACCTAACACTAACCCCCTGAAGATCGACTTACCGGGAGACATCTTCATCCAAGTCGGGCCGAAGACCTCAACGTAGCCGGGAGAAGTTTTCATCCAAGCCGGGTGAAGTGGTCCTCCAGACGAGCAGAAGTCTTCATCCAGACGGCATCTTCTATCTTCATCCATCCGGCACGGAGCAGGTCCATCTTCAAAATATCCAACGCAAAGCATCCTCTTCTGGCAACGACTAAAGCTGAATGAAGGTACCTTTAAGTGATGTCATCCAAGATGGCGTCCCTTAGATTCCAATTAGCTGATAGAATTCTATCAGCCAATCGGAATTAAGGTAGAAAAAATCCTATTGGCTGATGCAATCAGCCAATAGGATTGAAGTTCAATCCTAAGGATTGAGCTTGCATTCTATTGGCTGTTCCAATCAGCCAATAGAATGCGAGCTCAATCCTATTGGCTGATTGGACCAGCCAATAAGATTGAACTTCAATCCTATTGGCTGATTGCATGACGCGTTTCACCCCTCCCAGAAAAAGGGCTGGCTTACAGGGCTTTATCAGATGCTATGATTACGAAGTGCTGCCTTTTTATCCTGCTTCCAGCTCCTCCTTAATGTGCTCTGATCCTCCTTTTCATTTAAAGGGCAATCTGTTTTGCCTCACAGTAAAATAGGATTATATATGTTTTCTCTCATTATTCTTAAAGGCTTACTGTCACTTAACTTTGCTAGTAATGGGGTGCATATAGTGAACCACCATGGCTTCATATAAAATTTCTTTAATTTACACTCCAACATTTGTTTTACCTAAAAAACATTATACTGTCACATTATATTGATTCTGACAAGTTTTAAACATGCCTACAATATGCTTTTTAACAACTTTTTTTGACAACTTTTTTAAAACACTCCTCAAACCTTGATTAAGCAATTCGTAAGAACAATTATGTATGCTATGAAAAACACATACAAATATATATTTATGAAAAGCAGGAAAAATTAATTTTTTCATTTAGACCAGTTGGTGCCAGGGTGTTTAATTTATACATCCACCTGCTCTCATGTTGCAGTAAGAGTTTATCTACATCACCCCCACGGTGGTGTTGCTTAATAATTGCTCAATTCCTGTAACTTTTAGAATAGTGAAGTCAGAATTATGTTCACTTTCAAAATGTCGCGCTACAGGGCTTTCTTGGACTTCATTTTTAATATCATCCCTGTGCTCCCTAACTTGATCTTTGAGGTCTCTTTTAGTATTTCCTACATAGTATTTGGGGCACAAACAGTGTAGGAGGTATATTATACCTGTTGTGTTGCAGGTTATCCTTTGCCTTATATCATATTGTTCTTCTGGATTAGTACCAAATTTGTTGGTCTTTTGGATAAACCTACAATACACACATACAGGAAAAACAGGGGGACAAGGATGATGACAAGGAATCAGAGGACCTAGATAGAGCCCTCTATACAACACCTAAAGGGGAAGATGATAACCTAAAGGTGGTAAATGTATCCTCTTTTCCCCTCTCCATATCACACATCACATTACTTAAAAAAGGTCTGTCCTTCTGTCCATCAGCGAGCTTGGACAAATTTGAATCTGTTAAAGATCTAAACCTTTTTGCCAGAAAATTGTGGAGTCTTTGTACTCCTCTATCCCGCATTCAGTTGGGTTAAGGGCAGCCAGATTTTATTTGGAACAGAGAGGGAATACTTACCAGTAACATTTTTACATTTGATGGTAGGTTTTATAGGCAGTTACAGGGTACAGCCATGGGGACTACGTGCGCTCCCACATATGCATGTCTACATCTTGGACTATGGGAAACACGAGAGATTTTCTCTAACTTTGTGGAAGCGCACATGTCCCTATGGTTTCGCTTTGTCAATGATATTTTACTACTTTGGAAGGGAAGTGAAGAACTTCTAAATTCCTTCATTAACACATTAAATACTGAAAATAGCTATAACATATTCTTAACTAGAGAAATCAGTCGAGATGAAGCAACCTTTTTAGAGCTGAAGATCTGGAGGGAAGGTATAAATTTAAAAACCAAGGTATATAGGAAATTGACGGCTACAAATAGCCTGCTACATACCAGTAGCTATCACCCTGAGAGCCTAAAGTCTGGCACACCTGTCGGACAATTCCTACGTTTAAAAAGGAATTGTTCCAGTACAAAAGATTTTGAGGAGCAAGCAAAAGAGATGTCATCAAGATTTTTAGAGAGGGAGTACTCAAAACGACAAATTAAAAAGGCTTGGATTAGATCCAGACAGAGTTCTAGACATGATCTTCTGTATAATAAGAAAGAAAAAAATCAGGATGAAGGGAATATCAGACTAATAACAAGATATAACTCACACTGGAAACAAATTAGAGAAATTAAGAAAAAGTACTGGCACATTTTAACAATTGACTCAGATTTAAGAAATAAATAGGGGAGTACCCCCTATTAACAGCACGAAGGGTGCGAAGCCTTAAAGATAGTTTGGTACATAGTGAGTACACCAAGAAAGAAACCCCAAACACTTAGTTAAATCAAAGTAAGAGGTGGTTTGGTTGTAGCCCATGTGGCCACTGTGTGTATTGTAGGTTTATCCAAAAGACCAACAAATTCGGTACTAATCCAGAAGAACAATATGATATAAGCCAATAGATAACCTGCAACACAACAGGTATAATATACCTCCTACACTGTTCGTGCCCCAAATACTATGTAGGAAAAACTAAAAGAGACCTCAAAGATCGAGTTAGGGAGCACAGGGATGATATTAAGAATAAAGTCCAAGAAAGCCCTGCAGCGCGACATTTTGAAAGTGAACATAATTCTGACTTCATGATTCTGAAAGTTACAGGAATTGAGCATATTAAGCAACACCGCCGTGGGGGTGATGTAGATAAACTCTTACTGCCACATGAGAGCAGGTGGATGTATAAATTATGCCTGATGAAACAGCGCTGGTGCTGAGAAACGAGTTGCATGTTATCTGTAAAGAGGGGGTAATTTGTATGCCCTACCTCTTGGTTCCTGTTTTCATTAATGTTTTAATAAATTTTAATTTTTATTGGAACCTATATTGATCATTATTTATCACCACCTACCAATCGATTGCACTGGGACTGGCTCCACGCTTTGTGGAGGTCCCTGTGAGTTATTTGTGCTGTCTGCTGTGTCCTGCTGAAAGGAGTATCGCTTGGCGGTTCCATTCCAGCTCTAAAGGATTAGAGCCAACGTTGTTGTGAATATAAGCCTTCCTATTTGCTTATACTGGTACACACAAGCGCCTCTCTTTTTTATTCCTCTTTATAGACGTTTCACCTGCTTTGATGTGAGGAGAGTTCAGCTTCTGATTGTCTTCCATGGTTTGATCCCCCCATCTCTCATCTGGTTTGGATTCATTATTGGGACTTTCTATTTTATTTTTTGAAAGAGACTTTCTTATTAATAATATATATTTTATCTGTTTTTTGTATGTTATGCTATTAATTCATTTGTCATATCTGTTACACCTTATTTTTTAGAACATATTTGCATATCATATGTCTAACCATATAGGATTTATTTGTACTATATTTGTTTAGACTCCTATATATATATATATATATATATATATATTTTTTTTGTTTTTTTGACCTAGAGCGCCTCCTATTAGGTTATCCTTAGTAAGATACCTTTTGCTTGGATGTATAAATTAAACACCCTGGCACCAACTGCTCTGAATGAAAAAAATTATTTTTCCTGCTTTTTATAAATATATATTTGTATATGTTTTTCATAGCATACATAATTGTTCTTACGAATTGCTTAACCAAGGTTTGAGGAGTCTGTGTACTCTCTGTTAAAAAAGTTGTCAAAAAAGTTGTTAAAAAGCATATTGTAGATGTTTCAGAATCAATATAATGTTACAGTATAATGTTTATTAGGTAAAAAAAATGCCCGCAACATTTGGATTTGGCAACCGACAGCAAGGATACACTCTGGGAGCACGTTTAATGCCATAAGAGTACCGGTCTACTGTTTTATCGTTGGTTTTCCACAGAGCTTGAGCGGTGAGAAATTTGGGGCATTATGCAAAGCGAGTATTATCTGTCCTTCACTGAATAGTGATTCACCACTTATTGTTGTGCTTGAGCATGTTTTAAACACTAAGCGCTCAAAGTGATTGAAGTGGCGCTGTTCCGGTCTGTGATTTAACCGAGGACTTTAATACACGAAGTTGTTTCTCTTTCTTTTGCAAGTTGCAAATGTGAATTGGATACAATTAAGAGAACTGTTGCAGTTTGGTTACTTGGAAACTACGTGAGCGTGTTTCAAACACTAAGTGCTCAAACAACTAAGCTCTTGGTTCACGGACTTAAAGGGACATTAGGGCTATACAGACTCTTTATTTTGAATGGTGCTGTAATTGTTACACTGTGTTTTGTCATTTATTTTATTTAATTTCATCTTTTGCACTTGTAAGGGGTTTGGGAGTCTGTCAAATGATCGACATTAAGATTAAATAAACGCTTTTTTGATTAAGGATTTGAGTGTGCCACCTTGTCATTCTTTGACACCCACTTATATTGTGGATGTCTTCTTTCTTTTTTATGTTTGTAGTTAAAATGACATGCTCTAATCCATTAAAGCATGCAATTTTAACACTAGCGATACTGTAGTGTTTAACTCCCTGCCCTGCACTGCTGGTCCTGAGCAGAAAATCCTGCCGATCCAATCAACAGCACTAGTCCCACAGCTACACACTGAAGACTTCATAAGCCTAACTCTGCCTCATATCTGTCCCTAACTGGCCTCAACAAAGCTGATAGGATATGACACTGTAAGACAATGGAACTTTTGCTATTAATGGCAAGCTCTTCTCCAACAACAAGTCCAGATTAACTTCTGCAAATAAACCAAGTTGTTGATGGTGTTTGGCCATTAAAATTGATTGTAGCATGCAAGATGGCAATGCATTCAGAAAGTGTTCACACTTAATGTATTGCAACCTGACATAAAAGTCTTGCATTTACAAGATGCTTTATATAATGCTAAGATACTTATATCAAATTAAAGTAAACTCACAGTTCATAGGAAGTACACACAACATGTAAGGGATGTTTTGGACCCAACCTGTTACTCAATTGGTTCCATGGTCACAATGGGTTTATGGGGAGGCACACTAGAGTCCTTATTAGCTTTTGTGGAAATTATTCATAATGTGGGGATTTATAATTTACTTTAACATATTCATAGAGAGATGTAGATTTTTTGGACAGCAGAGTGAATATAATGCAGATACATTGCTAGACAATTATATATATATTGGGATCAGGGTGTACTGTAGATCATAAAGCAAAATCCAAAGAAGATTGCACTCTCTGAATTTAATTAAGATTGAAATTGAAGTAGAATTAAATCTAGAGAGTGCAATCTTTATTGGATTTATATATATAATAGAACACTTTGTAAGTAAAAAGCGCACACATAGACTATCAGCAATATAATTTCAAAGGTACCTGTATACCGCTCACTGTCCGGTAACTCGCTGGGGAGCAATTGAATCAGAGTGTATGGAGATCTGCAGCTGTGGAGACTGAGCCGGTCTGTAGTCAGCATCTGAGTAAATAGAATATGTTCCAATGGATTGTCCCCACTTGTAGCGCAAAGAATCTCTCCAAAGAAAAGTAAAACTTCCTTTATTGTAATATCAAAAGTAAAAACATGACAGCCTACACACGACTGTAATAAAGCACTAAATGTAAAAACACAGTGTCAGTGATCTGGACCACACGCAGACATGTTTCGTGCAGTTGCGCACTTGATCACTGCTTGAAAGCAATCCTGATCACACTTGCTTTATAGCACTTTTCTTAAAGAGACATTTGTAAGTGATAGACACTGTGTGATTTATCTCTCTGTTTACTGCCTATCCTTTGTTAAAGAACATTTTTCAAAAAGTTATTTCATACATTGTAAGAAGAAATTTTTTAGCAGAAAATTTTTTCTTCTACATGAGTACTAATAATGTTAGTTAATATAATGTTAACTTTTATACATTAAAAATTACATTATGTCTTTGCCTCATTTCATAGGTTTTAAATTTTAATGAATTTAATCTATTGAACTGTCAATTTTTTTGTATTAATTTTTTTGGTTATTAATGTTCATTTTTGTTTTACATAATATCCCAAGTATATCTTGTACAACTAGATAAAATTGCAATCTTTCAACTATAGTATTTGAATGAAATTTATATATGACACTATATACCATACAGAAATTGTTAAATTTGTTTCTAGAGCAAAATTTAGAATTTAGAATATGTGTAAAGATAATTAATTGATTAAGGCTTATATGATGACCATACATTATTTCTCCCTTTTTCATACTATTTATCTTATCAAAAAGAAAAACTGTTGAATATATATTAATTCACAAAAAGATCAAGGTCTCTACGCATATTGAGACCTAATGGATTACATGTTTTTAATGTGAAAATCCAAAAGACTTCACGTTTGTTAAGTTTATCTTCTCTGTCTCCTCCTCGTTTCCATAGAGGAACATGATCTATACCTTGTATTTTTAATAAAGACACATCTGAGTTGTGTTGGCTTTTAAAATGCCTCGACACTGGTGTGTCGGTATCATCATCCTCTATTGATCTGAGGTGCTGTAGGAACCTATCTTTAATGCTTCGCTTGGTTTTACCTACATAGTTAATTTTACAGAGATCACACGTTAGTAAATATACTACATGTGTAGTTGAACAATTTATGTAATACTTAATTTTATAGTCTTGCTGGGTAGCAGATGAAGAAAAAGTATCGCCCTCAATGACATGGTTACAGGTTTTACATATATTTCTCCTGCATCTAAAGAATCCCTTTCTTTTTTTTAGCCAGCATTTGTTGTGTTTTATTGGAAGATTAGATGGAGAGAGGTAGTTTGAAAGTGTTTTTCCTCTTTTGGGTATAATATCTACACCCTATTCCATTATGGTTTTTAGTACTGGATCTGAGTATAATACAGGTACAGTATCTTTAATGATTTTGCTGATGTTTTTAAAATATAAAACTATAGGTAGTTATAAACCTGGGTTTCTCAGTGTCCCTTATTTTTGCATCTTTCCTTTTGTATTTTAGTAAATCCTCCCTAGTTTTTTGTTGAACACTTTCTTTTGCTTTAATTAAAGTGCCTTCACTATATCCTCTCTGTTTTAGTCTTTCTTCAATGATTTTACACTGTTTATTATAATCTTCCTCATTAGAGCAATTTCTTTTGGCCCTAATAAATTCACCCTTTGGTATTCCTTGTAGCACGTGTCTAGGGTGATATGATTTGTATAAAAGTGTAGTATTGCCTGCTGTTGGCTTTCTGTAAAGTATAGAGACTATTTTTTCATGTTCTACATCTGCTTTTAACGTAAGATCTAGAAAATCTATTGACTCTGTACTTTGTTCTCCTGTGAATTTCAACCCACATCTGTTATTATTTAAATAAGCACAGAAATCTTTTACTTGATCTGTATCTCCCTCAAAAATGAAAAGTAAATCGTCTATATATCTGAAAAAGTGTATAATTCTCTCTCTATGGGGATTTCTTTCACCAAAGACGTGGAACAGCTCCCACCAACCCATAAATAGGTTGGCGTATGATGGGGCAAACTTGGCCCCCATCGCTGTTCCACGTCTCTGGAGAAAGAAATCTGATCCAAACATAAAGAAATTATGCGTTAAAAGATATTCAATTGCATTAAGTATAAACACTTTTGTTGCTGATTCATAGTCAGTATATTGATTCAAGAAAAATTCTATGGCTGTTATGCCTAAGTTGTGATCTATACAAGTATACAAGGATGATACATCCACTACTAGAAATCTGTAATTCTCTTTCCATTTGATATTCTGTAACTTATTAAGCAATGATGTGCTATCCTGTATGTAACTCAGTAAATCTTTGACAAGTGGTTGTAAGAAAGTGTCCACCAGATCTGATAACGGCTCATTTAATGAGTTAATACCTGCAATTATAGGTCGTCCTGGTGGACAGACTAAATCTTTATGTAATTTGGGAAAATAATGAAATATTGGAATTACTGAATTAGTTGGAGTTAGGACTTCTTCTAATGTAGGAGTTATGATATTGTTTAGTTTAGCTATCTTAGTGATTTTAATTAGCTCTTTCCTAAACTCTCTCGTGGGATTTCCATCTAGTTTGATATACACTTCTTGATCAGACAATTGCCTTTTGGCTTCTTTAATGTAATCTACAGTATTTAAAATGACCACATTTCCTCCTTTATCAGAAGGACGGATCATTATGTCTTTATTTTCTTGAAGAGATAATAAAGCTGCTTTTTCTTTATTTGTTAAATTAGAGTACCTTCTTTTTTTACTTTTTAGATTCTTTTCATGTAGTATTCTTACTTTCCACTGTTTTCTGAAAAATATCTAACACCTTAGGTCTGGTGTGTACTGGATAAAAGGTGCTCTTTTTCTTTAAGTGACCAAATTTGATATCTTCTTCCATTATCTTGTCTATAGATTCCCTATTACTTTCCTCAGCTAGTTCTTGCAAATCTTTAATAGCACATAAGTCAGGAAATAACAAGACATCAGTAATGGCTGACGTGACACTCTCATTAATATCATTTTTAGTCTCAACTTGTGTCATATGCTCACTTTCTGAAAAAAAATGTTTTTTCAAAGTAAGCTTGCGTACAAACTTATTAACGTCTAATACTGTTTCAAACAAATTAAACTGAGCTGATGGCACAAAATTGAGACCTTTGGACAAAAGATTAATCTCTATGGAGTTCAGGGTAACATCAGACAGATTACAGACACTCAGATCTGTATTTATTTCTTTTTGTTCTGTCCCTGTGATCTCGTGATGTACTTCTTCTGTTGTCCTTTCCTCTGATGTTGTTTGTTGTATCTGTTTCCGCTTGCTGCCCTTGCCCCTACTTCCTCTATGGTTTTTTTTGTTTTTCTTGGGAAAGTCTGGGGGTCCTCGTTTTTTGACTCCTTATGAGATCCTGATATTGTAGCTTGTACCTCTAGTTCTTGAAATACTGCTGGTGTTTCTTCCTCAGTCTGCAAATCATTATCAGATGAGTCAAATTCATATTCTGTGTCTGAGAATGTCACAGTTTTTCCTCCTTTATGTATTCTTCTCTGTTGCCTTCTCTGAAATCTCCTAGGATATTCCTCTTGTGTCCATCTGTAAACTTGTTTCTGATCGTAATCTTTTTTGTCTCTTGTTATTTTTCTTGACTTAAATTGCCATATTTCTTGTCTGAAAGTATTCATAGTTGTTTCAATTTTTTTGTCATATTCCTTAAAATCTTTGTGATGTTGAAAATCTCTAAGTTTGTTTTGAACCTCTTTCATCTCCTGTAACAGCTCTGCTTTTTGTTTTCTTTTGTGCTCCATAAGCAAATCAATTAGTGCAAATGAGCATGCATCTAAAATGCTGTTCCATTTGGAGATAAATTCTGTATCCATAATCACAAAGGATGGAAATTTTCTTATACGAAGACCTCTTGGTATTCTGTGTTCATGTTTATAAATAGAAAAAGATTTGAGATCTAGGTCCAGTTTAATATCCTTTTTTCTTAAGGAATCCATTTCAAAGAAAAGACTGTCTATAGTGTGTATTATTTGATTATAGGTTTCAGATACTTCATCCTGAAAGTCTCCCAACACATAACTTGGTTCACTTGAATTATCCATATTTGTTCAAGGATTTTTAGGCAGTACAGAGTACTTACACAAATAATTTATGTGTAAATTAGTGCTTTATTGTGTGTAAAGGCTGTTACTTTTGAATATTTAGAGATCAGAGATTGCGATAAATCCAATCACCTTAGTGTATATTTAGGTACAGTTCTAATCTCTTTTTCTTCTTTAATCCTTTTTATATCTCCCCTTTAGACCGTGTATCACAGTTTCATTTGTAAGTCAGGTATATTAGATTATGCTTTCCTAGTGCAAACAGCTGTTTGCTGTTTTTACATTTAGTGCTTTATTACAGTCGTGTGTAGGCTGTCATGTTTTTACTTTTGATATTACAATAAAGGAAGTTTTACTTTTCTTTGGAGAGATTCTTTGCGCTACAAGTGGGGACAATCCAGTGGAATATATATATATATATATATATATATATACACACACACTCAAAAGTCACTTGATATGTACTAAAACAGTACATAAAGATATCACATTATCAACACAAATTTTGCAACACAGATAAGTGAGAGATTAATTTAAAGAGGGTACCCTAGACAGAAAATTCATTATAAATGAAATTCTTAAGGGAAATAGTGAAGATAATTGTAAATTGTCAATGAAGAGATAAGATGATATATTGTTTGCATTATAATTTAGCAATTTCAGTATTTAGCAATTCCCTTCTAGATAAGCATTATCCTTAGGAAATACTGGTACTAACATTTCAGAAATTAAGGAGCTTAAAGGGACAGTCAACAAGAACATTGTTATTGTCTAAAAAGATAGATAACGCCTTTACTACCCATTCCCCAGCTTTGCACAATCAACATTGTTATATTAATATACTTTATAACATTTAAACGTCTACATGTATGCCTTTTTCTAATCCACTACAGGCAGCCTCTTATCACATGCTTTTTTATTAGCTTTTCACAACAAGAGATCCATGTGGTCCATATAGATAACATTATGCTCTCTCCCATGGAGTTGTGCATGACACTGCACTAATTGGCTAAAATGCAAGTCAATATATAATAAACAAATAGCCATGTGATCAAGGAGCTCTCAAAAGAGGCTTAGATACAAGCTAATCACAGAGGTTAAAAAATTAATATAACCATGCTGGCTGTGCAAAATTGGGGAATGGGTAATAAAGGCATTATCTGTCTTTTTAAACAATAACAATTTTGAAGTAGACTGTGCCTTTAAAATAATCCCACTTCCTTTTCCTGGTGAAATCATTTTAAATTTGATATAGAAACTAGTAAAAATATTGCAATTAACAATTTAACAATATAAGTTATTCTCCATATCTAGGCGTGTCCAATGTAACTCAATGATTAAAAGAAAATATTAAGCACAAAATAATACAAGGAGACCATTTTTGAGGGTACTATTTATGATCAGGTGAGTAACCTGTACCAGAGGATATGTGCAGCCTTCATTTCCAAAAATACTGGAAGGTTTTCTCCACAGCAAGACTGTGGTGGCCATCTTGTAAACCCTCCAATGAGACCGCAGCACTCACCAAATCTTCAATTCCACAAATTTATTGGGACACCAAAGTGCAAAAAAAGAGAGACAACGTTTCGGACCTCTAGTCTAAATGTAGCCACCAATCAGCAAGCGCTACCTAGGTGCTGAACCAAATATGGGACGGCTTCTAAGCTTACAGTCTTGCTTATTTAAATCTAAATACACTATTGATGAGAATAGTGTTTGTCATTTTTACAACTACAACCCAAAAAGTTCAATTCCAATGTTTCATCATTTCCTTCATGTTCTTTTCCATTGGTTGGCTGTATAAAAGAGTAATAATAATTAAAATGTACTTAGTGATGTCAGCTGATAGAATTAGGTATGTCACTAGTATTGAAAAGTAAGACATTCTTTTGATTTATTTCCATGGTGGCTCCTTATTAAGAAACTTTAATGTATTTATACTTTTTAAATAATTATGCAAAGCTGACAAGTTTACATTTGCTTACATTGATTACACCATATAATGCTGTATTTCTACCCATTTATCTGATTATTTGAATGCCTAAAAATATGTCAATAGTGTCCAATTACTATGCCACAGTTAAGATATTTTTAACTTTGCCATCTGGAGAGTGTGACAGGTCTCACACATTTCAGGAAAATGTTAGAGTGCAAAATCATCAGCTTTACTATACTGTATTAAACTTAAAATGCTCAGCAATTTGTTGTTATTTAAATGAAACCATACAGCCCCAGACCCCACTATTAAAGCACTTAATTTTTGTTAATAGGATAGCTATTTGATAACATTTCCTTATTTGCAGTTAATTGAACCGCAAGTAAACTTGTTCTGATGTATGCTTCTATAAAGTGTACATTCCTTTCCCAAAACAACAAAATATTTTCTTCCAATACATAAAAAAAGGAATAGTACTAAAAAAGGACATTTTATAAATGAAATGAACATTTTCTTAGGGTTCACACCTGGGTCTATCCATGACATGATAAATTATATTATATTCCTGTGGTTCTATCAATCTATAAATAAGAAATTATTTATTTATTTCTTGATGATTGCTGTGTTGGCAAAATTAGATTCCGTGTTTTTGTTGAAGTATTATGTAATATTTATAGATTTTTTTTAGATCTCTTATTATGTGCATTATTAGAAAAAAACATTGGGTTGCAGGCTATCAATGCAACATGTCAATAATACCATGCTGGTTTTAATAAGATACTAAATATTTTATAAAATATATGAATGCAATGTTTTGAAGGAAAATGTAACAGCCCTAACACAAACTACAAGTGTTGTTCTGTTTGAAATGCATTACTAAAGCATTATACATTTTTCATGGTTTTAAATCACTAATAAATACTTTTTGACTCAGAACTTTAAAATCATAAAATAGAAGGGTGCAGTAGTTTTTTTTCTTTCTCATATAACAAGCAAAATAGGAACATAAATTTACAAACTATAGATAGATTAGGCAAACAAGATTTAGGGCCAGATTACAAGTGGCGTACTAAATAATTATTTTCCTTGTGCGCTAACTGCACTCAAAGTAAAAGATTTACTGTGGGCGGGTTAAAAGCGCAAAAGAATGGTGCGTGCTAACTTCAGGACTTTGGATATTGCAACAGTGCTAACTTCTTCTATAGTGCATTTAGACCAACAGCGCCAAACCCGATTATTATATACATATTTAGACATGTGTATGTATGTATCTCTATGTTAAAGCACCTGAGACTTAATAGCGTTGAGCCCTTATAACTTTTTATTGCAATTTTATTTCAATAATTTCTTATTAGATGGTGTTATTATGAGTGTAAATGTACTTTTAAAGGGACATAGAACAGGTTGAGATCTGTGCATATCCTAAAAGAGCTAATTAATTAAAAATAGTTTGTATAAAAAATTGTTTAAAAATTGCTGGCAAGTATTTTAAAATAACTTTTAAAAATAAGCAAAATCAATTGCATAGATAAACTGCTTGGAGCATCCAACTCCACCCCTCTTATCAGTGTTTAGACACCGGCATTGTATTTCAACTGAGTTCACAGCTTCTAGGCATGCTCCAGCAGATAATCCCTATTTACTTTTGCATTCTACTAAAAGAACAATAAATATAGATACAGCCATAGAAGGAAATGTGTGGGGGGAGTTAGAGCCTTACAATTCAGAAACTAAAAAGAAAGGGTTAATGGCGAGGCACTGCAGTAAAAATTTGCAGGTAAAGTAATTAAAGTACATATTATTATATTTTTTTCTCTATCCTAACTTGTTCTATGTCCCTTTAAATGTAATTTAGATTTTTTTTGTGCAACTTTTATTCGAGTCTAACAGTTAACCAGAGCTCTGAGGACACGCTATCACGATGTGAGTTAAATTCAATTGCTTTCGAGCTAATGTGTTTACTTTCAATTTATAATATTCACGCTACTTCTGACGCGTGCAAAGAACTGCGTTAAACACAATATCGCTCACGCGCAACTGTTAGTGCACCACTCATAATCTGTCCCAAAATGTCTAGAGACACTGAATGCAGATATCTCCTGTCAGGAGGTCTTGTCAGCATCTAAAGAATTAAAACCAATATCTAAGAAAGTTTAATTTTCATTGCTCTAGGTTTTTATGGGGAAAACGTAGACTTAGTATTTCTCTGCAAAGGTTGACACAAGCAAAAGAAGATGGAGGTATGGCACTACCAGACATTAAAGTATATAATTGGTCAGGTTTGGCTAAGATAGCTTTGGACTGGCGCTCTGGAGCTGATTATATCTTCAACTATTATGTAGAAGAGTTTATGTCTACTCCATACTCTCTCAGAGCTCTATTACATATTCCCAAAATTGATCAACTAAAATTTAACATCCACAAGTTTACTATTGGGACTGTTGTCAGAGCATGGAGTAAAATATGTAAGGGTCTAGAGATCGATCATTCTGTTTCTATGTTTTTACCGATCCAGGGACACCCCGATTTTGGCTGGAAGTCTAAGATTCTTAAGAAATGGGCCCAAAAAGACCTGAAGTTATTAATTAAACTTAGAGATGATCTGTCTAATTCGATTAAGCCCTTGGAACAATTGAGGCAAGAATTTGATTTAAGTAATAAAGAATTTTTTGCCTACTTGCAAGTGAGACATTTTTATATATAAAGCTTTAGGGGCATATTTATCAAAACGTCAATCTCAGTGCATTCGCCGGCGTCAATACACTTGCCAGACATCATTTATGCGGATCTGATATGATACTTTCACATAAATGAATGCGTATTTGTATTTCTAGAAGTCATGATATGCTTTTATCTAAAAAATTTTTATAAATGATTATTAATGCTAGAATTTGTACATACAGTATATCTTTGCACATACTTGTGTGTGTGTGTGTGTGTGTATATATATATATATATATATATATATATATATATATATATATATATATATGTGTGTGTGTGCATTTGTTATGTCAGAAATCTTTTGCAAATATATTTACTGTACATGTCCCTAAATTCCTTTTTTTGTTCTAAACAATGCTGTCTTTCATATCACTGTGTTTATTTATACCACTATATGTATATAGTGTAAATGTATTATTATTATGAGCAGGAATAATTGCAAATATAACATGTAATCAGAGTATCATATGTATTTATTTGCAATCAATGGATATTTTAAGACCTGGGCCAGTTTTCTCTCTGTACCTGTGTAACCTCTCCTAGTTTTAAAAACCACCCCTTCACAGGTGTTATAAAATGGGCTAGTATATAAGATGACATTTCTTACTGAAAAGAAATTCAAGAGAAGGAAGAAATGCACTGAAAATAGCATGACAGTAAAGAGGTGATTTTAATTTCTGCTGTATCTGAATCATGACAGTTTAATGTTAGGTGGGCTATCCCTTTGCGCTATCAGTTTAAGATTATATTGAATGAAGCATCAATTCGAATTTTAAATCATTGTCTAAAATATTACACTGTGTGTCCTAATGTCAGCATCAATGTTTATCTTTAATTCAAATTTCACATATACATACTTTCAAAGTATAATACACAATGTAACAAATGGCATTTACAAGTTCTGATGAGTGATCAATGACACAAGTATCGAGCAATTTGATTCTTTGATAGTTTAAAATGTATATTTGAATCAGATTGGCTGATGTCATAAATCATGTGATTATGCATATTCCAATCAAAAGTGGTTGAAAAATTCACTAGTGTGTGGGTTGTTTAGGAGTTTGCATCATAATTGGTGTGAAAAGTGTTAAGTTAAAATTGGTGCAAGGTGGAGAGTGTGACTTGTCCTACATGGCTTAAACATTGTACGCATAGATTTTTCACAAAAAATAAAAAGGATGTTAGCTATATTATGTTGTGTATTTATTTCATTTTTATCTCTATATCTATTAGAGCGACAAGTTTGGGGCAAAACTTTTCAACAAATTTGTAGAAATAATATTGTCCCCTTGCTTTGTAATGAGAGACAAATTAGTAGCATAATCTATAAGTAGTAATGTATTTTTAATTTTTATCCCTATATCTACTAGTGCACCAAATGTGGAGGAAAAATATTGTTTGATTTAGAAAAGGTATACAATTTTAATAGAGTTTCTTATTTACTTTTATTATGTAATATACTTTATTCTCTTGCAGCATCGAACATAAGTTTTCTGTGTTTTCAGACTTCCATTGAGTTCTGTGGCATCCGCGACCTCAAGGGTGGCGGATTGAAAACTAGGTGCGCTGCATCGGAATGCACGCAAGCGTACTTGTTAAATGTTTGATAAATTTGGAAAAAGGGTCAAATAGAGTCAAATCTGAATACAAAACATCTGTAATGACGCAAGCATCGATCTGCGTCGGATTGAGATCGCGGGATCGTATATTACGTCACAAATTTCAGAGCTAGGTAAAATTGATCTAAGGAAATTATATTCTAAATGGCAAATACATTTCGAAGATATACAATTTGATGGCTTCAAAAATTGTTTTAGTATATTGTAAATATATTTCTTCCATAGCTTGGAAAGAAGCCCATAAGAAATTGGTAAACAGAGCATACATCACCCCTTTAATGAGATCAAGATAAAATCCTAGTAAACAAGTCCCTTGTTCAAGGTGCAATTTCTTGGGGGCTGATTTACTACATTGTTTCTGGCAATGTCCCAAGATTAAAAAATTATGGGCTAGTATAAAGTTCTGGATCAATAAATTCCTTATGGTGAAATTTTCTATTACTAAATATCAGGTTGTTTTTCTCTGCAATGACTCCTCTATCCAAAATAGAGATCTAATTAACACAGCTATTTTCATTACTAGACAGTTAATACGCAGGTCTTGGAAGGATAAAGATGCACCAAGGTTTTCGGTTTTTCTAAAAGAAATTAGACTTCAAATAGCCTTGGAGCAATATGACATATTATTCTGTGCCGAGAACAGGGTGAAAACGTTCCTTCAAAAATGGAATAGAGGGATTATGTCTCTCCCTTTGGAAACTCAACTTCCACTTTTTTCCTCTAAGGCATTCCATTGATTTCATGTCTTTGTTACTTGCATCTTCATGTTACCCATTAGAATGGAAAAATTTACTTTGATATTGTAAAACTGGATGCAATAGAGAAGGGATAAGGGGAGGGGAAGGATGAGGATCAAGAAGAGAGGGGAGGGGAGAGGAAGGAAGGGAGAAAAAAAAGGGGGACATTTATTTATTTATATATTTTTTTTATTATTATTTTTTTTTGTCTTGCTTTGGTTTTGTGTTTGTGGTTCTTGATTTGGGGTTACTTGTTGTATTAGAATAAAGAAAAATCCAACACTGGGCACATATGGAAGTTGGATTACTCTTATAACGGATCCGATACATGTAATTTGATAGAGTTTGATTTAGCTGCCTTTATTTGTTTATGCTATTAATTGCATCTTGGTTTTTTTTGCCGTTGATGTACTATTTTTTCTTTTTCTTTTCTTCTTGCATCTATGTACTAATGTGCCCTCTGTTAATTACAAATAAATAAAAAAAAAAAAGAATTAAAACCAGAAAAATCTGCTGGTTCAGATGGTTTCCTTGGAAAATATTATAAAAATTTTAAGGAGAAATTGGTCAAACATATAATAACTACATTCGTAAAGGTTGGGTTCTGCCTTGTGAGCTCCCTAGAGCCTAAATCGTGGTGATTATTAAACCAGGTAAAGATAAGAAACATTGCAAAAACTACCAAACAATTTTCTAAGATCGTTAGATCTTCACAAAAATTTTAGCTAATTGTTTGAAACACATTTTACCCTCACTAATCCAGCCAGATCAGAGAAGGCATTTGATAGAGTAGATTGGGACAATATGTATGCTGTACTATATAAGATGGGGATTAAGGGATCTTTCATTACAGCAATAAAAGGTATATATTCAGCCCCTTCAGCAAATGTTAGGGCAATGGGACATCAGTCTAGTCAAATTTCTATACTAAATGGAACAAGACAGGGGTGTCTCTTGTCACCTTTGTTCTTTGCCATATGTATTGAACCACAAGCTTCACTTATAGAAAATTCTCCAGACCTACTGTATCTGGCTTAACAATACATAAGACAGAATATAAAATTACATTATTTGTGGACAATGTATTAATATCCTTAACAAAACCTTTAATATCTCTTCCAAAATTATATAAATACTGCAAAACTTTTCATTCATATCCGACTATAAATTCAATCTGGAAAAATGTGAAGTGATGCCATTGTCATTATAACCTCACAGGCTCACACTAACAAATTAATTGAATTAAACTTTGAGTTTTCATGGGCTAAAGAATGCTTATTGCATTTGGGAACTAAATTAACTAAACATACTTCTGTATTATACAAAGTGGACTATTTACTTTTATGTAAAGTTATGAGAGTGAATTAAAGGGACACTGAACCCAATTTTTTTCTTTCGTGATTCAGATAGAGCATGACATTTTAAGCAACTTTCTAATTTACTCCTATTATCAAATTTTCTGTATTCTCTTGGTATCTTTATTTGAAATGCAAGAATGTAAGTTTAGATGCCGGCCCATTTTTGGTGAACATCCTAGGTTGTCCTTGCTGATTGGTGGATAAATTCATCCACCAATCAAAAACTGCTGTCTAGAGTTCTGAACCAAGAAAAAAGCTTAGACACCTTCTTTTTTCAAATAAAGATAGCAAGAGAACGAAGAAACATTCGCCTAGATTACGAGTTTTGTCGGTAAAGACCTGCGGGGCTAACAAGCCTTTTTTTTCCAGCGCTCCCTTTAACCAAAGCTGGTATTACGAGTTTTCTGAATGGCTGTGTTAGCCTCAGAAAAGTGATCTTTGAGCAAATTTAGCTCCACTTCAACCCTCAATACCAGCGTTGTTTACGGTAGCGGTAAGCTGGAAAACGTGTTCCTGCACGATTTCCCCATAGGATACAATAGGGCTGAGCTGGCTGAAAAAAAACTAACACCTGCAAAAAAGCAGCGTTCAGCTCCTAACGCAGCCCCATTGTTTCCTATGGGGAAACACTTTCTAGGTCTACACCTAACACCCTAACATGAACCCCGAGTCTAAACACCCCTAACCTTACACTTATTAACCCCTAATCTGCGTCCCCCGCTATCGCTGACACCTGCATTATACTATTAACCCCTAATCTAAAAAACACATAGAATCTCTAAAAAAGAGATCCTGATAGGGGGCGCACAATATCGAATGGTAACCCAATGTAGCAATGAATATGCATGTATGACAGAAATATAAATATATATATATATATATATATATATATATGTATAGAACCGTATAGTCCCTTTTGAGACTCAGAGTCCCAGATAGATCCAAATCAGAGATAAGCGATGGATCCTTTCAGCAAAATAGATCAAATCAGTCGAGCTGCTCTCTCCTCACATCAAAATGGGTTGACGTCTAGAAGGAAAAAGGAAAAAAGAGAGGCGCTTGTGTGTAACAGTCAAAACAGAACAAAGGTTGAGTATAGCCAACAGGGTACTCACATTTTTCAATAGCACTCATACAGTGCTATCAGACGCATACTGGGTAATCACAGCAACCCAGCTTGCTGGAATTCCAACGTGTGTGCAGGAACACTTGTACTTTAAATCCTTGGAACAGGATCACAGGAACCACTCCAGCAGCAGAAGGCCAAGGGGCCAACAAATCCAATCCCCAATAGGGAAATAGGTAATAGGTGGTGGGTGTATATAAAGATGAGTCCAGGTTCCAATAAAATTAAAAGTAAAATTTATTTAAAACAATAAAAACAGGAACCAACAGGCAGGGCACATGAGAACTGTTTTTATTGTTTTAAATAAATTTTACTTTTAATTTTATTGGAACCTGGACTCATCTTTATATACACCCACCACCTATTACCTATTTCCCTATTGGGGATTGGATTTGTTGGCCCCTTGGCCTTCTGCTGCTGGAGTGGTTCCTGTGATCCTGTTCCAAGGATTTAAAGTACAAGTGTTCCTGCACACACGTTGGAATTCCAGAAAGCTGGGTTGCTGTGATTACCCAGTATGCGTCTGATAGCACTGTATGAGTGCTATTGAAAAATGTGAGTACCCTGTTGGCTATACTCAACCTTTGTTCTGTTTTGACTGGTACACACAAGCGCCTCTCTTTTTTCCTTTTTCCTTCTAACCCCTAATCTGCCTCTCCGGACACCGCCGCCACCTACATTATCCCTATGAACCCCTAATCTGCTGCCCCCAACATCGCCGACACCTATATTAAATTTATTAACCCCTAATCTGCCCCCCCCAACGTCGCCGCCACCTACCTACACTTATTAACCCCTAATCTGCCGACCGGACATCGCTGCCACTATAATAAATGTATTAACTCCTAAACCGCCGCACTCCCGCCTCGCAAACACTATAATACATTTTATTAACCCCTAATCTGCCCTCCCTAACATCGCCGCAACCTACCTACAATTATTAACCCCTAATCTCCCGCCCCCAACGTCTCCGCTACTATAATAAAGTTATTAACCCCTAAACCTAAGTCTAACCCTAACCCTAACCCCCCCCTAAGTTAAATATAATTAAAATTAAACAAAATAAATTTACTATAATTAATTAAATTATTCCTATTTAAAACTAAATACTTACCTATAAAATAAACCATAAGATAGATACAATATAACTAATAGTTACATTGTAGCTATTTTATGATTTATTTTTATTTTACAGGCAACTTTGTATTTATTTTAACTAGGTACAATAGCTATTAAATAGTTAATAACTATTTAATAGCTACCTAGTTAAAATAATTACAAAATTATCTGTCAAATAAATCCTAACCTAAGTTACAAATACACCTAACACTACACTATCAAAAAAATAATTAAATGAATTAAATACAATTTTCTAAATAAACTTAACTATATTACAAAAAACAAACACTAAATTACAAAAAATAAATAAATATTACAATAATTGTAATCTAATTACACCTAATCTACCCCTAATAAAATAAAAAAGCCCCCCCAAAAAATAAAATTAACTACCCTATACTAAATTACAAAAGTAATCAGCTCTATTACCAGCCCTTAAAAGGGCTTTTTGCGGGGCATTGCTCCAAAGTAATCAGCTCTTTTACCTGTAAAATAAAAGAAATACAATACCCCCCCAACATTACAACCCACCACCCACACACCCCTACTCTAAAACCCACCCGATCCCCCTTAAAAAAACCTAACACTACCCCACTGAAGATCACCCTACCTTGAGCCGTGTTCACCCAGTCGGGCACCGATGGGTCAGAAGAGGACATCCGGAGCAGCAGAAGTCTTCATCCGATCGGGGGCAGAAGAGGTCCTCCATCCAGCAGAAGTCTTCATCCAAGCGGCATCTTCTATCTTCATCCATCTGGAGTGGAGCGGAGCCATCTTCTATCCATCCGACGCGGAGCCATCCTCTTCAATTGAAGTCCTAACGAAGAATGAAGGTTCCTTTAAATGACGTCATCCAAGATGGCGTCCCTCGAATTCCGATTGGCTGATAGGATTCTATCAGCCAATCGGAATTAAGGTAGGAAAAATCTGATTGGCTGATGTAATCAGCCAATTGGATTGAAGTTCAATACGATTGGTTGATTGGATCAGCCAATAGAATGGACCTCCCATTCTATTGGCTGATCCAATCAACCAATCGTATTGAACTTCAATCCGATTGGGTGATTACATCAGCCAAACGGATTTTTCCTACCTTAATTCCACCAATCGGTAAGTATGTTTCTTTTACTTAAGACACTCTTAGCTATGGTTTGGCACTTTATATAAAGTTCTAAATATATGTATTGTACTTATATTTGCCATGATTCAGGTTTCAGTATATTTCCTTTTCTTGCAGACTGTCAGTTTCATATCTGGGAAATGCATTTTAAAAAAAAAAAATTCTTACCTGGGGTTTAGTCTTTTTCAAATTGACTCTTTTAAATTGCGGGCTGTATTAGGCTCACGAGGGCGCATGATGCCAAAATTTATTGCGTCAGTCTTGGCGCGAGATTTTTTTAGCGCAAAAGTTACGTTTTTGACGCAAATTCGACATTTACGGCGTCTTAGTTGGCGCTGAGTCTTTCACGGGGTTGCATCATTTATGATGCAAGTGTTTCGTTTTCGGACGTCTTTGGCGCCAAAAAATATTTTTCTGTTTGTTGTGCATCATACTTGGCGCCAAATATTTTCATTATTTTAAGACCCCATTCCTTTTGCCTCTAGTCTTTTTTTCTATGTCAGAAGGCTATGCTGTTTGCATTTTTTTCCCCCATTCCTGAAACTGTCATATAAGGAAATTAATATTTTGCTTTATATGTTGTTTTTTCTCTTACATTTGCAAGATGTCTCAAAACTGTTCCTGTATCAGAAAACACTGTTGGATTCCTGCTGACTGATATGGGTCCTACCAAATCTAAGTTAATTTATTTCAATGTTATGAATTTTTATCTTTAGCTGTGGTTTGTAATAAGTTATCATGATAAACTTTTACATGCAGAGAAAATGTCCATCAGTATTAATGCATTGTCTATTGCTATTCTTTTAACATCTAATGTACAAGAAATACCTGGGAATTTATAAGAATATTTTTCTGATTCTATTCAGAAGGCTTTGTCTGCCAACCCCGCCTTCTAATAAAATGTAAAGGTTTTTTTTAAACTTCTCATTTAGTTGATGAATTTTCAAATGGCCGACAACATACTGAATTATCCTTCTCTGATGAGGATTTATCTGATTCAGAAGATCCTTCATCAGATATTGACACTAACAAATCTACTTTTTTATTTTAAATGGAGTACATTCGTTCTTTGTTGAAAAAGTGTTGATTATATTGGATATTGAGGAGACTAGTCCTCTTGATTTTAAGGCTAGTTAACATTTAAATTATGTTTATTAACCTCCTGTAGTTACTTCAGAGGTTTTTTTCCAGTTCCTAATACTAGGGAATGGAATAGGCCTGGTACTTCTTTTATTCCTTCTTTAAGGTTTTAAAAATTGTATCCTTTGCCAGCAGTTAGTTTGGAGTTTTGGGAAAAGATCCCCAAAGTTAATGGGGCTATCTCTACTCTTGCTAAACGTACTACTATTCCTATGGAAAATAGTATTTATTTTAAAGATCCTTCAGATGGGAAACTTGTATCTTATCTAGGGAAAATTAATTTATTTTCAGGTCCTTTTCTTAGGCCTGCAATTTCTTTGGCTGATGTTGCAGCTGGTTCATCTTTTTTGGTTGGAAACTTTAGCGCAACAAGTATCGGATTATGATTTGTTTAGCATTGTTAACTTGATTCAACATGCTAATAATTTCATTTGTGATGCAATTTTTTGATATTATCAAAATTGAGGTAAAATCTATGTCTTTAGCTATTTTAGCTAGAAAAACTTTGTGGCTTAAATCTTGGAATGCTGATTTGATTTCTAAATCCAGATTTCTATCTTCTTTCCTTCCAAGGTAATAAATTATTTGGTTCACAGTTGGATTCAATACTTTCAACTGTTACTGTGGGGAAGGGAGTTTTTTTGCCTCAAGATTAAGTTATAAGGGTAAATCTTAAGCTTATAACCATTTTTTTTCTTAATAAGGAACAGAAACCTAATTCTTCCCCAAGTGATATGTTTCTAATTGGAAGCTTTCTTCAAAATGGAATGAATTCAAGCCATTTAAGAGATCAAAGCCAGCCCCCAAACTTGCATGAAGGTGCAGCCCTTATTCCATCTTAGCTGGTAGGGGACAGGTTAAGATTTTTCTAAAGTTGTTTGGTTTAATTCGGTCCAAACTCCTTAGATTCAGAATATTGTTTCTCTGGGGTACAGAATAGGATTCAGAGTAAGACCGCCTGTGAGAAGTCTTTTTCTCTCTCACATATTCCAGCAATCCCAGTAAAGGCTCAGACTTTCCTGAAGTGTGTTTCAGACCTGGAGTTATCTGGGGTATTCATACCAGTTCCGTTTCAGGAACGGGGTCTGGGGTTTTATTCAGAACTATTCATTGTCCCAAAGAAAGAAAATCTTTTGAATTGTCATGTAAGAGTACCATCTTTCAGAATGGTGATTATTATAAGGTCTATTCTGCCTTTTGTTCAGCAAGGGCATTATTTGCCCACAATAGACTTACAGGATGCATATCTTCATATTCTGTTTCTTTCAGAATATTTTCATTTTCTGAGATTCTCTTTTTTAGACAAGCATTACCAATTTGTTGCTCTTCCTTTCTGGCCTAGCGACAGCTCTAGGAATCTTTTCAAAGGTTCTCGGTGTTTCCTTATTTGGACAATATCTTGGTACTTGCTCAGTCTTTTCGTTCTGCAGAATCTCATACAATTCAACTTCTGTTGTTCCTTCAAAGACATGGTTGGAGGATCATTTTACCAAAAAAGTTCCTTGATTCCTCAGACAAGGGTCACCTTTTTTAGGTTTCCAGATAGATTGTGTCAATGTCTTTGTCTCTAACAGACAAGAGACAATTTATATTGGGTTCAGCTTGTCGGAACCTTCAGTCTCTATTATTTCCTTCAGTGGCTATATGCATGGAAGTTTTAGGTCTCATGACCACAGCATCGGACTCGATTCCCTTTGCTCGTTTTCATATGAGACCTCTCCAGTTTTTTATGCTGAATTAATGGAGCAGGGATTATACTAGGATATCACATTTATTATCCTTGAATCCCAATATTCAACTATCACTGACTTGGTGGTTTGATCACCATCATATAGTTCTACAGGTCTCTTTGGTTCATCCAACCTGGACCGTGATCACAACAGATGCAAGTCGTCTAGGTTGGGAAGCTGTCTGGGGATCTCTGACAGCACAAGGGGTTTGGAAATCTCAAGAGGCGAGATTACCAATCAATATTTTGGAACTCCGTGCGATTCTCAGAGCTCTTCAGTTTTGGTTTCTATTGAAGAGAGAGCCGTTTATTGGTTTTCAGACAGACAATGTCACAACTGTGGCATATGTCAATCATCAGGGTGGGACTCACAGTCCTCAGGCTATGAAAGAAGTATCTTGGATACTTGCTTGGGTGGAATCCAGCTCCTGTCTAATTTCTGCGGTCCATATCCCAGGTATAGACAATTGGGAAATGGATTATCTCAGTCGTCAGACCTTACATCCAGGAGAGTGGTCTCTTCACCCAGATGTGTTTTTTCAAATTGTTCAGATGTGGGGGCTTCCAGAAATAGATCTGATGGCATCTCATCTAAACAAGAAACTTCCCAGGTACCTACCCAGGTCCAGGGATCCTCAGGCGGAAGCAGTGGATGCATTGACACTTCCTTGGAGTTATCAACCTGCCTATATTTTTCCGCCTCTAGTTCTTCTTCCAAGAGTGATTTTCAAAATCATCATGGAGCAATCGTTTGTTGGTGGCTCCAGCATGGCCGCACAGGTTTTGGTATGTGGATCTTGTTCGGATGTCCAGTTGCCGACTTTGGCCACTTCCATTAAGGCCAGACCTTATATCTCAAGGTTCGTTTTTCCATCAGGATCTCAAATCATTAAATTTGAAGGTATGGAAATTGAACGCTTAGTGCTTAGTCATAGAGGTTTCTCTGACTCAGTGATTAATACTATGTTGCAGGCTCGTAAATCTGTTTCTAGAAAGATTTATTATCGAGTTTGGAAGACTTACATTTTATGGTGTTCTTCTCATAAATTCTCTTGGCATTCTTTTAGAATTCCTAGAATTTTTCAGTTTCTTCAGGATGGTTTGGATAAGGGTTTGTCTGCAAGTTCCTTGAAAGGACAAATCTCTGCTCTTTCTGTCTTATTCCACAGAACAATTGCTAAACTCCCTGATATTCATTGTTTTGTTCAGGCTTTGGTTCGTATCAAGCCTGTCATTAAATCAATCTCTCCTCCTTGGAGTGTTAATTTGGTTTTGAAGGCTTTTCAGGCTCCTCCGTTTGAGCATATGCATTCTTTGGTCATTAAATGATTTGTTTAGCATTGTTAACTTGATTCAACATGCTAATAATTTCATTTGTGATGCAATTTTTTGATATTATCAAAATTGAGGTAAAATCTATGTCTTTAGCTATTTTAGCTAGAAAAACTTTGTGGCTTAAATCTTGGAATGCTGATTTGATTTCTAAATCCAGATTTCTATCTTCTTTCCTTCCAAGGTAATAAATTATTTGGTTCACAGTTGGATTCAATACTTTCAACTGTTACTGTGGGGAAGGGAGTTTTTTTGCCTCAAGATTAAGTTATAAGGGTAAATCTTAAGCTTATAACCATTTTTTTTCTTAATAAGGAACAGAAACCTAATTCTTCCCCAAGTGATATGTTTCTAATTGGAAGCTTTCTTCAAAATGGAATGAATTCAAGCCATTTAAGAGATCAAAGCCAGCCCCCAAACTTGCATGAAGGTGCAGCCCTTATTCCATCTTAGCTGGTAGGGGACAGGTTAAGATTTTTCTAAAGTTGTTTGGTTTAATTCGGTCCAAACTCCTTAGATTCAGAATATTGTTTCTCTGGGGTACAGAATAGGATTCAGAGTAAGACCGCCTGTGAGAAGTCTTTTTCTCTCTCACATATTCCAGCAATCCCAGTAAAGGCTCAGACTTTCCTGAAGTGTGTTTCAGACCTGGAGTTATCTGGGGTATTCATACCAGTTCTGTTTCAGGAACGGGGTCTGGGGTTTTATTCAGAACTATTCATTGTCCCAAAGAAAGAAAATCTTTTGAATTGTCATGTAAGAGTACCATCTTTCAGAATGGTGATTATTATAAGGTCTATTCTGCCTTTTGTTCAGCAAGGGCATTATTTGCCCACAATAGACTTACAGGATGCATATCTTCATATTCTGTTTCTTTCAGAATATTTTCATTTTCTGAGATTCTCTTTTTTAGACAAGCATTACCAATTTGTTGCTCTTCCTTTCTGGCCTAGCGACAGCTCTAGGAATCTTTTCAAAGGTTCTCGGTGTTTCCTTATTTGGACAATATCTTGGTACTTGCTCAGTCTTTTCGTTCTGCAGAATCTCATACAATTCAACTTCTGTTGTTCCTTCAAAGACATGGTTGGAGGATCATTTTACCAAAAAAGTTCCTTGATTCCTCAGACAAGGGTCACCTTTTTTAGGTTTCCAGATAGATTGTGTCAATGTCTTTGTCTCTAACAGACAAGAGACAATTTATATTGGGTTCAGCTTGTCGGAACCTTCAGTCTCTATTATTTCCTTCAGTAGCTATATGCATGGAAGTTTTAGGTCTCATGACCACAGCATCGGACTCGATTCCCTTTGCTCGTTTTCATATGAGACCTCTCCAGTTTTTTATGCTGAATTAATGGAGCAGGGATTATACTAGGATATCACATTTATTATCCTTGAATCCCAATATTCAACTATCACTGACTTGGTGGTTTGATCACCATCATATAGTTCTACAGGTCTCTTTGGTTCATCCAACCTGGACCGTGATCACAACAGATGCAAGTCGTCTAGGTTGGGAAGCTGTCTGGGGATCTCTGACAGCACAAGGGGTTTGGAAATCTCAAGAGGCGAGATTACCAATCAATATTTTGGAACTCCGTGCGATTCTCAGAGCTCTTCAGTTTTGGTTTCTATTGAAGAGAGAGCCGTTTATTGGTTTTCAGACAGACAATGTCACAACTGTGGCATATGTCAATCATCAGGGTGGGACTCACAGTCCTCAGGCTATGAAAGAAGTATCTTGGATACTTGCTTGGGTGGAATCCAGCTCCTGTCTAATTTCTGCGGTCCATATCCCAGGTATAGACAATTGGGAAACGGATTATCTCAGTCGTCAGACCTTACATCCAGGAGAGTGGTCTCTTCACCCAGATGTGTTTTTTCAAATTGTTCAGATGTGGGGGCTTCCAGAAATAGATCTGATGGCATCTCATCTAAACAAGAAACTTCCCAGGTACCTACCCAGGTCCAGGGATCCTCAGGCGGAAGCAGTGGATGCATTGACACTTCCTTGGAGTTATCAACCTGCCTATATTTTTCCGCCTCTAGTTCTTCTTCCAAGAGTGATTTTCAAAATCATCATGGAGCAATCGTTTGTTGGTGGCTCCAGCATGGCCGCACAGGTTTTGGTATGTGGATCTTGTTCGGATGTCCAGTTGCCGACTTTGGCCACTTCCATTAAGGCCAGACCTTATATCTCAAGGTTCGTTTTTCCATCAGGATCTCAAATCATTAAATTTGAAGGTATGGAAATTGAACGCTTAGTGCTTAGTCATAGAGGTTTCTCTGACTCAGTGATTAATACTATGTTGCAGGCTCGTAAATCTGTTTCTAGAAAGATTTATTATCGAGTTTGGAAGACTTACATTTTATGGTGTTCTTCTCATAAATTCTCTTGGCATTCTTTTAGAATTCCTAGAATTTTTCAGTTTCTTCAGGATGGTTTGGATAAGGGTTTGTCTGCAAGTTCCTTGAAAGGACAAATCTCTGCTCTTTCTGTCTTATTCCACAGAACAATTGCTAAACTCCCTGATATTCATTGTTTTGTTCAGGCTTTGGTTCGTATCAAGCCTGTCATTAAATCAATCTCTCCTCCTTGGAGTGTTAATTTGGTTTTGAAGGCTTTTCAGGCTCCTCCGTTTGAGCCTATGCATTCTTTGGTCATTAAATTGCTTTCTTGGAAAGTGTTGTTTCTTTTGGCCATCTCTTCTGCTAGAAGAGTTTCTAAATTATCTGCTCTTTCTTGTGAGTCTCCTTTTATAATTTTTTTTTCATCAGGATAAGGCGGTTTTGCGGATTTCATTTAAGTTCCTACCTAAAGTTGTGAATTCCAACAACATTAGTAGAGAAATTGTTGGCCCTTCTTTGTGTCCTAATCCTAAGAATTCTTTGGAAAGATCTTTACATTCTTTAGATGTGGTAAGAGCTTTGAAATATTATGATAAAGCTACTAAAGATTTCAGGAAGACTTCTAGTCTATTTGTTATCTTTTCTGGTTTTAGGAAAGGTCAGAAGGCTTCTGCCATTTCTTTGGCATCTTGGTTAAAGCTTTTGATTCATCACGCTTATTTGGATTCGGGTAAATCCCCGCCTCAGAGGGTTACGGCTCATTCTACTAGGTCAGTTTCCACTTCCTGGGCTTTTAAGAATGAAGCTTCAGTTGATCATATTTGCAAAGCAACAACTTGGTCTTCTTTGCATACATTTACTAAATTCTACCATTTTTATGTTTTTTCTTCTTCAGAAGCAGTTTTTGGTAGAAAAGTTCTTCAGGCAGCTGTTTCAGTTTGATTCTCCTGCTTATAATTTCAGTTCTTTTCTTTTTCATTATAAGATTAAAACTTATGATTTGGTTTGTGGATTAATTTTTTCAGCGGAATTGGCTGTCTTTATTTTGTATCCCTCCCTCTCTAGTGACTCTTGCGTGGAGTTCCACATCTTAAGTATTTGCTATCCCATACATCACTAGCTCATGGACTCTTGCCAATTACATGAAAGAAAACATAATGTATGTAAGAACTTACCTGATAAATTAATTTCTTTCATATTGGCAAGAGTCCGTGCAGCCCACCCTTTTTTATGGTGGTTATGATTTTTTTGTATAAAGCACAATTATTTCAATTCCTTTGTTGATGCTTTTTACTCCTTTCTTTATCACCCCACTTCTTGGCTATTCGTTAAACTGAATTGTGGGTGTGGTGAGGGGTCTATTTATAGGCATTTTGAGGTTTGGGAAACTTTGCCCCTCCTGGTATTATTGTATATCCCATACGTCACTAGCTCATGGACTCTTGCCAATATGAAAGCAATGAATTTATCAGGTAAGTTCTTACATAAATTATGTTTTTTATTAACATTTTAATAAATACAATTTTTAAAACTAGTGTGTGTGTGTTTTTCTCTCTAAACTGGAGCCTGGAGGAGGAGGCATGTTATATGCTGGTGTGGGAACACAGTGAAGACAATAGCACTCACACACACATGACTGAGTGTGCGAACGGCGAGTCGACTGAGTGTGTGGTGTGACTTCACTGTGTTCAATTACTTGCCCTGCCCTGCCTGGAGTCTGGACGAATGTGTTGCCATTTTGCAACTGACTGACTGCAGTGACTGGTGGTGGTCTGGTGTAGAAGATAACTGTGTGACCAGAGTCCGGTAAGTGCACGACCAGTCACTCACCACATAGTGTCACACACTAAGCCGGTCGGTGGGATGTTCTGAGTGTAACCCATCCATCTCATATGCGATGCGTGACAGGTATTACAATTACTACTATATTCTTTCTCTTCTGAATCGTTCTGTCTGTTTTTATTTATTGCAGGTAAAGGAGGAGTTTTGCGACAAAACTTTTCCTTTACCTGCAATAAATAAAAACAGACACAATTCAGAAGAGAAAGAATATAGTAGTAATTGTAATACCCATTACGCATCCCCATATAAGAGTCTGAAGTTGAACTCTGAAGCCCTTTGACAGTAACACCCCCTTTGTCCCTTTGTTTAACTGTATAATCCATGATGGAGATCCTTGTCTTTGAGTTTCTGGCTCTGACACCCACATAAAAATTCTCAAGCATGCAAATATTAATTCTTCCTCTGGTTTTCAGCCTGGCAACCCAAAAAAGGATAGCAAGCAAATTACCTTTGATTTGATTTATTCAGGACCTACATTTAAACAATGTTAAAATATGTGTACATATAGCATTGATTTTGACTGATAATTACACTCTACTTAAAGCATTTTGGTCTTTTTGCAACCATAATTCCACAGCGACATCAGTTTGGGTCTCATTATCACAGCTGAACTTTCTTTTGGGTAGCTTGTGAAAGGGGCTTAGAAAGGAAAGACTGAGCTAAATTTACAAGGAAATGTACAGTACAATTTTGCGATTTTTAACTGGTAGAAGCATAATTAATAGGATGAAAATTATGTTACTATAATATTGAAGTATTACCAAAATGTATGATACTATGATTCCCAAAAGGCCTTGGGGATTTTATTTTAGCTTCAAAAGGCAAACTTACTTTAGTTGCATCTTCTACAACTGACTGTAAATTTTTTTACAGTTTTAACACTGGGAAATGAGACAGAGGGTTGCATACAATGTTCCTTCCTTCTACTGAATGGTCCAACTTGTATGTGGGTTGGTGAACTAGAGCTGGAACATTAAGAACATTCCCAAGAAATGTTAGCCAAGACAATCCGTATACACTTATAGTAACTTGTTTGTGAGAAACATATCTTCTGTGGACAGTGGTAGGTAAGAAATATCACAAGGAGATTTTCTTTTTTATCTCTCCACCTGTCACTTATCTGGCCTGAGATGCTATTTTGCCATATATGTGGCATAGGGTCATGGGGCCCAGATTCTGTAAATGGTATAGATTTTACACAAGTGGTATTACCACTCAATACTGGTTGATTTTGTGTGTGCTCCACATGTAGTCTAGGCTTGGCTGTACAATGATTATAATATTTAAATTTTACTGTACCTTTAACATTAGCAACTGCATATTAGAGCACCTCCTGTTTTAAACATGTTTAGTAATTAAATATCTTTCAACAAGTTTTCAATATTTAAAGCTATAATTTTCACGGTGCTGTCTGTAATTTTTCCATAGCAACTCCGGCCTAAATCTTATGCAGTTCGCTATAACGGAGCCACATCTACTGGCAGCAGATTTCTTCTAGCAGATTCATTATACCAACCTGCTTCTACACACACTGTTAGTGATTATTTAGTGACAGAAGTGCATTATACCAATCTGTTTATACACACACTGGTACTGTACTAGTTTGTATGTTTTTCCACAATTGTTTTGATGCCATTAACTTTTAAATATAAAAATTTGTTCCCCAGCTCTTGAAATATCACCCTTTAACCTATTAGCAGCTAAGTTTTAACATGCTGTAGAGTTCTGCGGAGTTGCAGTTATATTTCATTGGTATCAGAGAGTGCTGCATCTTTGCAATAGAGATGCTAATGACAGAATGTGTTTTTAATGTTAAAGGGGTCAATTTATTATTGTGCGAGCGGACATGGTACGATGTAGTGTTTCATGTCTGCCGCACATTGCCTCCCCCATCCAATTTGGTTATCACCAGCCCAAACTGGTCTGGTCTATAGTTTAGTATACTGTAGTTCAGGAACGCTATTACTTATTATGGTGTAAGTAAGGAATTTCACCCATAGTTTAAAACAGAGACGCTTATGTATCTTTCTCTCTCTTTCTCTATTTATCTCTCTCTCTTTCTCTCTCTCTTTATCTCTTTCTCTCTCTCTCTCTCTCTCTCTTTCTCTCTCCCTTTTTTAGTCTGTCTCTTTTTTATCTGTTTATCTCTCTCTCTTTATCTCTATCTGTTTATCTCCTTCTCTTTGAGGCATATTTAACAAATGTCTGTCAGACCTGATGCGACAGTGCGGATCAGGTCCGACAGACATCGCTGAATGCAGAGAGCAATACGCTCTCTTTATTCAGCATTGCATCAGCAGCTCTTGTGAGCTGCTGGTGCAACGCTGCCCCCTGCAGACTCAAGGGGGTGTCAATCAACCCGATTGAGTACGGCGATTCCTGTCCGCCTCATCAGAGCAGGCGGACAGAGTTATGGAGCAGCGGTCTTTGTGACCGCTGCTTCATAACTGCTTTTTCTGGCGAGCCCACAGGCTCGCCAGAAACACGGGCCCTCAAGCTCCATTCGGAGCTTAATAGATAGGCCCATTTATCTCTTTCTGTTTATCTCTCTCTCTTTATCTCTATCTCTTTATCTTCCTCTCTCTTCCTCTTTCTCTCTTTCTTTTTCTCTCTCTCTCTGTCTCTCTCTCTCTCTGTCTCTCTCTCTCTCTCTCTCTTTCTTTCTTTCTCTCTCTCTCTTTATCTTTGTCTCTCTCTCTTTCTTTCTCTCTCTCTCTCTCTCTTAATCTTATATTTACTCATTTACTCATTTAAGCTGAAGAGTCAATATACTACAGCAAATGTAATTAACTGTTCCACTCTCTTTCTCCCCCCACCCCCCTCCAATTAGGTTATCATAAGCCAGAACATGTATAATGCTAACCTAATTTCTAGAACTGGCTGGTTTATAGTTTAGTATAATTCAGGAACACTACTACTTATTATGGTGTAAGGAATTTCACCCATAGTTTAAAACAGAGACACTTATTTCTCTCTCTCTCTCTCTCTCTCTCTCTCTCTCTCTCTCTCTCTCTTTCTTTCTCTCTCTCGTTCTCTTTCTCTCTTTTTATCTCTTCATCTCTCTTTCTCTTTCTCTCTTTTTATCTCTCACTTTCTCTCTCTTTCTCTCTCTCTTTGTATCTTTTTATCTCTCTTTCTCTCTCTCGTTCTCTCTCTCTCTCTCTTTTATCTGTTAAAGGATTACTTTCTGTTATAATTTTTAAGCTAAACAACTAACATATTAAAGTTAATAAACATTAATTAAAACCTACTGACCTATATTTTCTCCAAAACGAAGTCTCATAACGTTCTAAAAGTTATATCTTTTATTCGCCGATGATGTCACGTTATCCTGCCCACTATTTTCAGCACTGAGTGTTCAAAATACTTAAACCAATAACTTTGTGTTTAAAGCGCCATTTTGAAACCTAGGTATTGTAAACGGATTGGTACAGAGCAAAGGATACCCACGGAGTGGGTTTGGAAAACAATTAAATTTGCAGACAAGATTTCTGATATACGGTAGACATATGTTAATGAAATGCTATTGATAAAAAGCGTATTTGGGGTAGTTAGTAACAGGCATAGAAAATATTTACTTACAGTGGCCCTTTAATGGCTACTATTTAAGAAAGGTCTTGAGGACCTGATCCGACAGTGTGGATCAGGTCCGCAAGACCTTGCTGAATACGGAGAACAATACACTCTCCGTATTCAGCATTGCACCAGCAGCTCACAAGAGCTGCTGGTGCAACATCGCCCCCTGCAGACTCGCGCCAATCGGCCGCCAGCAGGGGGTGTCAATCAACCCGATCGTACTCGATCGGGTTGATTTCTGGCGATTCCTGTCCGCCTGCTCAGAGCAGACGGACAGGGTTATGGAGCAGCAGTCTTTAGACCACTGCTTCATAACTGGTGTTTCTGGCGAGTCTGAAGACTCGCCAGAAACACGGCCCACAAGCTCCATACGGAGCTTGTTTAATGGGCCCCTATATCTCTCTCTTTATCTCTCTTTCTTTCTCGCTCTCTCTCTTTCTCTCTCTCTCTTTCTTTTTCTTTCTTTATCTTTGTCCCTCTCTCTCTCTCTCTCTCTCTCTCTCTCTTTATCTCTCTCAAATCTAAAACAATGCCAGCTGCATTGCTTCCAATTGGTTGAGGGCAAAGCAATGCATGCAGGCAAAAGGAAGTATCTTTTTTATATTGTGTATTCAGGCCATGCACTTTCTTTGTAATTAAAGGGACAGTCATGTAAAAGAAAAACTTTCATGATTTAAATAGGGAATGTAATTTTAAACAACTTTCCAATTTACATTTATCCCCAATTTTGCTTTGTTCTCTTGGTATTCTTAGTTGAAAGCTAATTCTAGGAGGTTCATATGCTAATTTATTAGACCTTGAAGATTGCCTCTAATCTGAATGCATTTTGACAACTAGAGGGCATTAGTTCATGTGTTTCATATAGATAAAATTGAGCTCATGCACATGAAGTTACCCTGGAGTGAGCACTGATTGGCTAAAATGCAAGTCTGTCAAAAGAACTGAAATAAGGTGGCAGTTTGCAGAGGCTTTGATACAAGGTAATCACAGAGGTAAAAAGTGTATTTCTATAACTGTGTTGGTTATGCAAAACTGGGTTGACTGTCCCTTTAACCCCTTGGGGCCAATTTACCATCTGTAGGACAGACATAATATGCTGTAGCGATTATGTCTGCCCAACATCGCAGAATGCCAACAGCATACGCTGTCGGCATTTAACATTGCACAAGCAGTTCTGGTGAACTGCTTGTGCAATGCCGCCCCTGCAGATTCATGGCCGCTAGCAGGGGGTGTCAATCAATTGAGTTGATTGCTGTCTGCTGCCTCAGAGGTGGCAGACTGGTTAAGGAGCAGTGGTCTTAAGACCTTTGCTTCTTAACTCCTATTAAAGGCTCGCACGGAAACAGGGCGATTAGGCACAATTTGGCCGATAATAAATAGGACCCCTTGTCTGGTAGGGAAATATTATATTGTGGCTCAGTGAGTTGCAGCCTTTTGTTGTACCTAAAGTGGTGGTGTGTTTTCGATTTCACTTTCATTAGGATGATTTGACAATGTCACTAAACAATCTGTTTGGCCTGTCATGGGATTTCCGAACATACAAATTTGGGAATATGCACTGTATGTACAGTACATGACCTTTAAAGTCGTCAATCCCCGGCCTTAACCTTATAACCATTATAAGCTAACATAATAACATAAATAAAAGAGTTACACACAGCTTTGGTATAAAATTTGGCCGCAGCCATTTTATTAACATCACAAGTTAAATATTGAGTAATAAATATTTTCAAACATTTTCAAACATTTTTTCACAGAACATACCTGATGTTCATAAATAACATTACTGACAAATAAAACGTTACCCACAGCGGTGCTAGTTCCCAAACCCACAAAAAACAAGATGGCCGTTATTCAACAACTGGACTCAGCTATATCCCTGTTGAGTCCGTCCAAGGACACCTAAACTTTAATAGGGAACCCCTTGCCCCTATAAAACCAGTTGTCCACTCACCCCATGGAGAGGCAACTACTTAAAATCCTCCAAATCACTTGGCCATATTGCATACCATATTTGTCTGGGAACTAGCACCCCCGCCTTGCTGCGACGAACACGAAACAAGGAAGGAAAACAAAGATTAGGGAGGGAGGGAGGGAGGGAGCACTTTCCAGAAAGGTTTGAAAATTAATCTGATGACAGATTCTCCCGCTCTTTCCTTAAATGCGTAACAGCGCGTGCTAAGCCCGCCCCCTTACAGGTACCAACCAATCACACCCAAGGCCTAATTCCTCCAACGGTCAAGTCCCCTTCCCGTTACTTCGAACTCCCAGGGGTTCCCTGACCTTTAAAGTCGTCAATCCCCGGCCTTAACCTTATAACCATTATAAGCTAACATAATAACATAAATAAAAGAGTTACACACAGCTTTGGTATAAAATTTGGCCGCAGCCATTTTATTAACATCACAAGTTAAATATTGAGTAATAAATATTTTCAAACATTTTCAAACATTTTTTCACAGAACATACCTGATGTTCATAAATAACATTACTGACAAATAAAACATTACCCACAGCGGTGCTAGTTCCCAAACCCACAAAAAACAAGATGGCCGTTATTCAACAACTGGACTCAGCTATATCCCTGTTGAGTCCGTCCAAGGACACCTAAACTTTAATAGGGAACCCCTTGCCCCTATAAAACCAGTTGTCCACTCACCCCATGGAGAGGCAACTACTTAAAATCCTCCAAATCACTTGGCCATATTGCATACCATATTTGTCTGGGAACTAGCACCCCCGCCACCGACTGGACTGAACGAACAGCCCAGTCCCGCCAAACCCAATATTTTTCCCAACGCTTCTTTTATATCAAAAAGAAATAGCTGCAGCCCAAATTGGTTAAAATGAACACCATCTTTTAAGTAAAATTCCTCAGCCCCATCTACTTAACAAAAGAGCTAACTATTTTGTTAATTTTCTTACGGCTCTTTTCTAGCCTATCATAATCCCTCGCTGATCTCCAAACCAGCCTAGGAGTAATCTGTGACCAGATTATTTTAATTCCGGGATAAAGTTCCTTTATGTTGCCCAGATCCCTTTTGATTCTTCTAACTAGTTCTTTTTGAGGAATCATACCTAAATCATTTCCCCCCAAATGCACTATCAAAACATGAGGACGAGGAAACATACTGCCATAGTCTAGAAACAACGGAAACAAGAGTTCCCAGCACATCCCCCTAATCCCAAACCATTTGACCTCCCATTGATCCACAGGACACCCAAGCTGAAGGCCGCCCATTTTCTTACTGGCCTCATCATTGGCCCAGTATATAAACGAATGCCCCATCACCCATACGATCTTTACACCTAAAATAAAAGAAATAAAGGAGTATTCAGGATGATTACAGCTCAAACATTCCAAAACATACGCTCTATTCAAGGGTTTTTTTTTTTTTTTTTTTTTTTATATCCTTAAATCAGGCCTAACATAGGATTTATAACGACTTGAACCCCATCTACCAATCTTCTTAACTATATCCTCTCTGAGACCTAACATAGCAGCTTCAGTAGCAGCTCCAATCCGGAAAGAATGAGATCCAAACTCTAAAGGATTAAGACCCAATAAAACAATTGAACCTCTTAAAATGGCTCTAAATTGATACTGTGATAAAAAAGAACCATCTGAGTGAACCAACAAAGGGCCATCCTGCAAAGGCCGTATGGACCCATAAAGCATCATTACCTGACATGGACATATCTCTCCACCACTAGGGAATAGCACTATGTTCTTGCCTTTCCCATATATGTCCGTTTTACTACTTCTCAGTAATATTTCTACTCTGCTATCATTCCATATTACATCTTCTTTTTGTAAACCACCTGAAACTTTTTTGCTAGGGCTTACCAATTCCGAAACTCTAAATGCCCCAAAAAAGGCCAATACAAAGGCCGTTCTAAACAATATTAATTCAAATCTCTGCTAATACCACCCAAATTTTTTTAAGTAAAGAAAATGTAATAGGCCTTCTCTTATCTCTAACCTTTGTCTTTTTCTTCAAGCCTTTAAGAACTTGACGGACCCAAAAAACCTTTGTAACATCAGACAAACCTAATAAACGAAATCTAAAAGCAAGGGCCGCCAATCTTCTTTCCATATTAGATGGTGACAAACCCACATTTCCCCAATGCCACATCCATTCCAATAAGCAACCCGTGACATCATCAGACCCTTCTTTAATTTCAGATTGACATAACCACATTTCCCATTCCTTCCAAACTGATACATATGACGTCCAAGTACCTGGAGCCAAAGATTTTTTAATTAATTCAGCCAATCCTCCGTCCCAAGCTTCCAAAGTTGGACAGGAAACATCGCTCCAACTACATCCGCCTGAGGAGCCAACTCTCAAAAGCGAGACCACTGTGACCGAGATAAAGAATCTGCTATCAAATTAAGCTTACCAGGGATATGCTTTGCCCTGACAAATACATTCATACTTAAACATTTCAGGACTAGTACTCTTAATAAACGCAAAACTGGTAATGATGATGCAGATAAAGAATTAATAGCAGAAACAACACCCATATTATCCGTATGGAACAATATGGATTTATTCATCAAATCAACTTCCCACACAAACAGAGCCACCAGAATAGGAAATAGTTCAAGGAAAACTAGGTTCTTAGTTAAACCCAAATTGACCCACTCTTGAGGCCACACTTCTGCACACCAATGCCCTTGAAAATAAGCCCCGAAACCAACACCCCCAGCTGCATCAGTTATCAGATCCAAATCAACATTAGAGACCCTAGCTTCCATAAATATTGCAACACCATTACAATTTTTAAGGAATTCCAAACAAACTTTCAAATCATCTTTGTGGCCTTTTTTAATCCTTACAAAATGATGAGGCTTACTAACACCAGACGTAGCCAATGACATTCTTCTAGAAAAAACTCTACCAATAGGAATGATTCTGCAAGCAAAATTCAATTTTCCCAGCAAAGATTGCATTTTTCTCAAAGTCACCTTACGGACCGCCAAAAATTGCTGAATCATTTCTGACAAATCCACAATTTTTTCCGCAGGTAGCCTACATTCCATACTTTCAGAATCTATCGTAATACCCAGAAATTTAAGGGCCGTAACTGGACCCTCAGATTTTTCCATTGCAATAGGAACCCCAAAATCAGATGCCATTGAATAAAAACAATCCCTTAATTTCAAACAAACGTCCGAATCAGGGGGACCAACAAAAAGAAAATCATCCAAATAATGAACTACTGACGAGAATCCAGACTTGAATTTAACAACCCATTCCAAAAAGGAACTAAAGCATTCAAACAAAGAACAAGAAATAGAACAACCCATCGGGAGGCATAAGTCAATGTAGAAAAAACCCTCAAAACAACAACCCAACAGATAATGTGAAGAAGGATGAACTGGAAGTAACCGAAAAGCCGCCTCAATATCCACTTTAGCCATTAAAGCAAATTGACCAGCCTCTCTAACCAAATTAACTGCCATGTCAAATGATGTATAAGACACAGACGATAATTCATCCGGAATATCATCATTAACAGATCCACCTTTTGGAAATGATAAGTGATGAATTAGACGAAATTTACCAAGCTCTTTCTTAGGAACCACTCCTAAAGGAGAAATACGCAAATGGGGGATAGGAGAGATTTTAAAAGGACCTGCCATTCGACCCAAAGTAACCTCTTTCTCAAGTTTAATCCTGACAACCTCAGGCCATTCTCTAGCAGACTTAAGGTTACCCCGGTAATGAACAACACCCCCTGAAGATGGAATTCTGAAACCAAACTCAAAACCATGTAGCAATAACAAGGCCTTATCACCACAACCCTTCTGTTTAGCGTAAAGTACGAGCCACAGCTCCATCCCGCTTAGCCTCACCGGAGTTAATCCCTTTTTCAGGAAGCTCCTGGGTTCCTCCCAATTTGTTCTTTTTGAAACACTTAATGGAAGGGTGGGATCCACCACACCCAGAGCATTCGTGTCTGAATTTACATGATGCTCCCCATTTACAGAACTTTTCATTGAAAGCAAAACAGAAACCTTTTTTGGCTGTTGCCGACGAACCGTTTTGAAGAGATCCGCCGGCACTCCTGCGAAAGGGCTGTGAAGACCTTAACGGGGTCATCACTTTTAACCATAGACCCATATCACGATCGTCCCATTTCATCTCAGGCTTAACCGACAAACGTTGTCTAAATTGTTCATCATAATACCACCAAGCCATACCACCATATGTTCTCTGAGCAGCGGCAATTTCATCTAAATAACAAAAGAGGGCCGTGCCTTGATCAGGGAACTTAACAGAAAATACACTAGCATAAATAACAAAAGCCTGGAACCAGTTAGTAAATGTTTTCGGTAATTTTCTGTAACGTCTTTTCCTTTCCTCCTCCTCCTTCTTGGCCGAATCCTTTTTTGAGTCTTCAGGTATCTCAAAAGACTGATCAAGAGGAAGGAGGGAAAATAATTCAATAAAATCTCTCTTGTATATCTTTTCTCTTAACTCGACCGTCAAATGCATGCCCAAAGGCCCGATAGAACACAAACAAGACCTGGCCAAAGCCGTGTCAGCAATCTTCAGCTCAGGACCCCCAGCCGTTTTATTATCAACATTAGCCACCTTTTGCTGGGATAAACCGACCATTTGAGATTGAGGTACTGACCCTACATCTTTTATTCCCTCACCGACAATCCCTAATACCCTATTTTGGATAGCCAATTCAGGGGGAACCCATGAATTGGCGACTCCCCCCGTGACTTTGGCTCCTTCTAATTTGGCTAACAAGTCCCTTAAACCCGCTACAACAGTTATAGATAAAGGATCAGCATGCACACCAACTGTATCAACCCCCACATTCAGATTCACCACCCCGGATCCCTCATTACCTGTACTCGGATCCTGAGTCACTGCAGACTGAACCCCTTGAGATGCAGCCGTAACCTTCTCTGTATTCTGGAAACCAGTAGCCCTGGGATCCGTATTAGTCATTAATTGCTGCCCTTTTTCCATCTGTAAAAAAGAAACATGTGACAAACCCCCAGAAGGTGCCCAAATTCCAATGCCCCTACTAGCTGTAGACATACCCAACCTACTATCCACTGAAACACCCTTACCCTTCTTAGCTGATGGAACCTCAAACCCTTCTCCCTTTAAATCCCCATATTTCTTGCGTTGTCTACCTCTACCTTGTATTCTCCCAATCCCAGACCTGTTTGGACGTTGAACAGAGTTAACCGAGCTATGAAATGTATTATTAATACTCTGACCCATCATGCCCTGAAGACCAAAATTAAAATTGTTGACCATACTCACCCTTGTTTCTTCTCCCCTTGCATTAAAACGTTCCACCCCCGGAACGCCGTCCTCAATATCCAGCCTGATATTTTCCGTCCAGGATTCCTGCAGACCATAAGCATCCCCACTTAGGCCGTCATTTCCCACCATTAAAAGACCCTGGGAATTCTCAGGCCGTGGCCCAGTCTCATTCCCTTCTAAAAGAAAAACATCATTAGTGACAGGTAAATTTTTAATTACTTCAACATTCCTATCCCTCAAATTTCTTAACTCACCCTTTAAAACCGAATCACCCGTGACCCTGACTGACGGTTTAAAATGGCGAATAGTGTTAACTACACTGGGAGAAGGTGGAATAAAATCCTCCTCAGAAGAATCTAAATATAAATCTAATTCTACCACACCATTATCAACCTATCACTGACTATCACTGACTTCAGGTCTTTCCACCCTCTCGTCTAACACTCGATAAGCCTGATCTTCAATATTACTGCAAGGTCTTAAAATCTGAGCCGTCTTAGAAACATTATGTAACTGTTCTGAAACTGCCTGAGGTAGTTCAATCGGCCCCGATACAATCAAACCCTCACCTTTCTTTTTCACTAAGGCGCTACCTAAACTACATATACCCACTTGTTCATTACCCCCACACGGAAAACTAGGCCTCGGCGGGCCGTCACTTTTACTAGCTTGCCTTTTTCATCTAATTACTACTTTTTGGCCTAAATTGGCCATCTTACCCTTAGGCAAAGAATCACCCTTCATTACAGGCTCACTGAGTTGTTCCGTAATGGAACAGGTGCTCCCGGACTGCGTCACATTATCAGCAACCTCCGCTCCGGTCTGCCGACTTCCGGAACTAGAACTTGACTTCTTCCTCACAGACGCCTTTAACCCCGGACTGGGGCTGGATTTTCTCCGACCGCTATTACCCCCTTCAGGATCCGGATCCGAACGAACTGGGGGCCTCGAACGCCTCGCTGGTCTCGAAGCCACATCAACGATATCCACCCTGGGTTCGACAACCGGGCTAAGTAACGGACGTAATTTATCTTCGAGCCAGGTAGGGCCCATTTTAGCAGCTTCCAACTTAAGTTGGTCGAAAATCGCATCAAAATGCGCCATCGCAGAATTACCAACTGACAAGCACTTTCCAGAAAGGTTTGAAAATTAATCTGATGACAGATTCTCCCGCTCTTTCCTTAAATGCGTAACAGCGCATGCTAAGCCCGCCCCCTTACAGGTACCAACCAATCACACCCAAGGCCTAATTTCTCCAACGGTCAAGTCCCCTTCCCGTTACTTTGAACTCCCAGGGGTTCCCGTTATACTGTACACATTCTCAAATTTGTAGGTTTAGAAACATCATGACAGGCCAAACAGATTGATAGAGCTACACAAAAGCATTGCTTCCCCGCTTTGATTAATAAAAATAACTTTGCAATATATTTTCATTACTTATTTTGCCCCCTTTCTCATGTAATTTAGCACTGAAAGTTGAGCTCTATTGATTTTTAAAGTGCACCTTATTTTTTTAATTTGATAAAAAAATCCTCTTCATAGGGAATATTAACTAAATTGACTAACCCCCATAAACCCTAATCCTATAAAGGAATAAGGTTAAACATGACATAATCCAAAATATCTTAAAACATATTTTCCCCCCTTTCTCATGTAATTTAGCACTTAAAGTTGAACAATTTCTAATTGTCAGAACATGGAATGCACCTTGCTGACTTCTCAAGGCTAAGCCTGCTACATATCTGTCCCTAATTGGCTTTAGTGGATAACAGCTGCAAAACTCTTTATACTAACTTTATAACAGTGGGTGGCTTGTTGTCTGAGGAATAAAGCCCAGACGGCCTATTGGAGATTAGCTGCAGTAAAAAGGATGCTAATTTGTTTAAAAATCTTAAGGGAGCATTAAACACAAACGGCTAGATTACGAGTTTTGTGTTAAACTGAAAAAGTAGCGTTAACAGGTTCTAACGCTGCTTTTTCACTACCGCTGCTATTACGAGTCTTGCAGGTTTAGGGGCACCACACACTTCTTTGGCCTTACCGCAAAACGACTTACGTAAACATCGTAAACCCTTTTTCTATGGGACTTCCATAGCGCTGGTATTACGAGTCTGCCTGGGAGGCCAAAAAGTGAGCGGTACACCCTCTACCTCCAAGATTCCTAACGCATTCTAAAGTCAGTAGTTATGAGTTTTACACTACAACGCCGTAGCATAAAACGCATAACTAAAGTGCTACAATGTACACTAACACCCATAAACTACCTGTTAACCCCTAAACCGAGGCCCTCCTGCATCGCAAACACTATAATAAAATAAACCCCTAAACACTAGAATAAACATATTAACCCCTAAACCGCCGCACTCCCGCCTCGCAAACACTAGTTAAATATTATTAACCCCTAATTTGCCGCCCCTAACATCGCTGCCACCTACATTATTCTTATTAACCCCTAATCTGCTGCTCCGGACACAGCCGCAACCTACATTATACTTATTAACCCCTAATCTGCTGCCCCAAACATTGCCGACACCTACATTATATTTATTAACCCCTAATCTGCCACCCCAATATCGCCACAACCTACCTACACTTATTAACCCCTAATCTGCCGGCCCCAACGTTGCCGCCACTATATTAAATTTATTAACCCCTAAACCTAAGTCTAACCCTCACCCTAACACCCCCTAACTTAAATATAATTTAAATAAATCTAAATAAAATTACTATCATTAACTAAATTATTCCTATTTAAAACTAAATACTTACCTATAAAATAAACCCTAAGATAGCTACAATATAACTAATAGTTACATTGTAGCTAGCTTAGGGTTTATTTTTATTTTACAGGCAAGTTTGTATTTATTTTAACTAGGTAGAATCGTTATTAAATAGTTATTAACTATTTAATAACTACCTAGCTAAAATAAATACAAATTGACCTGTAAAATAAAACCTAACCTAAGTTATAATAACACCTAAAACTACACTACAATTAAATAAATTAAGTAAATTAAAAACAATTACAAAAATTAAATTAAAATAGCTAAATTACAAACCCCCCCCCACTAAATTACAGAAAATAAAAAACAAATTACAGATCTTTAAACTATTTACACCTAATCTAATAGCCCTATCAAAATATAAAAAAGCCCCCTAAAATAAAAAAAACCCTAGCCTAAACTAAACTATCAATAGCCCTTAAAAGGGCCTTTTGCGGGGCATTGCCCCAAAGTAATCAGCTCTTTTACCTGTAAAAAAAAAAATACAAACAACCCCCCCCCAACAGTAAAACCCACCACCCACACAACCAACCCCCAAATAAAATACTAACTAAAAAACCCTAAGCTCCCTATTGCCCTGAAAAGGGCATTTGGATGGGCATTGCCCTTAAAAGGGCATTTAGCTCTATTGCAGCCCAAATCCCTAACCTAAAAAATAAATCCACCCAATACACCCTTAAAAAAACCTAACACTAACCCCCTGAAGATCGACTTACAGTTCTGAAGACCGGACATCCATCCTCAAGGAAGCGGCAGAAGTCTTCATCCAACCGGGCCGAAGTTCTCAACGAAGCCGGTAGAAGTCTTCATCCAAGCCGGGGCGAAGTGGTCCTCCAGACGGGCAGGTCTTCTTCCAGATGGCATCTTCTATCTTCATCCATCTGACACGGAGCGGGTCCATCTTCAAGACATCCGACGCGGAGCATCCTCTTCATCTGGGGTCTTCCTACTGAATGACGGTTCCTTTAAATGATGTCATCCAATTGGAACAGCCAATAGAATGCAAGCTCACTACTATTGGCTAATTGGATCAGCCAATAGGATTGAACTTCAATCCTTTTGGCTGATTGTATCAGCCAATAGGATTTTTTCTACCTTAATTCCGATTGACTGATAGAATTCTATCAGCCAATCGGAATCTAAGGGACGCCCTCTTGGATGACGTCATTTAAAGGAACCGTCATTCAGTAAGAAGACTCCAGATGAAGAGATTGCTCTGCGTCGGATGTCTACTGATTAGGGGTTAATAAATATAATGTAGGTGTCGGCGATGTTGGGGCAGCAGATTAGGGGTTAATAAGTATAATGTAGGTGGCGGCGATGTCCGGAGAGTTAGATTAGAGTTTAATAAATATAATGTAGGTGGCGACGATGTCGGGGGCGGCAGATTAGGGGTTAATAAGTGTAAGATTAGGGGTGTTTTGACTCTGGGTTCATGTAAGGGTGTTAGGTGTAAACATAACTTTTATTTCCCCATAGGAATCAATGGGGCTGCGTTAGTGAGTTTTACGCTGCTTTTTTTGCAGTTGTTAGACTTTTTCTCAGCCGGCTCTCCCCATTGATTCCTATGAGGAAATCGTGCACGAGCACGTACGACCAGCTCACCACTGACTTAAGCAGCGCTGGTATTGGAGTGCGGTATGGAGCTCAATTTTGCTCAACGCTCACTTCTTGCCTTTTAACGCCGGATTTGTAAAAACCCGTAATACCAGTGCTGCAGGTAAGTGAGCCGTGAGAAAAAACTGCTCGTTAGCACCGCATAGCTCCTAACGCAAAACTCGTAATCTGGCCGAAAATATTTATTTCATGTCTCAGATAGAACATACAATAGTAAACAACTTTATATTTTACTTCTGTAATCTAATTTGATTTTTTTTTCTTTTGGTATCCTTTGAAAAGCATACCTTGGTAGGCTCATGAGTAGCAATATACTACTTGGAGCTAGCTGCTGATTGGTGGCTGCTAATAATAGCAGTAAATTGAACCTGCAACCTGACAATTTAATCGTAAATTTAAGCTGCCTCTGTTGGTTCATATATGTGTTTCTCAGAAGTATCATAGTCAGTGCCTCACCAGCCTCTGACCTCATCACACTTCATTGTTTAAAACAATACACACATACATATATAGACAAGCATACATATTTATGTACAAACATGCACATAAATACATACACCCATATATATATATATATATATATATATATATATATATACACACACACACACACATATATATATATATATATATATATATATATACACACACATAAAAAACAAAAACACATACAGATACTCATTTGAGCCCTTCCTGGACCTGCACCTTGTCATATAACATATCCATTTAAATCACTGTTAAAACAATTGTTTTCAATAATAAACCTTGATTTTACATATATCATGTATAAATATGAGTTAAATACCAAGAAAAATGCATCCTGCGATATTGAAAGGGGCTGAAACTGATGGATGAAGTGGTCTTTGATACTGATTTTTTTTTTTTTTTAAGAATTAGTGGGTATTAGAAATTTGGCTTTGTCGTGTTGTAATATAATGAGATTTCTATAGTGTGTGTTTTTTTTCTACCTATGTTATGAGAACAATATCTTTCATTTTGCAATGAATCAGGAATTTTACTAAATAACCTATTATTTAGTAATTGCCATAGGAAACTGTTAATAGAAATGGCTGATACCAATAAAACTGATGCTCTTATCTAGCATGTTACCATAGACTGTTAAGCTTCTCTTTTTTTTTGGTCTAGAGCTGTCGCAATTAGACAGTTAAATCCTTTTTCAGTGCTTATCAGCTAACATCTTAAATTTAATGCATTCATAAGTTCACAGAGAAGCTCAATTGAAAAAAAAAATGTAATCCTTGATCTACAGTTTGTGTTGTTTCCATGACAAATAACTTAAAAAGAGATAAGTGATATTCATATTGCTCATTAATACGTGTCAAAATAGCTAGTGCAAACAGTTTAAACCTCAAAATGAAAACAAAGGTCTGCTCTCTCAAAAAATAGAGCATAAAATAAAGCACACAGCCTTGACCTGTAAACCCAATACAAATAATTATTCATTTCAAAATATAAGTCCAATAATTAGATTCAGTTGGTTCATGCTCTAACTTACCCAGAATGCTTTGGTTACTTTATTATTTTGTGTCATTGTGCAAAGGTTTCTTTGTTTTTCTTTGTTCTTTGTTTGCCCAGATCACTTCTTCACTCACCGCTACCATGCATTTTTGGGGCACAACCTTTCACCTTGACTGATTTAAGTTTAGTAGAGCTACATCTGAAAATCAGTGCTTAGGGCCCCAATCTAAAGCTCTCTATTCTCGTGAGATTATCTATGGAGCCTCATCAGTATCGTGAGGTTCTTCAAAGAGTTTTGAAAAGGCAAATTTTAGCTTAAAACTAATAAACTTTTTATCTCCCAGGTTCTGGGTGTGAAGGAGAGACACCTACTTAGCAATATTATACAAAATAACAAGCTTTTGTATTATTTCTCACCACGTCGGCATGTTTTGGATCATCAGGCAAATAGTTATACTTACAATGTTTTGAATATTTAATGTTCAAATTATAACAGATATAAATATGTAAAATAAAAACATTTTTTAAGTAGAGAATCAAAGATTAGATGTAGAAATATAGGCAGGTCTACTGCTATAGTAGTTACGTCCAACCTCGTAAGCATGCGCCTATGAATGGTGTCAGCTCCAAAATGGCTGCAGGCACGTTCCCTGCTAATACAGAGCTATTACTTGAGTAATATGTGTGTCTTTTGTTCAGAGGGCAGTTGTATAAAATGGTGTCCAATGCTTTTGTTTATATTTTAATACAATTGCTTGTACATCAGACTGGTGTTTGTGTTTGAACCATTCAAGTGTTATGTGTCAGTTTCACTGTTACTGGATGGCACTCCAAGCTGCACATTTCCATAGATCTCTACAGTAAAACATTTAACCGTTAGGCCTCTAGTTATCAAGCCGTCAACCGCAAATACGCTGGAATTCCGCAGCGTATTTGTGGCGAGGCTGATTCGCCTTAGTTATCAACCCCTACTGCCCAGCAAAAGTAGAATAAGGTGACGTAAGCTTCGATCCGCCGGACTCAGTCCGACACAGATCGATGGTTACGTCACTACAGATGTCCCGAACGCAAGTTCGGCACAATCTGACTACTTTTGGTAGTTATCAAACTACAACCAGGTACGCTAGCCACTATTCCGGGCCAGCGTACCTGGATTTCAATCCGCTGCCCTGGAGGCGGCGGATCCCATAGGAATCAATGGGTGTCTGACCATAGCGAAAGCTCATGTTCGCTGCTGCCCGATATCCCATTGATTCCTATGGGAAACATCTGCACCTAACACCCTAACATGTACCCCGAGTCTAAACACCCCTAATCTGTCGCCGCCTACACTGCCACAACTAAATCAATTTATTACCCCCTAAACCGCCACTCCCGGACCCCGCCGCAACTATATTAAACATGTTAACCCCTAAACCGCCATTCCCTGACCCCGCCGCCACCTACATTATACATATTAACCCTAATCTGCCGCCCCCTATACCGTCGCCACCTACATAAACTTATTAACCCCTATCCAGCGGATCCTGCAACTAAATAAATTGTTTAACCCCTAAACCACCGCTCCCGGACCCCGCTGCCACCTATATTAAAATTATTAACCCCTATCCTGCCCCCCCCTATACCGCCGCCACCTATATTAAAATTATTAACCCCTATCCTGCCCCCCCTATACCGCCGCCACCTATATTAAAATTATTAACCCCTAAACCTAAGTCTAACACTAACCCTACCCCCCCAACTTAAATATTATTTTAATAAATCTAAAAAATATTACTTGTATTAACTAAATTAATCCTATTTGAAACTAAATACTTACCTGTAAAATAAACCTAAGATAGCTACAATATAACTAATAATTACATTGTAGCTATTTTAGGATTTATTTTTATTTTACAGGCAACTTTGTATTTATTTTAACTAGGTACAATAGCTATTAAATAGTTATTAACTATTTAATAACTACCTAGCTAAAATAAGTACAAAATTACCTGTAAAATAAATCCTAACCTAAGTTACAATTAAACCTAACACTACACTATCATTAAATAAATTAAATAAATTACCTACAATTACCTAAAATTAAATTAAATTAAATAAACTAAACTATAGTACAAAAAAACACACAAAATTACAGAAAATAAAAAAGAATTACAAGAAGTTTAAACTAATTACACCTAATCTAAGCCCCCTAATAAAATAATAAAGCTCCCCAAAATAAAAAAATGCCCTACCCTATTCTAAATTACCAAGTAACCAGCTCTTTTACCAGCCCCTTAAAAGGGCTTTTTGCGGGGCAGCTCTTTTACCTGTAAAAAAAAATACAACCCCTCCAACATTAAAACCCAACACCCACATACCCCTGTTCCGATCAACCAATAGAATGCGAGCTCAATCCGATTGGCTGATTGGATCAGCCAATCAGATTCAACTTCAATCTGATTGGCTGATTGAATCAGCCAATCAGATTTTTCCTTCCTTAATTCCGATCGGCTGATAGAATCCTATCAGCCAATCAGAATTCGAGGGACGCCATCTTGGATGACGTCCCTTAAAGGAACCTTCATTCGTCGTTCAGTCGTCGATTGAAGAGGATGGCTCCGCGTCGGCTCCTTTGAAGATGGCTCCGCTCCGCTCCGGATGGATGAAGATTGAAGACGCCGCCTGGATAAACACTTCTACCGGATGAAGGACCTCCTCTGCGCACCTTGGATGAAGATTTCGGCCCGGTTGGGTGAAGACGGCTCAAGGTAGGATGATCTTCAGGGGGTTAGCGTTAGGTTTTTTTAAGGGGGGTTTGGGTGGGTTAGAGTAGGGGTATGTGGGTGGTGGGTTTTAATGTTGGGGGGGTTGTATTTTTTTTTTTACAGGTAAAAGAGCTGATTACTTTGGGGCAATGCCCCGCAAAAAGCCCTTTTAAGGGCTGGTAAAAGAGCTGGTTACTTGGTAATTTAGAATAGGGAAGGGTATTTTTTTTATTTTGGGGGGGCTTTATTATTTTATTAGGGGGCTTAGATTAGGTGTAATTAGTTTAAACTTCTTGTAATTCTTTTTATTTTCTGTAATTTAGAGCTTGTTTGTTTTTTGTATTATAGTTTAGTTTATTTAATTTAATTTTAGGTAATTGTAGGTAATTTATATAATTTATTTAATGATAGTGTAGTGTTAGGTTTAATTGTAACAGATTAGGATTTATTTTACAGGTAATTTTGTAAGTATTTTAACTAGGTTGCTATTAAATAGTTAATAACTCTTTAATAACTATTGTACCTAGTTAAAATAAATACAAAGTTGCCTGTAAAATAAAAGTAAAGCCTAAAATAGCTACAATATAATTATTCATTATATTGTAGCTATCTTACCGCTAGATTTAGAGTTCTGCGGCCAAAGGGGTGCGTTAGCTACGCGTGTTTTTTTTCCCCCGCACCTTTTAAATACCGCTGGTATTTAGAGTTCACAGAAGGGCTGCGTTAGGCTCCAAAAAGGGAGCGTAGAGCATAATTTACCGCCACTGCAACTCTAAATACCAGAGGTGCTTACGGACGTGGCCAGCTTAAAAAACGTGCTCGTGCACGATTCCCCCATAGGAAACAATGGGGCCGTTTGAGCTTGAAAAAAACCTAACACCTGCAAAGAAGTAGCGTTCAGCTCCTAACGCAGCCCCATTGTTTCCTATGGGGAAATACTTCCTAAGTCTGCACCTAACACCCTAACATGTACCCCGAGTCTAAACACCCCTAATCTTACACTTATTAACCCCTAATCTGCTGCCCCCGCTATCGCTGACCCCTGCATATTATTATTAACCCCTAATCTGGCGCTCCGTAAACACCGCCGCGACCTACATTATCCCTATGTACCCCTAATCTGCTGCCCCTAACACCGCCGACCCCTATATTATATTTATTAACCCCTAATCTGCCGTCCCCAACGTCGCCGCCACCTACCTACAATTATTAACCCCTAATCTGCCGACCAGACCTCGCCACTACTCTAATAAATGTATTAACCCCTAAAGCTAAGTCTAACCCTAACACTAACAACCCCCTAAGTTAAATATATTTTTTATCTAACGAAATAAATTAACTCTTATCAAATAAATTATTCCTATTTAAAGCTAAATACTTACCTGTAAAATAAACCCTAATATAGCTACAATATAAATTATAATTATATTGTAGCTATTTTAGGATTAATATTTATTTTACAGGTAACTTTGTATTTATTTTAACCAGGTACAATAGCTATTAAATAGTTAATAACTATTTAATAGCTACCTAGTTAAAATAAATACAAAATTACCTGTAAAATAAATCCTAACCTAAGTTACAATTAAACCTAACACTACACTATCAATAAATTAATTAAATAAAATACCTACAAATATCTACAATTAAACCTAACACTACACTATCAATACATTAATTACATACAAATACCTACAATTAAATACAATTAAATAAACTAACTAAAGTACAAAAAATAAAAAAAGAACTAAGTTACAAAAAATAAAAAAGTTATTTACAAACATTATAAAAATATTACAACAATTTTAAGCTAATTACACCTACTCTAGGCCCCCTAATAAAATAACAAAGCCCCCCAAAATAAAAAAAATGCCCTACCCTATTCTAAAATAAAAATAGAAAAGCTCTTTTTTGTTACCAGCTCTTAAAAGTACCTTTTGCGGGGCATGCCCCAAAGAATTCTGCTCTTTTGCCTGTAAAAAAAAACATACAATACCCCCCCAACATTACAACCCACCACCCACATACCCCTAATCTAACCCAAACCCCCCTCAAATAAACCTAACACTAAGCCCCTGAAGATCTCCCTACCTTATCTTCACCACGCCGGGTATCACCGATCCGTCCAGAAGAGGCTCCGAAATCTTCATCCAAGCCCAAGTGGGGGCTGAAGAGGTCCATCATCGGGCTGAAGAGGTCCATCATCGGGCTGAAGAGTTCCATCATCAGGCTGAAGAGGTCCATCATCGGGCTGAAGAGGTCCATCATCGTCTTCTATCAAGCAGCATCTTCAATCTTCTTTCTTCCGGATCCATCTTCATCCCGCCGATGCGGAACATCCATCCTGGCCGACGACTTCCCAATGAATGACGGTTCCTTTAAATGACGTCATCCAAGATGGCGTCCCTCGAATTCCGATTGGCTGATAGGATTCTATCAGCCAATCGGAATTAAGGTAGGAAAATTCTGATTGGCTGATGGAATCAGCCAATCAGATTCAAGTTCAATCCGATTGGCTGATGGAATAAGCCAATCAGATTGAGCTTGCATTCTATTGGCTGATCGGAAAAGCCAATAGAATGCGAGCTCATTCTGATTGGCTGATTCCATCAGCCAATCATAATTTTCCTACCTTAATTCCGATTGGTTGATAGAATCCTATCAGCCAATCGGAATTTGAGGGACACCATCTTGGATGACGTTATTTAAAGGAACCGTCATTCGTTGGGAAGTCGTCGGCCTGGATGGATGTTCCGCGTCGGCGGGATGAAGATGGATCCGGAAGAAAGAAGATTGAAGATGCCTCTTGATAGAAGACTTCAGCCAGATGATGGACCTCTTCAGCCCCCACTTGGATCAAGACTTCAGCCGGATGATGGACCTCTTCAGTCCGATGATGGACCTCTTCAGCCTGATGATGGACCTCTTCAGCCCGATGATGGACCTCTTCAGCCCGATGATGGACCTCTTCAGCCCCCACTTGGGTTTGGATGAAGATTTCGGAGCCTCTTCTGGACGGATTGGTGATACCCGGCGTGGTAAAGATAAGGTAGGGAGATCTTCAGGGGCTTAGTGTTTGGTTTATTTAAGGGGGGTTTGGGTTAGATTAGGGGTATGTGGGTGGTTGGTTGTAATGTTGGGGGGGGGTATTGTATTTTTTTACAGGCAAAAGAGCAGAATTCTTTGGGGCATGCCCCACAAAAGGCCCTTTTAAGGGCTGGTAAGGTAAAAGAGCTTTTCTATTTTTATTTTAGAATAGGGTAGGGCATTTTTTTATTTTGGGGGGCTTTGTTATTTTATTAGGGGGCTTAGAGTAGGTGTAATTAGCTTAAAATTGTTGTAATATTTTTATAATGTTTGTAAATAATTTTTTTATTTTTTGTACTTTAGTTAGTTTATTTAATTGTATTTAATTGTAGGTATTTGCATGTAATTAATTTATTGATAGTGTAGTTTTAGGTTTAATTGTAGATAATTGTAGGTATTTTATTTAATTAATTTATTGATAGTGTAGTGTTAGGTTTAATTGTAACTTAGGTTAGGATTTATTTTACAGGTAATTTTGTATTTATTTTAACTAGGTAGCTATTAAATAGTTATTAACTATTTAATAGCTATTGTACCTTGTTAAAATAAATACAAAGTTACCTGTAAAATAAATATTAATCCTAAAATAGCTACAATATAATTATAATTTATATTGTAGCTATATTAGGGTTTATTATACAGGTAAGTATTTAGCTTTAAATAGGAATAATTTATTTAATAAGAGTTAATTTATTTCGTTAGATAAAAATTATATTTAATTTAGGGGGGTGTTAGTGTTAGGGTTAGACTTAGCCTTAGGGGTTAATACATTTATTAGAGTAGCGGCGAGGTCCGGTCGGCAGATTAGGGGTTAATACCTGAAGTTAGGTGTCGGTGATGTTAGGGAGGGCAGATTAGGGGTTAATACTATTTATTATAGCGTTATTGAGGCAGGAGTGAGGCGGATTAGGGGTTAATAACTTTATTATAGTAGCGGTGAGGTCCGGTCGGCAGATTAGGGGTTAATAATTGTAGGTAGGTGGCGGAGACGTTTGGGGCGGCAGATTAGGGGTTAATAAATATAATATAGGGGTCGGCGGTGTTAGGGGCAGCAGAATAGGGGTACATAGGGATAACGTAGGTTGCGGCGGTGTGCGGTCGGCAGATTAGGGGTTAAAAAAATGTATTAGAGTGGCGGCGATGTGGGGGGGCCTTGGTTTAGGGGTACATAGGTAGTTTATGGGTGTTAGTGTACTTTAGAGCACAGTAGTTAAGAGCTTTATGAACCGGCGTTAGCCCAGAAAGCTCTTAACTCCTGGCTTTTTGCTGCGGCTGGAGTCTTGTCCTTAGATTTCTAACGCTCACTTCAGCCAAGACTCTAAATACCGGCGTTAGAAAGATCACATTGAAAAGATAGGATACGCAAATAGCGTAGGGGGATCTGTGGTATGGAAAAGTCGCGGCTGGAAAGTGAGCGTTAGACCCTTTCCTGACTGACTCTAAATACCAGCAGGCGGCCAAAACCAGCGTTAGGAGCCCCTAACTCTGGTTTTGACTGCTAACGCAGAACTCTAAATCTAGCGGTTAGGGTTTATTTTACAAGTATTTCGTTTTCAATAGGAATAATTTAGTTAATAATAGTAAGTTTTATTTAGATTTATTAAAATAATATTAAAGTTAGGGGGGTGTTAGTGTTAGTGTTAGACTTAGGTTTAGGGGTTAATAAGTTTAATATAAGTGGAGGTGGGGTCCGGGAGTGGCGGTTTAGGGGTTAAACATTTAATTTAGTTGCGGCGGGGTCCGGGAGCGGCGTTTTAGGGGGTAATAACTTTATTTAGGTGCGGGGGGCTCCGGGAGCGGCGGTTTAGGGGGTAAAACAGTGTAGTTTAGTGTGGGTGCTTAGTGACAGGCTAGCAAAAAAGCTGCGAAGAAGCAGATGAGCAGCGAGATCGATGACTGTCAGTTAAAAACAGTCTGCTGCTCATCACTCCGTACTTGGTGCGCGGCTTCTTAACAGCTTTTTTGATAACTTTGGCGAACGTATTCAGGTCCGCGGCGGCGATGTTAGGCGAGCATATTGGCCCGGCGAATGCAGCTAAGTAGACGGCTTCATAACTAGAGGCCTTAATCTTGACTGCTTCATTTACAAATCCCCTTTGTAACACATGGCGTACTAATCTATGTTGCTCATAAGTACAGCTGACAGCTTAAAGGGACATAAAAGTGCACAAACAAAATGCTCTAAAATGTTATCTTCGCTAGACAGAGGCTTTTTGCGCACGTCAGGTTTAGCTCATATTATAAGGCTTATTTATGAAATGTCTGTCGGACCTGATCCGACAGTGTGGATTAGGTCCGACAGACATCGCTTAATTCAGCATTGCACCAGCAGCTCACAAGAATTGCTGGTGCAACACCGCCCCTTGCAGACTCGTGGCCAATCGGCCGCTAGCAGGGGGGTGTCAATCAACCCAATTGTACTCGGGTTGAATTCCGGTGATTCCTGTCTGCCTCATCAGAGCAGGCGGACAGGGTTATGGAGCAGCGGTCTTTAGACCGCTACTTCATAACTGCTGTTTCTGGCAAGCCTGCAGGCTTGCCAGAAACACGGGGCGTCAAGCTCCACTCGGAGCTTGATAGATAGGCCCCAATGAGTTAAAAGTGAAAAGTTAGCACGAGAGTAGTGATGTTGCAAAATTAAAAATTTGGGTTCGCGAACGGCGGACACGAACTTCCGCAAACGTTCGCAACCGGGCGAACCGCCATAGACTTCCATAGGCAGGCGAATTTTAAAACCCACAGGGACTCTTTCTGGCCAAAATAGTGATGGAAAAGTTGTTTCAAGGGCACTAACACCTGGACTGTGGCATGCCGGAGGGGGATCCATGGCAAAACTCCCATGGAAAATTACATAGTTGATGCAGAGTCTGGTTTTAATTCATAAAGGGCATAAATCCCCTAACATTCCTAAATTGTTTGGAATAACATGCTTTAAAACATCAGGTATAATGTATCGATCAGGTAGTGTAAGGGTTACGCCCGCTTCACAGTGCGCAGTGTAGGTGATATACCTGCCCTGACCATGCTTTGCAGACCAGGTATCAGTGGTCAGATGGACCCTTGCTCCAACACTGTGTGCCAGACATGCCATTATAGCAGACTTATATGGCTTTGGCGTTGCTTTTTGGTAATTAGAAGGCTGCTAAATGCCACTGCGCACCACACGTGTTTTATGCCCAGCAGTGAAGGGGTTAATTAGGGAGCATGTAGGCAGCTTGTAGAGTTCATTTTAGCTTAAGTGTAGTGTAGTAGACAACCCAAAGTATTAATCTAGGCCCATTTTGGTATATTTCATGCCACCATTTCACCACCAAATGCGATCAAATAAAAAAAAATTGTTCACTTTTTCACAAACTTTAGGTTTCTCACAGAAATTATTTACAAACAACTTATACAATTATGGCATAAATGGTTGCAAATGCTTCTCTGGGATCCCCTTTGTTCAGAAATAGCAGACTTATATGGCTTTGGCGTTGCTTTTTGGTAATTAGAAGGCTGCTAAATGCCACTGCACACCACACGTGTTTTATGCCCAGCAGTGAAGGGGTTAATTAGGGTGCATGTAGGCAGCTTGTAGAGTTAATTTTAGCTTAAGTGTAGTGTAGTAGACAACCCAAAGTATTGATCTAGGCCCATTATGGTATATTTCATGCCACCATTTCACCGCCAAATGCGATCAAATTTAAAAAAAACTTAATTTTTTTTCGCAATTTTAGGTTTCTCACTGAAATTAGCTTGTGCAATTATGGCACAAATGGTTGTAAATGCTTCTCTGGGATCCCCTTTGTTCAGAAATAGCAGACATATATGACTTTGGCGTTGCTTTCTGGTAATTAGAAGGCCGCTATATGCTGCTGCGCATCACACGTGTATTATGGCTAGCAGTGAAGGGGTTAATTGGGTAGTTTGTAGGGAGCTTGCAGGGTTAATTTTAGCTTTAGTGTAGAGATCAGCCTCCCACCTGACACATCAGACCCCCTGATCCCTCCCAAACAGCTCCCTTCCCTCCCCCACCCCACAATTGTCCCCGCCATCTTAAGTACTGGCAGAAAGTCTGCCAGTACTAAAATAAAAGGTTTTTAAATTTTTTATATTTTTTTTTAGCATATTTACATATGCTGTGGTGTAGCATCCCCCCTTAGCCCCCAACCTCCCTGATCCCCCCCAAAACAGCTCTCTAACCCTCCCCATCTGCCTTATTGGCAGCCATCTTGGGTACTGGCAGCTGTCTGCTATTATTTCACAGTCAAAAAAGTGTTGTTTTTTTTAAATGTACACTACTGTTACACCAGATATGAGTGGTGGCACTGGGCAAGTGGGCACAGTATACGCTGTGAGCCTGACACACACGCTGGCAGGCAGGCAACTGCAATTAGATTACACAGGGAAAAAAAAAAAAAAGCAGACTGATGTTCTAGCCCTAAAAAGGGCTTTTTGGGGTGCTGTCCTTACAGCAGAGATCAGATGAGTCCTTCAGGACTGTAGTGGACACTGAATACACTAGCCTAGCTATCGATTTCCCTATTAAATCAGCAGCAGCTACACTGTTCCTCCTCTCACTAAGAATGCAGTTTCCGAATGAATCTAAAATGGATGCTGTCCAGGAGGTGGGAGGGTCTGGGAGGGAGGGTCTGCTGCTGATTGGCTGGAATTTGTCTGCTGACTGTGAGGTACAGGGTCAAAGTTTACTCAATGATGACGAATAGGGGGCGGATCGAACATCGCATATGTTCGCTCGCCGAGGCGAACGCAAACATGCTATGTTCGCCGGGAACTATTCGCCGACGAACTATTCGCGACATCACTACACGAGAGTGAAAACCCAACACGCACAAAAAGTGGAACTTCGAATATATGATGAAAGCATTGACGTATTCTGCCCTAGACTTTAATGGAGCACGCAAATTTGAAAAAACCTAACACCCATACTCACGCTAACTAGACTGTGTTTATTTAACTATGCTAAACCCAACATGAATTATGAATATTTCACATTCCAATAATCTTCACATAGGAGAATTTGTTCTGTTTATTTTTAAATATGTATATAAATGATTTTTGATAAAATATATAGTTATACTTTATATATATATATATATATATATAGTTATATATATATATATATATATATATATATATGATTATCTATTTAAAAAATACTTAGAACATATTCCTTTATGTGATGAACATATGATTTTTAATGTTTAAATCTATTTGTATTTATGTGTTTATATGTGTATATATGTATGTAAATACAAATATACACATATAAATACATACATGCACACATTCAAAGAAGTTGAGTGCACGTGCTCAGCGTCACATCCATAGGTTGTCTTTGGGAAATAGACGTATGAGTGCTGCCAGCATTGCTGCAGAGATTGAAGGGGAGAGGGGTCAGCCTGTCAGTGCTCATACCATATGCCACACACTGCATCAAATTGGTTTGCATGGCTGTCGTCCCAGAAGGAAGCCTCTTCTAAAGATGATGCAAAACAAAGCCTGCAAACAGTTTGCTGAAGACAAGCAGACTAAGGACATGGATTACTCTAACCATGTCCTGTGGTCCGAAAAGACCAAGTTAAACTTATTTGGTTCAGATGGTGTCAAGCGTGTGAGGTGGCAACCAGGTGAGGAGTACAAAGACAAGTGTGTCTTGCCTACAGTCAAGCATGGTGGTGGGAGTTTTATGACCTGGGCCTGCATAAGTGCTGCTGGCATTGGGGAGCTACAGTTCATTGAGGGAACCATGAATGCCAACATGTACTGTGACATACTGAAGCAGAGCACGATCCCCTCTCTTCGAAGACTGGGCCGCAGGGCAGTATTCCAACATGATAACAACCCCAAACATACCTCCAAGACGACCACTGCCTTGCTAAAGAAGCTGAGGGTAAGGGTGATGGACTGGCCAAGCATGTCTCCAGACCTAAACCCTATTGAGCATCTGTAGCACATCCTCAAACAGAAGGTGGGGGAGCGTAAGGTCTCTAACATCCACCAGCTCTGTGATGTCTTCATTGAGAAAATGAAGAGGAGTCCAGAGACAACCTGTGCAGCTCTGGCTGAACTCTATGCCCAAGAGGGTTAAGGCAGTGCTGGAAAATAATGGTGGCCACACAAAATATTGACACTTTGGTCCCAATTTGGACATTTCCACTTAGGGGTGTTCTCACTTTTATTGCCAACGGTTTACACATTAATGGCTGTGTGTTGAGTTATTTTGAGGGGACAGAAAATTTACACTGTTATACAGGCTGTACACTCACTACTTTACATTGTAGCAAAGTGTAATTTCTTCAGTGTTGTCACATGAAAAGATATAATAAAATATTTACAAAAATGTGAGGGGTGTACTCACTTTTGTGAGATACTGTGGGGGGTAGTTATCAACGTGTCTACTTTACCTGCCTTCGCCGGCCCAACACGCCCGCCTAAGCTCGCCTCACATCGCCGCCGCGGAACTGCAAAAATTTGCCTAAGTTATCAAAAAAGCTGTCAAAAAGCCACGCACCAAGTACGGGGCGATGAGCAGCGGTCTGTGAGAGTTATCACTCATCCGATCTCGCTGCTCTTAGGCTTTTTTGCAGCTTTCTTGCTAGCCTGTCGCTAAGCACCCACACTAACTACACTGTTCTACCCCCTATACCGGAGCCCCCTGCAACTAAATAAAGTTAGTAACCCCTATCAGCCAATAGAATGTGAGCTCAATCTGATTGGCTGATTGGATCAGCCAATCGGATTGAACTTCAATCTGATTGGCTGATTCAATCAGCCAATCAGATTTTTCCTACCTTAATTCCGATTGGCTGTTAGAATCCTATCAGCCAATCGGAATTGAAGGGACGCCATCTTGGATGACGTCCCTTAAAGGAGCCTTCATTCATCGGTAGTCCGTCGGGAAGGAAGGATGTTCCGCGTCAGCGGGATGAAGATTGAAGATTGAAGACCCCGCTTGGAAGATGACATCGACCGGATAGAAGACTTCTTCAGCGCCGCTTGGAAGATGACATCGCCCGGATGGAAGACTTCTTCAGCGCCGACTGGAGGATCACTTCATCGGATGGAAGATTTCTTCAGCGCCCCTTGGAGGATAACTTCTGCTGCTCAGGATCTCCTCTTCGGTTCCATCGCTGCTCGGCTGAGTGAAGACGACTCAAGGTAGGATGATCTTCAGGGGATTAGTGTTAGTTTTTTTAAGGGGGGTTTGGGTTAGATTAGGGGTATGTGGGTGGTGGGTTTTAATGTTGGGGGAGGTTGTATTTTTCTTTTACAGGCAAAAGAGCTGAATTCTTTGGGGCATGCCCCACGAAAGGCCCTTTTAAGGACTGGTAAGGTAAAAGAGCTTTGAACTTTTTTAACTTAGAATAGGGTAGGGCATTTTTTTATTTTGGGGGGCTTTGTTATTTTATTAGGGGGCTTAGATTAGGTGTAAGTAGCTTAAAATTGTTGTAATATTTTTAAAATGTTTGTAACTTATTTTTTTTATTTTTTGTAACTTAGCTTTTTTTATTTTTTGTACTTTAGTTAGTTTATGTAATTGTATTTAATTGTAGTTATTTGTAGTTAATTTATTTAATTAATTTAATGATAGTGTAGTGTTAGGTTTAATTGTAACTTAGGTTAGGATTTATTTTACAGGTAATTTTGTATTTCTTTTAGCTAGGTAGTTATTAAATATTTAATAACTATTTAATAACTATTCTAACTAGCTAAAATAAATACAAAGTTACTTGTAAAATAAATATAATTCCTAAAATAGCTACAATGTAATTATTAATTACATTGTAGCTATCTTAGGGTTTATTTTACAGGTAAGTATTTAGTTTTAAATAGGAATAATTTATTTAAGTATAGTGTAGTGTTAGGTGTAATTGTAACTTAGGTTAGTTTTTATTTTACAGGTAAATTTCTCTTTATTTTAGCTAGGTAGCTATTAAATAGTTAATAACTATTTAATAGCTATTGTACCTAGTTAAAATAAATTGAAAGTTACCTGTAAAATAAAAATAAATCCTAACATAGCTACAATATAATTATTATTTATATTGTAGCTATATTAGGGTTTATTTTATGTTTAAATAATTTTTATTGTTTCATATTTTTCGAAGAACAAGAGTACATAAATAAAATAACATAACATGAATTATCCTTTCTTCTGTTGTCCTCTAATTTTGGAAATACTGCGTTACATGTGTATAGTGACATACAAGTTATAAATCATACACCAATGAGTAATTCTATCATAGATCTAACTTTAGGTTATCAAGTTCTGTCATCAATCTAACAAAAAATTATTAGTATATAGACTATGTCTAGCTTTATTCCTTGAACTACATCTTTCAAGTCACTGGTACAACCTGCTTCTTCTATCTGTATGACTCTACATAAATATTTCTGGCTGAATCTTTTTTAACTTAGAGTAATCCTATGTATTCAGCAGTTTCCAGTATCTTGGAGTAGATAATCTGTTAAACATAGGGTTGGGTAACTTTGAATTAAAACCTTAAGAGTTAACAGTTGAAAAGGGGGTTGTAGGGATAGGGGGGGTAGGGGTGAGTGACGTTGTCTTGTGTCTCAGTCCATAATGTATATATATCAATGTGTTTGGTATGGCTATAGTCTGATGGCCACTTAGATCTCTGATCTCTAGTTATCTCGCAGGGTTGAGGAACCATAACTTATCCAATAGTACCACACTGCTTGGGTTGTTTCCCTGTTATCTAGTGCACTTGACGCTGCTTCGTACATGGTGTATGTATGTTGGATTTTATTGTATATCTCTGTCCAAGTTGGAGCTCCAGTTTTCCAATATTTAGCTATGCATATCCTCGTGATTGTGCATAAGATCTTAATAAATGTATTGATATATTTATGATATTTACTGAAATGTTCATGTAATAGAGCCTGTTGGATCGTGAGATTGATGTTTTCTTCTAGCATCTGACTGAGGAAAGTGGATAGTCTGCTCCATGTCCCCCTCACTTCCCTTCAGTCCCACCACATGTGTCTGTAAGTCCCTATTTCTCCACAACCCCTGTAGCATAATCTACTGCCTTGAGGGTGCATATGGGCCGTTCGTGTTGGGGTTAAGTACCACCGATAGATAGTTTTGGTAACATTTTCCTTAAGATCTACACTAATCAATCCTTTCTCTGCGTTTTGAAACATTGATTCCCAATCCTTTTTGTCTTTACAAATAAGTAGGTCTCATTCCCAGGCCAGCATAGTCAAGGTCTTGGAGGTGTTGTGGTTGGCCTGTATAGACACATATAGTAGAGATATGGTGTGTTTGTTGCGTTCTTCTGTTTTACAGAGGATTTCTATAGGTGTGGTGGTCTCTTCCCTAGGGTGTTTTAAGTATGTTTGTAGGACAGAGTGTATCTGTAGGTATATGTACCAATGTAGCTTCAGCGGGTCAATCTTTGTCTGTAGTTGGTTAAACGTCAGTATGTTTCATCCTGTAAAGTAGTCTGCCACTCTGTATAAACCTTTGTTTTCCCATTTTTTAAGTTGAGTCCAGAGGTCATCTGGCATTATTTATCTAAGTGGTATTGATAGGGAATACTGCTGTAACAGTTTATATTTCATTTTCGCTGTTTTCCAGGTCTCTACAGTGAGGTTTGTGGTGTAAGGTGTATATGTCTTTCCATCTTTCTTTGCCCTCCCTGGATCCCAAATAAGTAAATCTGCCTCATCCCAACCCCCTATGTTCGCTTCCACTTTGGGCCATATAATTCCCCTTGACCTCTTCAGGAGTAGTGAATCTTGAGCTAGTCTGGCTGCATTGTAGTAGTCTATTAAATTTGGTGCTCCAATGCCCCCGAGTGACTTGTGTCTAGTTAAGATAGATTTTGCTATCCTGTTCGTTTTATCTCCCCTAATGAATGCTGAGATTTCTTTTTGCATTGTTTCTAAATCTGGTTTTAATATTTTTATAGGAAGGGTTCTGAATAAATATAGTATTCGTGGCATGGCATTCATTTTTACCGCCGCTATTCTACCTAGCCATGAGAAGTTAAAGCTCTTCCATTTTGTCATGTCTCATCTTATTTGTTTAAATAATGGTATGTAATTTACTTTGTATAGTTGGGTGGAGCAAGTTGGGATCTGAATTCCCAAGTATTTTAGTGTGTGTTTCATCCATTTAAAATTAAATTGCGTTTCTAATAATGTTTTAGTCTGTTGGGGTATCGCAATGGGCAGGGCTTCACATTTGTCTGGATTGATTTTAAATCCTGAGATGGTTGAGAATATCTTTATTGTCTGATAGAGGTTCGGCAGAGATATTAATGGGTTCGTCAAGGTCAGTAAGATATCATCAGCAAATAGAGATATTTTGTATTCTGATGCATTTATTTTAACTCCTGATATGTCTGGATGTGAGCGGATCGTAACTGCTAATGGCTCTATACAGAGTGCGAAAAGCAATGGGGATAGGGGGCATCCTTGTCTGGTACCGTTCCGTATTGGGAAGGATTTCGACTTATATCCTGTTGAGGAGACCTGGGCTTCTGGGCGCGAGTATATTACTTTTAAAGCTTTTATGAATCCTCCCTCGAAACCCATATGGTGTAGTGTTAAGAACATATAGTCCCAATCTATTCTATCAAACGCCTTCACCGCATCCAAAGATAGGAGCAGAGAAGACGTTCGCGTCTCTCCCAAGAATTGTATTAAGTTGGTGACTTTTCGGATGTTGTCTGGGGCTTCCCTATCTTTAATGAATCCCACCTGGTCTGGATGAACCAAGTGGGGGATGATGTGTTTAAATCGGTTTGCAATTACTTTCGTGAATATTTTAAGATCCTGATTTATAAGAGATATTGGGCGGTAATTCTGGCACTTTTTGTGGTCTCTATCTGGTTTGGGTATCACAACTATCTTGGCAGCTAGTAGCTCTGGGGGGATATCTCCTCCTTCCATAATGTGATTACAGAATTTCACCAGGTGTGGGGTTAGTGAATTTTTAAATAATTTGTAATATTTAGCTGGGAAGCCATCTGGTCCTGCTGCTTTTCCCGTTTTAAGGTCTTTGATGGCTCCTAGTATTTCTATTGTGGAGATTGGGGCATTGATTGTTTCCCTCTGTTCTAAAGTTATATTTGGTAAATGAGTTTGGGAGAAGAATTTTGAAGATTTTGTCTCTGTTTCTTGATTACGTGTAACTTTTTCCCCATTATATAGTTCTCCATAGTACCTTGCTAAAGTGTCTACAATTTCTTGTGGGTGTGAGGTCGTGGTGTTGTTATGCATCTCAATTAGCGGGATCACAGAGGCCTTACATCTTTCTCTAATTTTGTGTGCCATGTATTTATCGGGTTTGTTCGCAAATATAAAGTATTGTGCCTGGATTTTATGAATGGCTCTAGTAGCTTGTGTATGAAGTAGTGAGGCTAAAGCGGATCTTTTAGTTTGGAGTAATTTTAAGTTAGCTTTATTTTTGTTATATTTATGTCGCCTTTCTAACTCCTCAATCTCTGTGTGGAGCTGTTGTAGTTGCTGTCTATATTTTTGAACCTGTCTTGCTTTTTCTTTAATTATTATTCCTCTGAGGACCGCCTTGTGAGCTGCCCATGTAATCCCTGGGTTAGTTGTGGCGTCTGTGTTTATTTGCCAGTATTCGGTTAATTGTTGCAATATGCTGTCGTGTGTTTGGGGATTTTTAACATAAGATGGATCAAAAGTCCAAGTTCTGCTTCTGTCTAGATCTTTAATGCCGTTAATCTGCAGGGTGATTATGGAGTGGTCAGACCACACACAGGTGTGTATTTGTGAGCTATTCAGTAGAGGTTGTAAGATCTGACTAACATATATATAATCAAGTCTGACATAAGTTTTGTGTGCTGCCGAGTAGAATGTTGTGTCATCTGTTTGACCATACATGGTACTCCATGTCTTTATCAGGGAATGAGGAAGCAGGGTATCACGGATTGACTTGACTATACGATTGTGTCTGGTCTGTTTATTGGTCAGAGGTTTGGTGGCTGTGGGGTTAATAGGTAGCATAGTGACGTTAAAGTCCCCTGCCAAGAATATTTTAGTATGTGACCATTGCGTGAGTAAATGTGATATATGATTAAAAAATTTATGCTGATTCTCATTTGGTGCGTATATATTACATAGTGTAATTTCTGAATCTAGTATCCTACCTCTGACAATTAGGTATCTAATTAGGTATCTATCCGTTATTATGGCTTCTGGGGTAAAATTGAGAGAGGAATGTATCAAAATGGATGTGGCACTTTTTTTGGATTTTGCCATGGAATGATAGTGAGTGTCAAAGTGTTTTGCCCAATATTTTGGAATGTTATCTTTAAGTAGATGTGTTTCCTGGATGAACAGTATATTAGCTTGCAGGGACTTGTATTGTGTCATTGCTATTCTTCTTTTAACGTTAGTGTTCAATCCCCTCACATTGTGTGATAATATCTTTATTTTAGGGTTCATAGTGCTTTGTCTGTACGTGGGTGTTGTAAAAGGAAATGTTTTACCTTTACTTCCCTGGATTGGGTACCTTGCTGAGTTGTGGTCAGGAGATCAGGATTGCATGAGTTGGTTTCTGCTTTGTCTGTAGTGGTCCTTGTCGTGTCGTCACAGGGGAGGGGGGAGGAGTAAAAAAGAGAAAACATTAATAATAAACACTTAATAAATAACAGCTTAGAGTCCTCAACATTAGGACCCTTTGTAAGTGAACAATGAAATACCATAAAAATAAATAAATGAGAGTCTATCACACTGGGGGGAAGCTTTATCTTCACCACACTATGTAACCTTTTAAATTAGAACCTGGAGAGGAACCTTAGAGGTAGGAGTACACTTTTGTAATACCCATAGAAGGTCAGAACATAAAGGATTGTATCCTCATATATTCTTAATGCAGACCAGATTCATTTCAGTCTTTAGTCCTTTCAAATGTTCTTCTTTGTCTTCTTCTTTATAAAGAACGATTATTATGAGTAATTACAGGTCTGATCTTTCGTCGAATCTCCTAGGAAATCTTCCCTCCTATCTCTTTGGTCTTTTGTTTCTTGTTGTTGATCTTCTGCCATTTAAATAGGTCTGATTGCCTGCCTGAGTCTTTGTCTTTTGTTGGGTTTGTTGTTGGTATTGGAATAGTAGGAGTCTCCAGAGTTAAGATCTTACAGATCTCTGGGATATCTTCAGGATATTTAAGTGTGATCGTCTTAGAGTCTTTTATGAAGTATAAAGCAAACGCGAACCCCCATCTGTACTGTATTTGGTGTTTTCTGAGTAAGGTGGTAAGGGGGCGCAGGGTTCCTCTTCTCTGTAGTGTTCGCATACTGAGATCCTGAAAGAATTGGATAATGTTGCCTTGGTATTTGAAAGTTGGGTGTTTTCTTGCCGCTAGGATTTTGTCTTTATCAGGAAAAAATGTAAGTTTGACTATAATATCTCTTGGGGGTAGACCTAAGGTTTAGGCCTAAGTTTCAGTGCTCTGTGAGCTCTCTCTATATGAAAAACATAATCAGTTGGAGAGTTTGTGATATGAGTGAAGAGTTGGGTGAGGTATGCTGGTATATCCGTGGGGATCACTTCCTCTGGAACTCCTTTGAGGCGAATATTATTCCTCCTGCTCCTATTCTCCAAATCCTCTATTTTATCTTGGAGTTCCTCAAATGTTTGTTGTTGTGTAGATAGGGTTTGTGCCATTTCATCCATTTGTTCCACCATAGCATCCTTTGGGTCTTCTAATGTCTCCATTCTATTGCCCATTTCACAAAGATCAGATTTGATTTCAGATAGGCTATTGGTCACTGATGAGTGAATGGAATCAATTTTCTCCCACAAGTTGTCAGCAATGTCTTTTTTGGACACTAGATTTTTGAGGTCAGCCTTTGTTAGGGGGCTAGCATCTTGTGACGTTTGATGGGTTTCGGTGTCAGATTCTTCTTCCATTTCTGTGTCCAGCAGTTGTTTGTTTGTCTGGGAGGGTTTAAAGAATGTTGACACAGTTGATGATTTTATTGTTTTCTCACCTTTAGTGGATCTCTTAGATGCCATCTTGGAGATAAATGAGTGCAGATAAGACAGATAGTCAGCTAGTTTGCAAGAGTTGTTTTGTAGAGACACTAATGATGTTTATTGGAACCCATAAGTGTCTTTAACGAAGATATGGAGGCAGACAATACATGAAGATATGCAAATAGGCAGGTTATTACTTCAGATTCATAGCAAAAATAATCATAATGTGTTGTAGTGATATGTTAGTTGGAGTATCTGCATCCCCAGTGTAATTTGAGTGGTTGCTCACATTTCAAGTGGTGGATTCATTAGCTATTTTCATAAATGTTCAGGTGCTGTTCTTTTGGAAGGCCAGCTGTCTTTTGTTGAGTTATGTCTGAAGTCTTAATATGTATCTGTAGGTCGTGACTTCTATTGGGATATGTTTATGATAATCTTCTATATTGTTTGAGTATATCTGTATTTCTGTTTCAGATGTATGTTTCAGGAATAACAAAGTGACTCTTTTATTCAGCCTTGTAGTTGTGTGCTAATCATTGCGGAGGGGGTCCCGTTGAAGATAAAAGCCTTTGCATGGGATCAGCGGCTAGCAAAAAGTTTATCCCTGACTGCAGTTTTCTGATAGTATTCGTTGGTTTATATTTCATTCATACTATTAGCAGATAATATGGCTCGATCTTAATGTGGGGAATTGAGCGTGTCTGTCCCTTATACTGAGCTTTGTGTGTTTAGGGGTTTATCTTTATTTATTCTGAGAGCCCTTCGTTGCCACTTATTAATTCTATGGCTTCCGTTTTTCCCCTTCCCAGTTCTCACTCGGGGATCTTCAGGCCCCACTAAGATGGCGTCTTTTCGCGCCAAAAATCTCCCCTCCGTGTGTCCCAGCCGGTTAATATATTTAAAGTTCAGGATGGCTCTGGGTCGGCTTGTGGTATGTTTGGGGGTATGGAGGGTATTTTTAGGGAGTCTCTCACCTCTTTTATTTGTTCCCCTCGAGTCTCGCTCCCAGTCAGACTTGCCGCCAGTCTGCCTCCAGATGCGCCGCAGTCTGCAGTAACGGCCCCGGAGTGGAGCCCCGACCCTCCGGGTCGCTATTCGCTCTCTCGATGTCGGGTGATGAACCGGCGGTGGATCCAGAGTGAGTAGGCAGGTACCAACCAGACCGGTTATGGTGGCTTAGGTAGTGTGGGTCGGTCAGCAGCGGCAGCCCCACTTGTTTCTCCTGCACAGCCCGAATTCACAATTGTTCTTATAACAAAGTAGTTAAGTCTCTGTCTGTCACAACTTTTCCGATGAATAATGTTGTTTTCTTGTAGTTTAATACAGCTTTTATGGCCAAATTTGATTTTTCAGTTCAGGAGCTCCTGAAAAATGCTGCTGTTCAGTATGGCAGTTAACTCCGCCCCCCATTAGGGTTTATTTTAAAGGTAAGTATTTAGTTTTAAATATGATTAATTTAGTTAATAAGAGAAATATTACTAGATTTATTTAATTAATATTTAAGTTAGGGGGGTGTTAGGGTTAGTGTTAGACTTAGCTTTAGGGGTTAATACATTTATTACAGTGGCGGCGGTGTAGTGGGGGGCAGGATAGGGGTTAATAAATGTATTATAGGTGGCGACGGTGTAGGGGGGGTAGATTAGGGGTTAATAAATTTAATATAGGTTGCGGCAGGGTCCGGGAGCGGCGGTTTAGGGGTTAAACTATTTATTTAGTTGCGGCGAGGTGCGGGATCAGCAGGATAGGGGTTAATAACTTTATGATAGAGGGCGGCGGTATAGGGGGGCAGGATAGGAGTTACTAGGTATAATGTAGGTTGCGGCGGTGTCTGGGAGCGGCGGTTTAGGGGTTAATACATGTATTATAGTTGCGGCGGGGTCAGAGAGCGGCGGTTTAGGGGTTAATACATTTATTATAGTTGCGGCGGGGTCAGGGAGCGGCGGTTTAGGGGTTAATATGTATAGAGTAGCTTGCGGTGGGCTCCGGGAGCGGCGGTTTAGGGGGTAATAACTTTATTTAGTTGCGGAGGTGTAGGGGGGACAGATTAGGGGTGTTTAGACTCGGGGTACATGTTAGGGTGTTAGGTGTAGACAGCTCCCATAGAAATCAATGGGATGTCTGGCAGCAGCGAACTTGTACTTTCGCTATGGTCAGACTCCCATTGATTCCTATGGGATCCGCCGCCTCCTGGGCGGCGGATTGAAGACCAGGTACGCTGGGCCGGAAAAGTGCCGAGCGTACCTGCTAGTTTTTTGATAAGAGAGAGAGAGAGGGAGAGAGAGGCTGCATTCAATGACGTAATGTAACATGAATAAAAAGAGATTTATTTAGTGTACAGATGACTTGGGTAATAAATAAGCCTAGTTAGGAGAAGACCTTTCCAAATATGTTTAGCAGTTTGTAAACATTTACCATCACTTTAAAGCCCTGAGACCACATATCTTTGAGCCCTTATAACTTTTTAATACAATTTCTTTTAATACTTTTTATTAGAGATTATTTATGAGTGTAACTTTACTGTTAAAATTAATTTTTATGTGTTTTGTAAAACGTTTTTGTCTCATGTAAAAGTTAACCAGAGCTCTGAAGTTGTGCTAACCCGACGGGTGTTAAATTTATTTGCGCTCAAGCAAACACATTTACTTTCAACTCATATAATGTGCTCTATTTCCGTCACATGCATAAAGCAGAGAAATACCCCATATTGCTTGTTCGCTAGAGTTAGGGCGCCTCTAATAATCTAGCCCTTAGTGAGCCAATGACAAAAGTCATGTGTGTGCAACCACCAATCACCAGCTAGCTCCCAGCAGTGCGTTTATGCTCCTCAGTGTTCCTATTTTAACAAAGAATACCAATAGAAGTAAAATAAAATGTCTCATAAAATGTTGTCTTCCTAAAATCATGAAAATGTAATCTTGATTTTTATTTCTCTTCAAGTTAGAGAAGACTATGCACATTTTTGTAACAGAATCATTCCTTTCCTTGCTTCTATTATTAAACGTATATATGTTTCTTGTGTACAGTTATCTTTATGGCATATTACATATTATATATATTTGCTCACATATACTGAAAAAAACTCATATATATTTTGCTCCAGTAAACTTTGTTTGAAAAAATATTATACATTTTTGATTTGGTTAATACATCTATAAAACGTCCGACTTGCAAGTATAAAAAAAAATGCATCCCCACCCAGAGTCATAGCATCTATCTATAGAGTCTATCTATAACATATCATACTGTCTATCTTATCATCTATTAATATATTTGTATTGATCCAGAAACAAACAAACAAAATCCTCCAGCTCACCTGCCAACTCTGTTTCACTAGACAGCAACAAATTTCTTCCTGTCTACAGTAAATGGAAATTATATCTTTCTGTGGATCAATAACCTGCGTATGGATTAACCTGTTCAGCTAATCCCCAGTAATCTTTCCTATCTGCAAAGTAAAATCATTGTTCTTTTTCTTTGATGTCTTCTGTGTTACTGGTAGTTATATTCAGACATTTAGCTTTTATTTTCAGGCAACAAAATATTTTGGATCTCTGTATGAGAAGTCACAGTTTGTGTGAATGTTACTAATTTATGCCATTATTATGATGTTTTCTAGACTGCTTTAAAGAATTCTTAATTTTATTCCAAAATGAGTGATCCGATCAGATTTTATTTTCATTTGCATTGGATGGTGAACGAGCTTTAAACAAACAGTCTTCAATATAAACTCTGTAACACAAATAATATAGAGATACGGAACAATTGTAGAACACAATATCTCTGTGTTTAAGATGTGGGGCCTGGTGATATAAACCTCTCAGCTCATGTGAGATTATATAAAATGATCCTCCAGCACTGAGAGACCCCTAGTGAAATTCTAAAAAAGGCAATTGTTGCTATACTTCTCCATGTGGCATTCCCTGCATTTCTTCATCTGAAGTAGAGACAAGCCCAGTGCAATAAAGAACAACATGACATGACAATTCTGCTGCATTTACACTTTGTATTTTATATTACTTTAGACTCCAGATTAAGTTTTATTACATTTAAACTTTCTATTTTGTATTTTATTTTTCTATACAGAAGTGCACTTAGTATTGTGATTTTTCAAATTTAGATTATGCTTTGATAGTTTCTGTGTAACTTTAACAAATTAGGATAATACTTTGTATATTTCTGTGTATTTTTAACAAATCACATTGCACTTTGTATTTCTTCTATTTAATATAAAACTGAGAAAAATGACAGCTTCAGTTTCCCAGAAAGCTTTATTACTTTCCATTGGCCTGATATGCAAAACTGATCTAGTTTGGAGGAAATTTATAATGCAGACTTCAAAGGGGTTGAACTCACTGAATTATATAAGAAAAAGGGTGAAAGATGCCTTCCATAGAAAATACAGAGGTTTTCTGGTATACAGAATTTCACTAGGGAGAAAGAAGTTAACTGGAAAAAACTAGGGCTGATATAAAGTCTCAATTTGCAGCAAATACAAATTAAACTAAAATGTGTTCACTACAATTTTCTGAGTAACTATTTAAATAAATAAAAAAATAAATAAAGAGAAGGTTCTTGGCCACATTGTTTATTATTATTGTTTATTATTAGTAAAATATGTCAGTGTTTATGGCATCCATTTATGAAGAATTACAGAAATGTATCATTGTATTTAACATACTATATATAAGGCCTCTCATATCAAAAATGGCTTAACCTAGACTAAATTTATATTAAGAAAAAATTAGATTCATTGAGTCAAATTGAAATTGAAGGAAAGCACTTGAATTTGAAGAAACAACTGAAGCAAATGCTCAAATGAAGCATATGCTCAAATGTGCTATTTATGTGACAGAAAATGTTACATAGGGTCAGTATATATTTCTTGATCAGACAGAACTCTAAAGGTCTCCCTCTCTTTAGTGGCATCTGGCCCATATCACCTGAAGATATCTTCTTCATCTCGCAACTAGTACCTGTTTTTCTCAAGTCCTTCTTCTTCTGTCTTCTAAGCATTATGCTGGAAGCAAATATAGACACATTCATCCTTAGCTACTGTTCTTACGTATCATTAAAATAACCAAATAGTGTTGGTTCATATACAGGGGCCTATTTATCAAGCTCTGTATGGAGCTTGGGGGCCTGTGTGGAAACACCAGTTATGAAGCAGCGGTCTAAAGACCGCTGCTCCATAACCTGTCCACCTGCTCTGAGGAGGCGGACAGACATCGCTGCAATTCAAACCAATCGAATACGATCGGGTTGATTGACACCCCCTGCTAGCGGCCGTGAATCAGCAGGGGGCGGCGTTGCACCAGCAGTTCACAAGAGCTGCTTTTGCAATGCTGAATGCGGAGAGTGTATTGCGCTCTACATTCAGCGATGTCTGTAGGACCTGATCCGCTGATCAGATCATGTCAAACAAATACATAATAAATAGGCCCCACAGTATCTGGGCATTTTGTACTCAGTCTCTATTGTTTGCTCAGCTGTATCTGGTCTGTTTATATCTAGAATATTCATGAGTTCAAAGATGTCAAATTAAAAAAACCTACCTGGATCACCAATTATCACAAGAATTTAATGATTCATTGAATGATAACTGTGAGAACAGTAGTGCTGTAGGGTAAATAATTTCCTTTTTCTTTCCATACTTGCATGGGCTTGTCCTTGCCTACCTATACAATTATAGAAGCTGTAACCCAATGAGAACTAGTATTGCAGAATGAACTTAGCACAAATAATCATTCATTACTATTGCAATTTAAAAATATATTTAAACAGTTTTTACTAGTTTTTTTTTTTATGTAAAACAGGTTGCTTTCCAATATTTCTGTCTTTTTCTGTTATTCTATATGTGGGCCCAGATTACAAGTGGATCGCTATCGATAGTGTGCCCTCAATATCAATATCACTTGACCGCTCTAAAAGTAGCATGCAAATTAATATTACAAGTACATGGTAAAACAGATTTCCTAGAGAAAGTTTAGTCCACCCTATACTTCAAATGAATATTTCAACCATGAAACATGTATATATATGTACCTGTGTCTATATAAAATAAAAAGAACATTTTTTTCTAGGTGAAGAACATAGGTATTTGAAGTATTCCTAACGCACCTTTGGCTTTAGGGCAGTTGGGTTAGCATGCAAGCGATAAAAATAAAAAAGGCTTTTTTGTTCACCCCATAGAAGTCTATGGGGAGGGGGAGTTAGCACGGTCATGATATACAACCTCCAGATGTTAGATTGGCTGAGTCTCTCGCTCTTGCACTAAATGTTTACATTCAATTTGTAATACCAGTACTAACATGGGAGTGCAGTTAGCGTTCATGTAAGATAAGCATCCTTTCACTTGTAATCAAGGTCGTAGTCTTTTAATGACCTACTTAAATATTTGTGTTAAACAATAGCTAGAATTTACTTCAAGTTATAGCATCTAAGTAAAATACTTTCAACTAAGTTTTAGATATATTTGTGTTCATTTTTTCCTCAATAAATGTGATCTCTATTGAAGTCTTCCCACAATCTAAATTCATAAAAGCAGTACATCAATGTAAGCCATTTATAAAAAGCACTACTCTGAGCTTCAAAGGGTAATTAAGAATAATTATAGGAGTTGTATCATGTCTAATAGCCGAACTCTTACATGCAGTAAATGAAAGTTTATTTACATAATTTACACTTTTGGTTGAAATTGACAAGGGCATAGTGTGGCATCAAGTGATGAATTTGATGTAAAAAATAATTTTTAAAACATTTATAGGGGCTTCTTTTGAGAATCTCACAGCTTTTGCTCTAATCAATAATGTCCGAAAGCCATAATAATCAGTTTTGCTATGTATTAAAAAAAATTGCTAAGATTTTTTAAACACCTATGAATCATATTGGCCAGTGTAGATTGAAGGTTACTAAAATGGGTCCTTAGAGATTTTGCTTTGATAATTCACAAGCACAATATACAGTCTTTAGAGGATTGCTAAGCCTGAATCCATTCTATAACTGATGTGATGGCTAACATTTTGAGTTTCCCATCTTGGCTGGCCCCTTTAAAGTGAAATACTGATTTGCATCCAAGTCCTTCCAAAAAAATACAAAATAGAGAAGCGTTCATCTTCACAATCTGATGCAATGAACTGAAGTCACCCTGCCACCCTATGTTATCTATTTGACTTGTGCTCTTCTCCAGGACCTCAGATAAACTGTATCAATCTTGTTGAGGATTTCATGACAGTATTCATGACAGTGATCCTTGCACCTACATCAGCCTGCAGTAAGCTCCCTTGGGGATCACCCCTTGTGATGATACACTGGAGCCTGATCAGATGCACAGAACTTGTGTTACCTATTATCATACAAAATTCTGCCTACTAAGCTGTAGTCTGTCTCATAATCTGACTGTCTTCAGAGGGGGTTATACTGGGACCTACAGAATCCTGTGCCCACTGATCTGTTGATTAAAACCATATGCAGAATCAACTCTATTTCTAGGGTCTGTGAAATGTATATACTGTATATGTGAGCAGGTGAGCTGCTATCTCCTATACAAGAAATATATTAAAGGACCATTAAATACAGTAGAATTGCAAAATTAACAAGTGCAAATTGTATGTTTTGTCTCAATCACAAAACATAAATTTTGGGGTTTATGTCCCTTTAATGTATAACAACCAATACAGTAAATTAAAAACAAAAATATCTTACCAGTGTTTTTACATACAGACTTAGGCCCTATGATTGAAAGTGCCACAAGGAGATATTCAAAAGGATCAGTTGCCATGTCAAGAAAGCCGGGAAAAATATTCCAAGCTGCTGACATCATTGCTTAAAGTCAGCATTGCTAAGAGGCGTTTTACTATACATCGCAATGGGTGAAGATACTGGCAAAATATTCCAATATTGACAATGTAAAGTAAAGGATCCATTTTAAATATATCACCAAACCTAATAAACATACCTATTAACCCCTAAACCAACATAAACCCCCACCACTATCTATCCCTACAATACTTAACTCTCTAACCGCTATTGCCCCACTGCAATCTATCCATAAACTACTTAACTTCCTAACCACTATTACCCCACTGCAATCTATCCCTAAACTACTTATGCCCATAACTGCAAATACCCACACCACAAACTACCCCTAACCTGTTAACCCCTTAACTGCCAATACTCCCACCCCAAACTACCCCAGCCTATTAACCCCTAACCACTAATACCCCACTGCAAATTACCACTACACTATTTAACCCCATAACTGCTAATATCCCCACTGTAAACTACCCCTAACCTATTAACCCCATAACCGCCAATGCCCCACCATAATCTACCCCTGCACTACTTAAAGGTACAGTTATATAAAAAATGTTCTGCCCTTTAATTTGTTTCCAATGATCCGCTTTACCTGCTGGAGTGTATTATATTTTCTATTGTTCTCTCCAAGTATTCGTCTTTCATTTATGGACAGATATAAGATAAAGAAGCATGTATATGTACATAATATGATAAAGTAATGAGATCTGATTATACCTACAAGCTCAACCCATTTTATTAGGTTGTGGCTTCAAAACACAAAACCAGCTAATTCATATACACAAATAAACCTTAAAAAGCTAATTTTATTTTATACTCTGCAGCTGGTAAAAAAAAATAATTGGAAACACATTAAGAGGCCTATTTATGAAAGGTCTGTCGGACATGATCAGACATTGCAGATCATGTCCGACAGACTTTGCTGTATGCGGAAAGCAATACGCTCTCCGCATTCAGCATTGCACCAGCAGCTCTTGTAAACTGCTTTTGCAACGCTGCCCCCTGCAGATTCGTGGCCAAATCAGGGGTTTCAATCAACCCGATCATATTCGATCAGGTTGATTGCGACGCTGTCTGTCCACCTCCTCAGAGCAGGCGGACAGGTTATGGAGCAACGGTCTTTAGACCATTGCTTCATAAGTGGTGTTTCTGGTGAGCCTGAAGGGTTATACAGAGCTTGATAGATATGCCCCTAAGGGAAAAAACTATTTTACAGCATAATGTCCCTTTAACTCCCTAACAGCTAACCCCCCACAAGACCTCCTAAATTACTAAACAAATAAAATATATACTAGCATTATAAGGAATAAAAAACACTACCAAAAATAAAACACCTCAAACAGTAAAACCTACTGTAAAATTACCCTGAAAAGGGCAGTGCCCTGGTTGAAGTGATTATTTATTTTGCATCCAAAAATACCAGATATTAAAACCAAAGTAAACCCCCCACCCCCAAAAAAACTATCTTTAAAAATCTCTATCCTAAAGAAAGAAGCCCTGAAAAGAGCATCTCTAATTCAGGGCTTTTTTGCTAAAAAACAAAAACAAAAAATGTGGCATCAGCGATTAATCTCTTTTGGTAAAAAGTCCTGGAAAGGGAATCAGTGATTTAGTTTTTTTGATAAAAAATAAAAAAAAACATATCAGAAAAAAAGATGCCCTGAAAAGGGTATCAACGATTAAGCTGTTTTGTTATAAACAAAATGAAAAAAAAAAACTGTCCCAAAAAAAAAGCCCTGGAAAGAGCATCAGTGATTTAGATTTTTTTTTTATCCTAAAAAAGATACTCGGAAAAGGGCATCAGTGATTAAGCTGATTGGCTATTGTCTAAGTGGTGGAAACGTCACCTCTCAGAAAAATAGCATTCTGCATTGGGCTGCCTTAGCAAACACTCACCTAGATTAAGAGTAGACATGTGCGATTCATTTCAGATCGATTCGGAAATTCGTCCGAATTCGTAAAATTCGGGATTCGGATCGATTCGGATTTCCGAATTAAAATAGTGCCGAATTTACAGAATAAAACCGAATTAGTTCGGATTTATTCGGTAGATTCGGATGGCCATGGATTACAGTAGTATTGTACAGTATATTAGGTTATATCACTCTGCTATGGGTTACACCTAATATACAGTACATAATACTAGTCTAATACACAGCACATCCCACGAATTCCGAATTTCCTAAACGAACCGAATCGAACCGAATCGAGCCATATTTATTCAAATATGAATAAATCGAAACGAATCCGAACCGAATTGATTCAAATTTTTCCAAATTCGAATCGCTCTGATCCGAAATTCGAAAAAATCCGAATTGATTCGAACCAAACCGAATTTTTTCGCCATGCACATATCTAATTAAGAGTTTTGCGTTAGGCTTAAAAAGCAGCATTGGCCGGTCCTAACGCTGCTTTTTAACGCCCGCTGGTATTATGAGTCTTGCAGGTACAGGTCTACCGCTCACTTTTTTGGCCAGACTTGGAAATACCGCAAATCCCCTTACATAAATTGTGTATCCTCTTTTTTTCAATGGGACTTGCATATCGCCGGTATTACGAGTCTGACAAAAAGTGAGCAGTAGACCCTCTCCTGTCAAGACTGGTACCGCATTTTAAAGTCAGTAGTTAAGAGCTTTACACTACAACACCGTAGCATAAAACTCTTAACTAAAGTGCTAAAAAGTACACTAACACCCATAAACTACCTATTAACCCCTAAACCGATGCCTTCCCACATTGCAAACACTAAAATAACATTTTTAACCCCTAATCTGCCGAACCGGACAATGCTGCCCCTATAATAAATATATTAACCCCTAAACTGCTTCACTCCTGCCTCGCAAACACTAGTTAAATTTTATTAACCTCTAATCTGCCGTCCCTAACATCGCCGCCACCTACCTACATTTATTAACCCCTAATCTGCTGCCCCCAATGTCGCTGCCACTATATTAAAATTATTAACCCCTAAATCTAAGTCTAACCCTAACACCACCTAACAAATATAATTTAAATAAATCTAAATAAATCTAAATAAAAATTCCTATCATTAACTACCTTATTCCTATTTAAAACTAAATACTTACCTGTAAAATAAACCCTAAGCTAGCTATAATATAACTAATAGTTACATTGTATCTAGCTTAGGGTTTATTTTTATTTTACAGGCAATTTTGTATTTATTTTAACTAGGTAGAATAGTTTCTAAATAGTTATTAACTATTTAATAAACTACCTAGCTAAAATAAGGACAAATTTACCTGTAAAATAAAACCTAACCTAAGTTACACTAACACCTAACATTACACTATAATTAAATAAATTCCCTAAATTAAATACAATTAAATAAAATTAGCTAAAGTACAAAAAACAAACAAACACTAAATTACAGAAAATAATAAACAAATTACAAGATTTTTAAACTAATTACACCTAATCTAATCCCCCTAACAAAATAAAAAAGCCCTACCCTACACTAAATTACAAATAGTCCTTAAAAGGGCCTTTTGCGGGGCATTGCCCCAAAGTAATCAGCTCTTTTACCTGTAAAAAATTACAAATCCCCCCCAACATTAAAACCCACCACCCACACAACCAACCCTACTCTAAAACCCACCCAATACCCCCTTAAAAAACCTAACACTAACCCCTTGAAGATCACCTTACCGGGAGAAGTCTTCATCCAACCGGGCCGAAGTCCTCAACAAAGCCGGGAGAAGTCTTCATGCAAGCTGGGCGAAGTGGCCCTCCAGACAGGCAGAAGCCTTCATCCAGACGTCATCTTCTATCTTCATCCATCTGGCGCAGAGCGGGTCCATCTTCAAGACATCCGACGCGGAGCATCCTCTTCATCCTACGGCTAACACTGAATGAAGGTACCTTTAAGTGACGTCATCCAAGATGATAGAATTCTATCAGACAATCGGAATTAAGGTAGAAAAAATCCTATAGGCTGATGCAATCAGTCAATAGGATTGAGCTGGCATTCTATTTGCTGATTGGAACAGCCAATAGGATTGAACTTCAATCCTATTGGCTAATTGCATCAGCCAATAGGATTTTTTCTACCTTAATTCTGATTGGCTGATAGAATTCTATCAGCCAATCGGAATTCAAGGGACGCCATCTTTGATGACGTCACTTAAAGGTAACTTTATTCAGTGTTAGCCGTCGGATGAATAGGATGCTCCACGTCGGATGTCTTGAAGATAGACCCGCTCCGCGCAGGATTGATAAAGATAGAATATGCTGTCTGGATGAAGACTTCAGCCCGTCGTGAGGACCACTTCGCCTGGCTTGGATGAAGACTTCTCCCGGCTTTGTTGAGGACTTGGGCCCGGTTGGATGAAGACTTCTCCCGGTAAGGTGATCTTCAAGGGGTTAGTGTTAGGTTTTTTTAAGGGGGAATTGGGTGGGTTTTAGAGTAGGGTTGGTTGTGTGGGTGGTGGGTTTTAATGTTGGGGGGGAATTGTAATTTTTTTACAGGTAATAGAGCTGATTGCTTTGGGGCAATGCCCCGCAAAAGGCCCTTTTAAGGGCTATTTCTAATTTAGTGTAGGATAGGGCTTTTTTTATTTTGGGGGGCTAATTAGATTAGGTGTAATTAGTTTAAAAATCTTGTAATTTTTTTTATTATTTTCTGTAATTTGTTGTTGTTTTTTGTACTTTAGCTAATTTTATTTAATTGTATTTAATTTAGGGAATAAATTTAATTATAGTGTAGTTTTAGGTGTTTGTGTAACTTAGGTTAGGTTTTATTTTACAGGTAAATTTGTCTTTATTTTAGCTAGGTAGTTTATTAAATAGTTAATGACTATTTAGTAACTATTCTACCTAGTTAAAATAAATACAAACTTGCCTGTAAAATAAAAATAAACCCTAAGCTAGATACAATGTAACTATTAGTTATATTGTAGCTAGTTCAGGGTTTATTTTATAGGTAAGTATTTAGTTTTAAATAGGAATAATTTAGTTAATGATAGGAATTTTATTTAGATTTATTTAAATTATATTTAAGTTAGGAGGGGGTTAGGGTTAGATTTAGGTTTAGGAGTTAATAAATTTAGAATAGTGGTGGAGACATTGGGGGTGGCAGATTAGAGAGTGCACAAAAGAGAGGGGGAGAGTGCACACAAGAAATGGGGGAGAGTGCACAAAAGAGAGGGGGGAGAGTGCACAAAAGAGAGGGGGAAGAGAGCGCAAAAGAGAGTGGGGAGAGAGCACAAAAGAAAGGGGGAAGAGAGCGCGAAAGAGAGGGGGAGAGAGTGCAAAAGAGGGGGAGAGAGCGCAAAAGAGAGGGGGAAGAGAGCGTAAAAGAGAGGGGGAGAGAGCGCAAAAGAGAGGGGGAGAGAGCACAAAATAGAAGGGGGAGAGAGTGCAAAAGAGAGGGGGAGAGAGCGCAAAAGAGAGGGGGAGAGAGCACAAAAGAGAGGGGGGAGAGCACAAAAGAGAGGGTGAGAGAGCACAAAAGAGAGGGGGAGAGAGCGCAAAAGAGAGGGGGAGAGAGCACAAAAGAGAGGGGGAGAGAGCACAAAAGAGTGGGGGAGAGAGCGCAAAAGAGAGGGGGAGAGAGAGCAAAAGAGGGGGAGAGAGACAGCAAAAGTGAGGAGAGAGAGACCAAACAAGAGGATAGAGACAGCAAAAGAGGGGGAGAGAGAGCAAAAGAGAGGGGGGGAGAGAGAGAGCAAAAGAGAGGGGGGAGAGAGAGAGCAAAAGAGAGGGGGGAGAGAGAGAGCAAAAGAGAGGGGGGAGAGAGAGAGCAAAAGAGAGGGGGGAGAGAGAGAGTAAAAGAGAGGGGGGGGGAGAGAGAGTAAAAGAGAGGGGGGAGAGAGAGTAAAAGAGAGGGGAGAGAGAGAGAGCAAAAGAGAGGGGAGAAAGAGAGAGCAAAAGAGAGGGGGGATAGAGAGAGAGCAAGGGGTGGGACCGCTGTACTGCAAAAAATGGCCTGTGTACACAGGCTTTAGGACTAGTATATATATATATATATATATATATATATATATATATATAATTATGGTATCCATTTAGAAGATCACTAGATGGCAGCAGTATTTCCTGCAAAGGAGTGCCCCAGACACCTACCTAAGTATATCTTCAACATAAAACACCATGGGAAAGAAACAAATTTGAAAAAGTATAGTGGAAGCTTTTTAAAAACTGTATGCTCTGCCTAATTTCCATATCACTTTAAATAGATGATAATCCCAATATAGTCTTGCTCATCCCCAAATGCCATGTCCTGCTTGAAGAATCTTAAAAAATATTTTCATTATTGCCCAATCATTCATCCAAGTTAATTATGAGTCTTCCAGAAGTTTATCAAACAACAGATTGAAAAACGACAAGTTTTGTTATATGAAGAAATAAAAACTTTATTATATTAGTTTGTGACATAGTGATGATAACATTTATAGGATATGTAGAATTTATATAGATGCTCTTAAAGAATAAAACATTAAAATAAATTGCTTCTTTGTCTATCAGAAACCTTGTTTTTCTATGTTTGCTGACTAGTTGAAGCTTACATATTTTTCTTGTTGGGCCTCACTCCACTTTGTACCAGGAGCAAGGAGATCTTTTGAAGAACAGTTCATTTCCATTAGGGAAGTAATATAATACAATAAGGCAGTAGACACCCTATCAGAAGTGTATGTGGGTCAAGTCCTCTATCTCTCATCACATATAGTTAAAATAAACTAACCGGGTCTCAGAGAACAATTATTTCACACCCCAAAAATTATGTGGTATAGTCCAAAAAAAGGTTCAGCCCACAAAAGTAGGAGAAGCAGTGATATATATAAAACATCACTTTTATTTAACAGGGTTAAAATCCCATAGGAGGGCTGGGATCAGGTATAAAGAAACAAACAGTATACGCGTTTCAGTGTGAAGCCGTACTCACTACTGTTAAAAGGAATACAAACATACCTGCTTAAAAAGGGTGTACTGAACACCCATTGGATAAAAGGTGACACACCTATTCATTAACGTAATACCTGAAAAATGCTAGTAAATACTACAGCATTACATAGATGTCAAATCATATCAAAATTAGTTCTCCTAAATATACAGAGGGATCAATAATAAGATATAAATATAATGCAATTCATGTAATGGGAAAAGAACAAACCACATTATGTAAGATGGAATATATAATGAAATAGAGAATGGGCAAAATAGCTAAGGGAAATATGAAAATCCAATAGGTAAATCTTCTAGATTAAAGCAAGAATCTAGGTAGAACCAACATATTGGGTATAGAAAAGGTTACTATGCTCCAAATAGAAATATTATTAAAAGAGCCACTATTAGAAACAATTCACCTATTAGCAATATGTATATGAGCGCTGCGGAATCTGTTGGCGCTCAACAAATAACCGATAATAATAAATAATAATAATATATATATATATTTATATATACACTTTATGAGGGAAGGGTGGAAGGCTAAAAGGGCTAAAATGACTGAAACGGGATACAAAGTCTATTCAGACCTACTTCCAAAAATTGATCAAGTCATATTCTGCGATATCATCTTTTCGCGAGCCTTTTTAATTGAGCTGATATTACAAGTTGAGCGAAATTATGCTTCAATCCTTACCGCGATCTCAGAGCTGCTGTTTTCCAAAACAAAAAAGTGGCCCAAAACACATCAAAAGTACATTACAAAGTACAGTTACACTCATATTAACCCTGTCTAATAAAAACAAATTTAAAATAATATTGCACAAAATCATTATAAGGGCTCAAAGATATGAGATCTCGGGTGTAAGAAAAAAAGCCTTCAAAGTACTTTAACATAGAGATACATACATTACTGAAAATGTATATGTATGTATATATATTTTTTTATATATGTGTACATATGTATTTATGTTTTTAGAAGTGTATATATGTATTGACACACATATATATATATATATATGTTAGGGATGGGCGAATGTGTTTATATTTAAATCCGAGTGTTAAAACTAATGTTTTTGTAGAAATTCGATTTACATAATTGAATGTTGATAAGAACGAATATTCTTAAAAATTCTATAATCAAATGCTATTTATAGTTTTTGAATGTCACTTTCTAATTCGAATGTTTAGAATTAGATCGATTGTCCACATTAGAAATTTTGAATGTAACATTCGATTTAATAAAGTTCAATAGTTCATGTGGTAGGGGACTTAGTAAATTGATACATAATAGATACAAATATATCAATTTAAATGTTTATATTTCGAATATTGCATAATTCGAACATTACATTTAAAGAAAGCAATAGAAATACTATTACAAATATATAAATTCGAATTTTTAGAATTTGAAAAGTGCATAATTTTAATATTATATTTAAAAAAGCATTAAAAATGCTATTAACAAATAAATCAATTTAAATTTTTGGAATTCGAATATAGCACAATTTGAATCGAATTATTAGAAAATTTGAATTGAATATTACATTTAAATAAAGCATTAGAAATACTATTACATTAAATGAATGTTAGAATGTTGTACAAACATTTGAAATTCGAAACAAACAAATGTTTTAAAATTCATTTCATTTTTCGAATGTTGCAAAACATTCGCCAATACAGTACCTAATATAAGTGAATTAGAGCTATTTGCCATTAAAGAGACAGTCAAGTAAAAAAAACTTTCATGATTTAAATAGGGCATGTAATTTTAAACAACTTTCCAATTTACTTTTATTACCAATTTTGCTTTGTTCTCTTGATATTCTTAGTTGAAAGCTAAATCTAGGATGTATATATGCTAATTTCCTAGACCTTGAAGGCCACCTCTTATCTGAAAGCATTTTGACAGTTTTTCACCCCTAGAGGGCATTAGTTCATGTGTTTCATATAGATAACATTGAGCTCAGGCACGTGAAGCTCCTAAGAGCAAGCACTGATTGGCTAAAAATGCAAGTCTGTCAAAAGAACTGAAATAAGGGGGCAGTTTGCAGAGCCATAGATACAAGGTTATCACAGAGGTAAAAAGTATATTATTGTAACTGTGTTGGTTATGCAAAATTGGGGAATGGGTAATAAAGGGATTATCTACCTTTTTAAACAACAAAAATTCTGGTGTTTACTGTTCCTTTAAGTAGATGAAAAAAATGATAAAACATATATATGCAATATTCATATTTAATAAAGATTTTAACTATGTATTTACTGTAAATATTTCACATTTGCTAATGAGAACATGCTATGTTATTTGCGTGATGGGTGTTTTTTCAACTATTTTTTTCTCCATTGATTACTATGGGGGAATACATGCACTATTCGGGTTACAGCTTGTGTAAAATAAGTTTTATGAACGTAACCCGACTAGCGCAAAAAGCTTAACTCTAGAAATGATTTTGAGATTGCGGGGAAAACAAATACCACACCACTTGTAATCTAGCCCATACTCTACAGTGTTAGAAACACATATATCTAGAAGGAAATTAATAAAGTAAGCACTGCGCAAAGGAATGCTACAGAAATGGCACATGGCCTAAAAAAATAAAACGTACAAGGAAAGCCTTTACGACCTTAATATGTACAGCTTAGAGCAGAGAAGGGATTGAAGTGATATGATATAAATCTTCAACTTTATTAAAGGATTTCTCAGAGTTCAGGAAGAAAGAACTTTTCCCATAAAGAGTAATACCAGGACAAAGCATCATGATCTTAAGTTGGCAGGCAGCAGAGTGACAAGTAATTGCATTGTATATGTAGTTATTTACAGGAAGTGTTGCTGATGCATTGTGTAGACACTATCATACAGTGATAATGGGGACAAACAGTGAGAGAACATACAAAATACTGGGATATACACAAGGCTATCTTGAGGATTAAAGGGGAATGAAAGTCATTTTCATATATAAATAGCATATATTAGCAAATAAGAACAAAATCAGTCTTTTAAATACACTGAAAACTGCCATTTTGTTGGCAACATTTCTGTTTTTTTGCAAATCAGGATCAGTCCAAGGATTAAACCTCGAGTATGTGTTAAATTTAATTATTGCTTGAAGTGATTTCTTGTAAAATTAAGAAGCATAACTTATTGAACACATGCAAAATAATATTCAATACATACCCCAATCTAATTTTTTTTTCTTACTTAAATATGTTATGATTGTAACTTCTATAGCAATCATCTTCTGTTTTGAGGGCTGTATATGCCCCTAAAATTAAAGTAGGTTTATTCTGTCTTTCCTATGAGAGGTGGTGATTGTATGTGGTTTATACTGTCTAGATTAGAGGTGTTCCTTGGGAGCTGCTGTTAACAATGCAATAAATATCATACAGTAGTGGCACAAATTGTGGCAACCATTTGGAAAAAGTATATTTTTGAGGTTTGATGGCTTATAACACCACTTTTGTTTGAGTAATACCATAAAATTATATATCAATGGAAAGATAATTTAATCAAGAATGTAATGCAACAATTATCTGTATTCTATGAAAAGTTATAACTAAATAACCAGAACAAGGAAACACAACTTGCTTATGTTGATATGAAGTAGCTTTCCTTTATTTGAATGTAGCCAATGAGCATGAGTGTTTAGAGAGCCAATCAGGTGTCATGTTGTTTTGGCAATGAGCCAATAAGGTCACAGTAGGATTCAGCTATTGAGTCATGTATTAGATCTGAGAGGAGGACATTTTGTCAGTGTGTTATGTGATTGCTATCAAGTTGTTTGTTTTTTGTTGTGTTCTTTCATTTAGTGAGCTTGTAAAACATAATGAAATTAAAGAAATGGCACAAAGAGTTGACTAGTCACCCAGAAAGCAATATAAAATAATACTATTAAGTGAACAAGGCTACAGTTATGAAATTAGAAGAAATCTTGGTGGAAACTTAACCAAAGGTGGCATTTCTAAATTTTTGAAGTGGTATAATCAGTTACTACAAAACCAGACTGGTAAAGGCAGTAAAAGCTGCACAACAGCAAGTGATGATAGAATTGACAGACTGTGCCTACGTGACAGAAGAAAATCATCTGGGTGTATACAAGATGAAATGGCGCAATGCAATGTGAAGTTGAGTGCAAGGACTGTTTGGCGTAGACTGCAGGAATTTGGTCTAAATACTAGAATTCCGCAAAAAAAGCAATTTTTATCTCTCAAAGGTTGAAAAGATTAAACTGGGCTAAAATCCATGTTATCTAGACAGCTGAATAATGGGACAGTGTTATTTGGAGTGAAGAGACCAAAATCTCCCTGTTTGGTAGTTATGGCATAAAATACGTAAGGAGAAGAATCGGATAAGATTTGCATCCTGATTGCATTACACGTACCATGAAACACCCAGTTAGTGTTATGATCTGGGGTTGTATGACTTCTAAAGGTGTGGGCAGAATTTGCGTGATTAATGGGAATATAAATGCCCAAAAATACATAAATGAAATACTTGAGCCCAAACTGAAGCCTTCCGTATGTGATCTTTTCCAAGATAACGAAGCATTTATATTTCAACAGGATTCAGCTCTATATCATGTTGCTGCTTTGTGCAAAAAGTGGTTTCAAGATAATCATATTCCACTGCTGGAATGGCCTGGGAATAGCCCAGACCTTAAACCAATCGAAAATCTATAGAGCCGACTAAAGAAACTTGTTAGTCAGAAGCAACCCAAAAATAAAACCCAATGAATAGAAGCAATAATTCAATCTTGGTTTCACATTAGAACAGCTGCAGAACTAAAAAACTTGGTTCACTTCATGGGAAGGCGTTGTAAGGCCGTAATTAACGCTAATGGTTACCCAACTAAGTATCAACTGACATGTTGAGATGTTTTGTATATATCATTTTTTCTATGCGTTTAACTTTTCTTCTTTATAACTGCTGTTCTAATAAAAAAATCCTTCATAAAAGTTATTGCATTACAAGCTTGATTAAATTATCTTTCCATTAATAAATAATTACTAAAAAAAAAAGTGGTGACGGCTAGATTACGAGTTTTGCGGTAAGAGCTGTGCGGTACTAACTTGCATGTTATTGTCACTGCTCACTTCCATACAGTGCTGGTATTACAGGTTTTCATAAACCCGGCGTTATTAGGCAAGAAGTGAGCATAGAGCAAAATTGAGCTCCATACCGCACTCCAATACCAGCGCTGCTGAAATCCGCGGTGAGCTGGTTTTACGTGCTCGTGCACGATTTCCCCATAGACATCAATTGGGAGAGACGGCTGAAAAAAAAGCCTAACACCTGCAAAAAAGCAGCGTAAAGCTCTGTAATGCAGCCCCATTGATTCCTATGGGGAAACTAAATTTATGTTTACACCTAACACCCTAACATGAACCCCGAGTCTAAGCACCCCCAATCTTACACTTATTAACCCATAATCTGCCACCCCGACATCACCTACACCTACATTATACTTATTTACCCCTAATCTGCCGCTCCAGACATCGCCGCCACTATGATAAACATATTAACCCCTAAAGATAGAAGATGCCGTCTGGATGAAGACTTCTGCCCGTCTGGAGGACCACTTCTGCCGGCTTGGATGAAGACTTCTCCCGGCTTCGTTGAGGACTTCTTGCCGCTTGGATGAAGTCTTCTCCCGGCTTCGTTGAGGATGGATGTCCGGTCTTCAAAACTGTAAGTGGATCTTCGGGGGTTAGTGTTAGTTTTTTTTAAGGGTTTTTTGGGTGGGTTTTATTTTTAGATTAGGGCTTTTGGGCTGAAAAAGAGCTAAATGCCCTTTTAAGGGCAATGCCCATACAAATGGCCATTTTCAGGGCAATGGGGAGCTTAGGTATTTTTAGTTAGGATTTTATTTGGGGGGTTTATTGTGTGGGTGGTGGGTTTTACTGTTGGGGGGTTGTTTGTATTTTTTTTACAGGTAAAAGAGCTGATTTCTTTGGGGCAATGCCCCGCAAAGGGCCCTTTTAAGGACTATTGGTAGTTTAGTTTAGGCTAGGGTTTTTTTTATTTTTTTTGGGGGGGGGGGTTATTTTGATAGGGCTATTAGATTAGGTGTAATTAGTTTAAATATTTGATCATTTCTTTTTTTGTTTTGTGTAATTTAGTGTTTATTTGTTTTTGTAATTTAGGTATTTGTATTAATTTATTTAATTGCAGTGTAATGTTAGGTGTTAGTGTAAGACAGGTTAGGTTTTATTTTACAGCTAAATTTGTATTTATTTTAACTATTTTAACTAGGTAGTTAGAAAATAGTTAATAACTATTTAGTAACAAAATACACTAGGTGTGTATATATATATATATATATATATGTGCATTGAAACCCTTTGTAGTCAAGTAGCTGAAAAAATGAAAAATCATATGTATGCAATATTCATATTTAATAAAGTGTTCTTGTGTGTATTTACTGTAAATATTGTACATGCCAATGTTCTTCACATAGGGGAATATGTTCTATGTCATGTTAAATAGATATTCCTATATAATTTTATATATATATATATATATATATATAGGTATAAATATATATTTAACTTAAATTCCATCAGATATATATATAGGAATATATATTTAACAAACTATAGAACATATTATGCATTATGCTACATTACATTAGGCCATATATGCTTTTAAATAACCGCGATAAATGTTTCTTTTAAATCCTGGCTTCATTAAATTCTATGGGGGGGTGCGATTATGCATTCGTGACCTCACATAGCCTATCTATTATCGCGAGTATGTGTGCACTCAAGTGTAAACTATTTATTTTCAACTCGTAATACAAGTGTGAACAGCCGAGGGCAAAAAAACTTTATCTAGTGGATGTAACACTCAAACGCAAGCTCAAAATTGAGCTCCATTCGTAATCTATCCTTAAGTTTGGGTTGTTATTATGTAGATAGGAATATGAAATGGGAGTTTTCGCCCTTAGGTGCAGAATATTTTTAATATATTTAAAAAAAACACACACACACATATAGTAAAAGTTATTACTATTTTGGTGATAAACTTTACTCTGTTATTGACCTGAAAATCATAGGTCGTATGCACATAGTTCTGGGATCTCCCATCTTTAAAGGGACAGTCTACCATAGAATTGTTATTGTTTTATAAGATATGACTGTGACTGTTTATTATCTATTGTCTTGCATTTAGCATTTTTTTGTGCTAAATCTTAAATAACCCCCTGTGCCTGAGCACAGTGTTATCTATATGGCCCACGTGTACTTTCTGTCTCTTTGTGTTGAAAAGAGATTTAAAAAGCATGTGATAAGAGGCAGCCCTTAAAGGGTTAGAAATTAGCATATGAGCCTACCTAGGTTTAGTTTAAACTAAGAATACCAAGAGAAAAAAGCAAATTTGATGATAAAAGTAAATTGGAAAGTTGATTAAAATTAAAAGTCCTATCCGAATAATGAAAGTTTAATTTATACTAGACTGTCCCTTTAAAGTTGCAACAACAATGAATGTCATCAGGCATGACTAGGAAAAACACATGGCCATATTATCTACAGGTTGTGTATCATTATTTAGCTAAATATAAGTATATTGCAAGAAACACTTCTAATTATATTTTGCACACAAATAAGTGCAAATTTCAAAATAACATTGAGCATTACACAGATTTATGAATATCAAAAGTTAATAGGAAGTTAATCTTACTGTCTCCATGAGTTTTCATAATTAGGAGTAAAAATATATAAATGCAATTTTGACATTTGAGTCAGATATTATCATTGTCACTTGGATTTAATTTTAAATATGATATATACATCTTACTTTATCACTAGAGCTGTCAGATGTCATTATTACAGTCACTTGACATTTTAGCATTTCATTGTGAAAATGACTTGCAACTTGTCATGTATATGATGCAGTTGCATTTTTTCAGCACTATTACAGCACCCACATTCTCTGCTACATTTGCATTCAGGCTTGTGGAAGCATGTTCCTATACATCAAGCGAACTATCAATGTTAGTACTTAAAGGGACAGTCAACTCCAAAAAAACTTTCATGTTTCAAATAGGGCATGTAATTTTAAACAACTTTCCAATTTACTTTTATCACCAATTTTGCTTTGTTCTCTTGGTATTCTTAGTTGAAAGCTAAACCTAGGAGGTTTGTATGCTAATTTCTTAGACCTTGAAGGCCGCCTCTAATCTAAATGCATTTTGATAGTTTTTCACCACTAGAGGACATTAGTTCACGTGTTTCATATAGATAACATTGAGCTCATGCATGTGAATTTAGCATGGAGACAGCTCTGATTGGCTAAGATGCAAGTCTGTCAAAAGAACTGAAATAAGAAGGCAGTCTGCTGAGGTTTAGACACAAGGTAATTACAGAGGTAAAACGTGTATAATTATAACTGTGTTGGTTATGCAAAACTGGGGAATTGGTAATTAAGGGATTATCTATCTTTTAAAACAACAACAATTCTGGTGTTGACTATCCCTTTAAGTCAGCAAGCAGATTGAAATTGAAAATTGAGTTTTAATCGTTCTCAAATACAAATTTGCTGTTAGTTTTAAAAGGACATAAAACACTAATTATTTTTCTTTCATGATTCAGAAAAAGCATACAGGGGGTCGATCACAACCTATTGGCTCCCGAAAAGGAATTTTTCATATCAGCTGAATTGGGAGACAAGTTTCTCGAGTGATCTCAATACAATAGCATATCAGTTGTTAAAAACCAGCAGCCGTGTGTTGACTGCCTGTTTTCTAAATAGAAACTGGGAGGTCTCACAAAACTGACACATACAATAGCCTTTTACACCTCTTAAGGTTACAACAAAGCTCTTTTCATGGAACACTTTAGCACTTGACAAGGACAAAACTCATTTAGATGTGTGACATAATGTGACATTCACCTGTTGTCATCACAAGACCCTCAACACTCAGTATTCATACAAATACCAAACGAGTTTTGGCAGGATGAACTTACTTCTATAGGTTTTTCAAGGAGATTTCAGTGATAACTATTTCCATCCATACCGTTGCTAACCCATCTAAATGCATCCATTGGGTTGCTAGTATGGGCAGACTCTGCACTGCTTTTTATTGCTATAAGGGTATTTGACAACTTTCACAAGGATTGTTTTTAAAGAAGATTTTTTCTAGTGTTTGTTAAATGTCCAGTTCCATGTTGGCAAGCACTGCACACAAAAAGGCAACTGTGAGTTTCTATGTAAAACACTTAAAGAGATAGGAAAGTCAAAATTAAACTTGCATTTGATTCAGATAGAGCAAGTCATTTTAAGACACTTTTAAATTCCCTTCTATTTCCAAATGTGCTTTGTTCTCTTTGTATTCCTTGTTGAAAAAGAATACTCACATCTCCAATACTAGTGGGAGCTAGCTGTTGATTGGTGCCTGCACACATTAGTATCTGGTGATTGGCTAACTAGATGTGTTCAGCTAGCTGCTAGTAGTGCAATGCTGTTTCTTCAGAAAAAGGATAACAAGATAATGAAGCAAATTTGCTAATAGAATTTAATTGGAAATTTGTTTAACATCGTATGTTTTATCCAAATTATAAAAGTAAATTATGGGGTTTCCTGCATCTTTAAAATATATATTTACAGGATTTTCACTTCTTTAAAACTGTAAATCTCAATCACGCGTCCTTGCTGCTTAACACCTTTCTAAGAGACCCTTAAACGAGAATGTGTAATCATGAATGGCTTTTTATAGGGGCTACGGAATTTGGCGGCCCTATTCTAAATAAATAATAATAATAATAGGGGACGAACCTATATGCACTTGTCCAAACTCGTTCATGACAGTGCATGTATTATTGAACTTGTAATCTGGAATGAGCATTTGTGACTGTGAATGCAATTATAGATGCACTGTCGTGAACAAGTTTGGTCTAAGCTTCTCACAAAAATAGTGTACACATTTCCTAGCATAAATTTAGCTGCTTCACTTTATGATTTTGGTCTTGCATGGAGGGTCTCTTAGAAAAATAATAAGCAGCAAGGAAGCAGGGTCAAGATTTACAGTTTTAAAGATGTGATGATCCTGTAAAAATATACATTTTAAGTGTTTTACATATAAATTTGCATTTAAAAGATGGCAAAACCCTCATCTGTGATGGCTAGGTCTTTGTGTGGTGTATGGTGTCTCTTAAGATGCTGGGCTTATTGGAAACATTACAGTAAACTCATCAAGTGAATGTTTGCATTTTTAAAACAAATAACTGCCATTTATAGGGACATCAAGATACCTCACCTAAAAACCTCACTAGTGCTTAGTGAGGCCACGGTTATGATGATCATCTGCATTTTAGAGGAACAAAATTCATATTTGAAATGACAGAATCCTGCTTTGAATGATGCCTTTTCTCTCCTTCAGCATGATACACGGAATGAGATATGGAACCCAAAAAAAAAACAGCATCCCAACATTGTATAATGGCCTCTCCTATTGGACATTTCTTCATTTTATGTTATTGTTTCATCATCACATGTCATTTAACCCAAAAATGTAAACAGGAGACAAGCGCAGACACGATTCAAGTGTAGAGTAAGAACATTTAATAAAAGCATACACGCTAATAGTAACAACTCATAAGAAGTACGAATAAAATGAGTACATCACAAAAAACGTATCCCACAGATGGAAGACTTGTGCCGGATGCATGTGGCCAGACTTAGATGTTTTAGCCTGATGTAGTCCCATGTAGTCATTTAACCCAAGTAACACACATTATGAGGGACTATTACTTCTTAATCTTCGCTAAGGCAGTAAAGGATGAGGAATAGTGCTGCTTCCAATAACATGGTGTTTTCCTCATGGAAAAGAGAGGAGGCTTATGGGATGTTGTAGTCTGATGTACCTTTAGTTGTAATTTTAAATATGGGTCTCACATACTCATATGGGAGGAAAGATTGTTTTCATTGGGGTCATATGAGTGACCATCAACAACATAAGCCATGAGGGAAATGTTAGAAAGAAACTCCTTTCTACTACCTCTATGATGCAGGTGATCATCAGTTGAAATAGAATTGTGATCACCTGTTGCACGTCACCAAGCTTTATTTAATATAGGTATAGAGCCTCTATCTCCCCAGCTGCTTTAGTAAAGGGTCACATGCATCTCTGACATGCAACGGTTCTAATGGAGATCATCTGCACTACTAGGCCACAGGGAACTTCAGGGCCGGTTCTACAATAGAAGCAGCCAAGGCGATCTCATAAGGGCACCACTGCAAACTGGGGGGGAATTTGGTGCATGACTTAATTTTGTACATTTTTTTTTTTTTGCTGCCTAAACTTGGGCTTCATAATAGGGGCCTTATGTGATTCTGTAATGGCTAGAAGAGGATGCAGGGAGTTCAGGTCAGCCAGAACAGTTGAAGCATCTTCATAAAAGTTGGTGATGCCTAATGGGTATGACTGGGGCTGATGGGCACTAGTAGGAAAAATTCTCAAACTTTAATATACTGCAAGATATCAGTGTATTATCTTCTCCTGCACAATGTCTGGTATTATTTATTTATAAAATATTTTACCAGGAAAGATACATTGAGATTCCTCTCGTTTTCAAGTATGTCCTGGGTACACAAAACATTGCATTGATACAATAGGGTACAATAAAATAAAAAACAATAATAATACACGATATATGCACAAAAATTTAACATAGAACAGGTAGGAAATATATAATCAACCATGACAGGTGCATTCTGTTTTGAGATATGTAGAGAGGGATCTCTTAAAGTATATTAGGCATGGGGAAGGTTTGAAAGTGTGCGGGAGGTCGTTCCATAATTGTGGTGCTCTGTAGGAAAAGGAGGATCGAGCTGCTTTCTTTTTGAGGCACGCTAAATAATGTGCTGGTACTGGATCGGAGGTTATAGGAGGTGGGAATAGCCGGGGAGAGCATTCTGCTCAGGTAGGGTGGGAGCTTCCCAGAAAAGCTTTTAAACACAAGGCAGGAAAGATGGAGGGTGCGTCTGGATTCCAGCGACAGCCAGTTTAGTTATTTTAGCATGTCACAATGGTGGGTCCTGTAGTTACATTGTAGCACAAAGTGGCAGAACGCGTTATACAATGTATTAAGTTTATTAAAGTGAGTTTGCGGTGCAGGTGCGTATACTACATCTCCATAATCCATGATTGGCATCAGCATTTGCTGTACAATCTTTTCCTTTACAGTAGGGCTGAGGCAAGATTTGTTGTTGATATATATATATATATATAATCTGTCTATCTATCTAAAGTCATGATTGTGCAGTACAAGATGATTATTATATGTCTACTCTACATGCATACTTATACATTAATGTGTTTAGATGACCATAATTATTATTCAGCACAATGTCCTTGGTACTTGGCATAATAATACAGTGCAGGAAGTTCATTTTCAGTGTATACATGCTTAGCATCCTTATGCAGCACAGAATGCTCACCATCAGTATATAGGCAACCATCATACAGGGTAGATCTGTTTTTTAGTGTATGAAACCTCAACATTATTATAAGTGCAGTATGTGTTATCAGTGTATAGGTACCCTGCATTAAGTCTACAGTAGAGCATGTTTATTAGTGTATAGATCATTTGTATTATCATATAGTGCAGAGTGTTATGTTTATTAGTTTATCTCGGCTAGATTACGAGTTTTGCGGTATGAGTAAAAAAGTCCTAAAAAGTACACTAACACCCATAAACTACCTATTAACCCCTAAACCAAGGCCCTCCCGCTTAGCAAACACTAAAATAAAATTATTAACCCCTAATCTGCCGCTCCGGACATTGCCGCCACTATAATAAACATATTAACCCCTAATCCGCCGCACTCCCGCCTCGCAAACACTAGTTAAATATTATTAACCCCTAATCTGCCGCCCCTGACATCGCCAACACCTACATTATACTTATTAACCCCTAATCTGCCGCTCCGGACATCGCCGCCACTATAATAAACATATTAACCCCTAAACCGCCACACTCCCACCTCGCAAACACTAGTTAAATATTATTAACCCCTAATCTGCCACCACCTACCTACATTTATTAACCTCTAATCTGCCATCCCCAACGTCACTGCCACTATACTAAATTTATTAACCCTAAACCTAAGTCTAACCCTAACCCTAACACCCCCTAACTTTAATATAATTAAAATAAATCTAAATAAAACCTACTATTAATAACTAAATAATTCCTATTTAAAACTAAATACTTACCTATAAAGTAAACCCTAAAATAGCTACAATATAACTACAATATAACTAATAGTTACATTGTAGCTAGCTTAGGGTTTATTTTTATTTTATAGGCAAGTTTGTATTTATTTTAACTAGGTATACAATATGTATACATATGTTTATATGTGTATATATGTCTGTTAATACATATATACACATATAAATACATAAATTCGTATGCACAGACATACAGTATATATATATATGTATATATATATTTAGACGTGTATGTATGTATCTCTATGTTAAATTCCTTTGCATGCCTTTTTTTTCCTAACACCTGAGACTTCATACCTTTGAGCCCTTGTAAATTTTTAATGGAATTGTATTTTGCAATCATCAGATAGTGTTAATGAGTGCAACTGTATCGTTAATTGTATGTTTAATGTTTATTGTGCAACTCTTTTGTCTCGCGTAACAGTTAACCACAGCTTTCAAGTTGGGATAATTCTAGTGTAAATCACCTTTGTACTTGCTCGTTCACATTTACTTTTAACTCTTAATACATGCAGTATTTAACTTTTGCGCAAATGGGCCCAAAAACCTGATATTGCTCAAGCGCAACAGTTAGTGTGCCACTCGTTATCTAGCCTTTAAACATTTAACCCATAAAACAGACAGACACAGAACTGGAAGTATAAGACCATGGGCCCGATGATGTAAAGCTCTCCCCTCAGATGAGGTGATACAAATTATCCTTCAGATCCCTCACAAGATTCTAAAAAGGCAGATTTTTCTATACTTCAGGGGGCATTCCCTACATTTCTGTATGTGAAGAAAGGACAAGCCCAGTGCAATATAGCACTGAAATGACACAATAGTTCTGCTGTGTTTACACTTTGTGCTTTGTATTTTATATAACTTTTACACTTCAGATTAAGTTTTATTATATTAAAATTTATCACTTACTATTTTATATTTTAATGCATATATATTATGTATACAGCAGTGTATTTAGGATTGACAGTTTCTGTGTAACTTTATCAAATTAAGATCATACTTTGTATATTTATATGTATTTTTTAGCAAGTTACATTGCACTTACAGCTTTAGTTTACCAGAGATCTTCATTACTTTTTAGGCCCGATGATTAAAGGGACAGTCAACTCAAAAAATTGTATTGTTTAAAAAGATAGATAATCGTTTTACTACACATTCCCCGGTTTTGCACAGAATACATGGTTATATAAATACACTTTTTATATCTGAGACTACCTTGTATCTAATACTCTTCTGAAAGTCCCCTGATCACATGACTTTGTATTTATTATCTATTGACTTACATTTAAGCCAATTTGTGCTGTGTTGTTCAGAACCTACGGGTGTGAGCACAATGTTATCTATATGGCTCACATGAACTAGCCCTCCCCTGTTGTGAAAAGCTCATAAAAATTCATGTGATAGGAGACTGTCTTTAGTGGCTAAGAAACATGCAGAAATTTAGAGGTGTAAATGTTATAAAGTATATTAATATAACAATGTTGGTTATGCAAAGCTGGGGAATGGGTAGTGAAGGCATTATTTATCTTTTTAACCAATAATATTTTTTGTGTTGACTGTCCCTTTAAAGATTCTCAAGTTTGGAGAGAAATGATAGTGCAGATTGCACAGGAGCTGAACTCCCTGAATTTTATAAGAAAAAGGGCATAACATGGAAGTCAAAGAGAGATGAGAGATGCCTTTTATAGAAAGTAATGATGTTCTCTGGGATATAAAATTTCCCAAGGGAGAAGTTAATAGGAGAACACCTAGGGTTTATATAAAATCTCAATTTGCAGCAAATACAAATTAAACTGAAATGTTTAAATGTTTTCACTACATTTTAACTTGCTTTTGTCTCCAGCATATATACTTTTCTGTCATTTAAATAAATGTTCTGTGAATTTTGAGTAGAATTCACCTGCATGCAGCTGACAAGATAATTCAGTGAGACCAGCTTGTGTAAAATGTTTACAGCATTTCATGATAATTGTCAGAGAGCTTCAGACATACCTGCGAACTCCCCAGTTCACCCCAGGAAACTCATCTCTCTCTCTTCCACTTTCTGAAGCTGTCAGCTTTAGTGCAAACTGCAATGTAATTTGTAAATGATACACAAAAAAATAGTACAATCCTCATTTGTTAAATGTGCCTGTCTATAATCTTGTAATAGATCTTGCAATACTGGAGGGTCAACTTCCAAACTGGTCCTGAAGTAGAAAATGGAAGAGAAAGACACAGTTACCCCTTAAATAAGGTGAGGCTAACCCAACCCACCTAACTGCAACAATCTAACTAACACACAGCAATGATTTCTATGCACTAAAGGGAGGAAAGAACCTTAATTTTGATCTAGGCTGGCAAACAACCCTTACAGTTTTATTTGAAATATGACTAGAATTTCTCTTTAATAAATAGTTTTAACATTCTAATATATATTTAAACTGTCAAATATGTATTTTATATACTTCTAAGTGTAAGTAATATGCCATTTCAAAAAGTATTATTTCTCTTCGTTTTAAGTACTTTAGCTTTGTCTATTTGTTAAATTGTAAATGGTAAAGTGAAATTTTAGAAAACAGGATAAAGTAAGATCTGGAAATGTAAACAGATGGCAATATTTTATACAGGAAAAACAAATTTAAATTTAGAAATGAGATTTATTGCCTGCTATTACATGTAAATAACATTTTGAATCCCTAATTTCTACAAGCTCTAAAAGATTTTTAGTAGAATATTTTGGAATACTTTCGACACCTATGCTTTTATTTGGTCATGATTGTCACTTTCAGTACAGGCATCTTCATAACCGACCTTTTAATCTGGATTGTGCCTTTGTGACCTGGATATCAATGGGGTTGTGCCTTTGTGAACACAAAGACAAAACCCTTTCATGACAGTGTGGCTTCCAGTTTTTGCTGCTACATTATTGAAATCCTAGTCACAAAGGAGCACTCCAGTTGGAAAGTCATGAAGGCATGATTACATTTAAAAGTCCTGTCACTATGGTACAGGATGCGGCACTAGTCATTTAGCCCTTAGGGACCAGCGTGTAATCTGTACAGTGGCTGTGTCCTGGGCTGTTAGCGCACGTGCCTCGACCCTGTTGGCATGACTGCACTATTTCTGCATGCCTCAGGACTGAGGCATTGCAGAAATAGCGTAATGGAGGACATCCTAAAGTATTAATAGAAATCCAAAGGCCTCTTTGTCTGTAAAAACGGTATATATTATGTGTGGTACACTTTACAAGAGAGCATATAATTTAGGTGAAACCAATAGTAATCCAAAAAAATTAACATATATAATGATGAATAGAGCTTTAATGAATCTAGATCCGGCATGCAAATGCACCTCTAAAATGTTGTCTGGAGCTATTTCAGAGTATCTTGCAAATGTGCAACATGGTAGAATTATTCTAAATTCTCTTGAATACTTGCAAAGATTTCAAAAAGACCAGTTCAGCACTTTAGGAGGCCTATTTATCAAATGTCTGTCGGACCTGATCCGACAGTGCGAATCAGGTCCGACAGATATCGCTGAATGCGGAGAGCAATACGCTCTCCGTATTCAGCATTGCACCATCAGCTCTTGTGAGCTGCTGGTGCAACGCCGCCCCCTGCAGACTTGCGGCTAATCGGCCACCAGCAGGGGGGGGTGTCAATCAACCCGATCGTACTCGATCGGGTTGAATAGTGGCGATCTCTGTCCACCTTATCAGAGCAGGGAGGCGGACAGCGTTATGGAGCAGCAGCAGTCCATTCAGAGCTTGGTAAATAGGGCTCTAGGTGTTAAATGTGATAAGTTTAAAATGGTCTCAAAACAATGTTGAAACCATCAAGAAAATTTATTTTTATTGTCCAGAAAATGTCTCCATGTTCAAAATATGCTTTTTTGGTGAAAACACTGTGTTCTGATATAAGGAGTTTTAAACCATTATTTCTTAAAACTAGAAATACTAGACAATGAATCTAACTGCATAACAAATTTCATAATGGTTGATGCAGCTGACTTTTAGGTTCAGCCAATTGTTTTCAATGTAAAGAGTTAGGGAAAAGTACATTTAAAGGAGCAGTAAATACACTATAATTGCACAATCAACAAATGCATGACAAAAAAGCAATGCAATAACACTTAGCACTGCATTTATCAATCTGTGGATGCAACTTTGGAGCTCCTTCTGTAGAAGCTTACATGAATCAACCTGAACTAGTCCGACTGGGGTGATTGACAGCCCCTGCTCTCACTCCATTGACAATGCTGGCTGCTACGCACCCACGGTACAGATTCCATAATTGGGCATGTTGGTGGTTTCAATGACCAAAATCAGCTATTTCAAATACAAAAATAAACCTAACTGTGGAATTTCACATACACTTCATACTCTGGTATAAGTAAATAGAAACACGGGGTAAACAAATTTTATAGTACAAGGTTTGTCTTTTTAAGATAATATATATACAGTTTTAGCTTGCATCTGTTTCCCCTGTTTAGGAACACCAGCTGTTCTCCAGCTTTAATATGTAAACATTTGTAATGTACATGTGGTTCACAGTAAGGAAAATGTTTCACATCATTACAGTAAAACTAACTTGTTTGCAAAAACTGTAGTAATTATTGGCAGTACACCGACAACATTCTTTATAATTCTAGGTTCAATCAGCGATTCAATTTCATAGATGATTCTTTGAACACTGTTTATCAGTGTTACCTTTTTAAGAGTGCTAACAAATAATAATATATAAAATGTGTACAATTTTGAAAATACACATGAATCTGATGCAAACCAAAGATAGACAATGTTGATTTTTTTTTTAAACACCTTCGCCTAGATTACGAGTTTTGCGCTATAGAGGGTGCGAAATGAACGCAACAAAAGTTGTGTTATTTCCCCCCATAGGGCTGCCATTGCAAGTTTCTGAAAAGCCTCCTTGTGCATGCAATATGGTGGCGATAAGTTAAATACCACACAAAATCCAAGGGCTGAGAATACGTGCTCGTGCACGCTTTCCCCATAGACATCAATGGGGAGAGAGTGTTGGGAAAAAAAAAGAACACCTGGGGCCCGATCCGATATGCAGCGTCACTCGCAAAAGCTGGCAACGCCGAATTTTGCGCGGGTTTGGTATCCTATATATGGCGTAACCAAGAAATTACGATCGTATATTTCTGCCTTCGCCCGTAGTTTTTTGGGCCATAGGCAGGTATACCAAACCCGCGCAGTTTGGTATCCAATATACAGCTTAAGGAGCGGAACAGCCAATAGAATGTGGATCAGCCAATCCGATTGAACTTGAATCTGATTGGCTGATTCAATCAGCCAATCAGATTTTTCCTACCTTAATTCCGATTGGCTGATAGAATCCTATCAGCCAATCGGAATTTGAGGGACACCATCTTGGATGACGTCCCTTAAAGGAACCTTCATTCATCGTCTAGTCGTCGGGAGAAGAGGATGTTCTGTGCCGGAGGTCTTGAAGATGGAGCCGCTCCTCATCGGATGGATGAAGATAGAAGATGCCGCTTGGATGAAGATGTTTGCCGGTCCAGATGTCCTCTTCTTGCCGGATAGGATGAAGACTTCGGACCCTCTTCTGGACCTCTTCTTGCCGGATAGGATGAAGATAACGGATCGGTGATACCCGGCGTGGTGAAGATAAGGTAGGGAGATCTTCTTGGGTTAAGTGTTAGGTTTTTTAAGGGGGGTTTGGGTTAGATTAGGGGTATGTGGGTGGTGGGTTGTAATGTTGGGGGGGGTATTGTATGTTTTTTTACAGGCAAAAGAGCTGTTTTCTTTGGTGCATGCCCTGCAAAAGGCCCTTTTAAGGGCTGGTAAGGTAAAAGAGCTGTAAACTTTTTATTTTAGAATAGGGTAGGGCATTTTTTTATTTTGAGGGGCTTTGTTATTTTTTTAGGGGGCTTAGAGTAGGTGTAATTAGTTTAAAATTCTTGTAATCTTTTTTATTTTTTGTAATTTAGTGGGGTTTTTTTTGTAATTTAGTGTTTGTTTTTTTTTGTAATTTAGTTTAGTTGATTTAATTGTAGATAATTGTAGGTAGTTTATTTAATTAATTTATTGATAGTGTAGTGTTAGGTTTAATTGTAACTTAGGTTAGGATTTATTTTACTGGTAATTTTGTAATTATTTTAACTAGGTAACTTTTAAATAGTTATTAACTATTTAATAGCTATTGTTCCTTGTTAAAATAAATACAAAGTTGCCTGTAAAATAAATATTAATCCTAAAATAGCTACAATGGAATTATTATTTATATTGTAGCTATATTAGGGTTTATTAAATAGGAATAATTTATTTAATAAGATTTATTTTATTTTGTTAGATTTAAATTATATTTAACTTAGGGGGTGTTAGGGTTAGACTTAGCTTTAGGGGTTAATACATTTATTATAGTAGTGGTGAGGTCTGGTCGGCAGATTAGGGGTTAATACTTGAAGTTAGGTGTCAGCGATGTTAGGGAGGGCAGATTAGGGGTTAATACTATTTATTATAGGGTTTTTGAGGTGGGAGTGAGGCAGTTTAGGGGTTAATACATTTATTATAGTGGTCGGCAGATTATCCGGTCGGCAGATTAGGGGTTAAAAAGTATAGGTAAGGTAGCGGCAATGTTGGGGGGGCAGATTAGGGGTTAATAAATATTATGTAGGTGTCGGCGATGTTAGGGGCAGCAGATTAGGGGTACATAGGGATAATGTAGGTTGCGGCGGTGTGCGGTCGGAAGATTAGGGGTTAAAAAATGTTATTAGAGTGGCGACGATGTGGGGTGACCTCGGTTTAGGGGTACATAGGTAGTTTATGGGTGTTAGTGTACTTCAGAGCACAGTAGTTTAGAGCTTTATGAACCAGCGTTAGCCCATAAAGCTCTTAACTCCTGACTTTTTTCTGCGGCTGGAGTCTTGTCGTTAGAGTTCTAACGCTCACTTCAGCCAAGACTCTAAATACCAGCGTTAGAAAGATCCCATTGAAAAGATAGGATACACAATTGACGTAAGGGGATCTGCGGTATGGAAAAGTTGCGGCTGGAAAGTGAGCGTTAGACCCTTTCCTGACTGACTCTAAATTCCAGCGGGCGGCCAAAACCAGCGTTAGGACCCCCTAACGCTGGTTTGGATGGCTAACGCAGAACTCTAAATCTAGGCGTAAGATAGCTACAATGTAATTAATAATTACATTGTAGCTATTTTAGGGTTTATATTTATTTTACAGGTAACTTGGTATTTTTTTTAACTAGGTACAATAGCTATTAAATAGTTAATAACTATTTAATAGCTACCTAGTTAAAATAATTACCAATTTACCTGTAAAATAAATCCTAACCTAAGTTACAAATACACTTAACACTACACTATCAATAAATTAAAGGATTACTTTCTGTTATAATTTTTAAGCTAAACAACTAACATATTAAAGTTAATAAACATTAATTAAAACCTACTGACCTATATTTTCTCCAAAACAAAGTTTCATAACGTTCTAAAAGTTATATCTTTTATTCGCCGATGATGTCACATTATCCTGCCCACTATTTTCAGCACTGCATGTTCAAAATACTTAAACCAATAACTTTGTGTTTAAAGCGCCATTTTGAAACCTAGGTATTGTAAACGGATTGGTACAGAGCAAAGGATACCCACAGAGTGGGTTTGGAAAACAATTAAATTTGCAGACAAGATTTCTGATATACGGTAGAGATATGTTAATGAAATGCTATTGATAAAAAGTGTATTTGGGGTAGTTAGTTAGTAACAGGCATAGAAAATATTTACTTACAGTGGCCCTTTAAATAAACTGCAAATATCTAAACTAAAATACAATTAAATAAACTAAACTAAATTACAAAAAAAAACCCCACTAAATTACAAAAAATAAAAAAGATTACAAGATTTTTAAGCTAATTACACCTATTCTAAGCCCCTAATAAAATAATAAAGCCCCCCAAAATAAAAAAATTTCCCTACCCTATTCTAAATTTAAAAAGTTAACAGCTCTATTACCTTACCAGCCCTTAAAAGAGCCTTTTGCGGGACATGACCCAAAGAAAACAGCTCTTTTGCCTGTAAAAAAAAACACAATACCACCCCCCAACATTACAACCCACCACCCACATACCCCTATTCTAAACCCACCCAAACCCCCCTTAAAAAAACCTAACACTACCCCCCTGAAGATCTCCCTACCTTGTATTCACCCAGCCAGGCTGAACTCTTCATCCGATCCGGGCGATGTCTTCAATCAAGCGGCAGAAAAGTCTTCTTCCATCCGGCAATGTCTTCAAGCAAGCGGCAGAGAAGTCTTCTTCCATCCGGGCGATGTCTTCAAGCAAGCGGCAGAGAAGTCTTCTTCCATCCGGCGATGTCTTCAAGCAAAGCGCCATCTTCAATCTTCTTTCTTCACTCCTCCGCCGCGGAGCATCCATCCGGCACGACGACTGAACGAGGAATGAGGTACCTTTAAATGACTTCATCCAAGATGGCGTCCGTCGAATTCCGATTGGCTGATAGGATTCTATCAGCCAATGGGAATTAAGGTAGAAAAATCTGATTGGCTGATTGAATCAGCCAATCAGATTCAAGTTCAATCCGATTGGCTGATTGGTTCAATCGGAATTCGATTGATGCCATCTTGGATGATGTCATTAAAAGGTACCTCATTCCTCATTCAGTCGTCGTGCCGGATGGATGCTCCGTGGCGGAGGAGCGAAGAAAGAAGATTGAAGATGCCGCTTTGCTTGAAGACATCGCCTGATGGAAGAAGACTTCTCTGCTGCTTGCTTGAAGACATCGCCCGGATGGAAGAAGACTTCTCTGCCGCTTCCTTGAAGACATCGCCCGGACGGAAGAAGACTTCTCTGCCGCTTGATTGAAGACATCGCCCGGATCGGATGAAGAGTTCTGCCCGGCTGGGTGAATACAAGGTAGGGAGATCTTCAGGGGGGTAGTGTTAGGCTTATTTAAGGGGGGTTTGGGCTAGAGTAGGGGTATGTGGGTGGTGGGTTGTAATGTTGGGGGGTGGTACTGTTTTTTTTTTTTTACAGGCAAAAGAGCTGATTTCTTTGGGGCATGCCCCGCAAAAGGCCCTTTTTAAGGGCTTGTAAGGTAAAAGAGCTGTTAACTTTTGTATTTTAGAATAGGATAGGGAATTTTTTTTATTTTGGGGGGCTTTATTATTTTATTAGGGGGCTTAGAATAGGTGTAATTAGCTTAAAAATCTTGTAATCTTTTTTTTATTTTTTGTAATTTAGTGTTTGTTTATTTTGTAATTTAGTTTAGTTTATTTAATTGTATTTTAGTTTAGATATTTGTAGTTTATTTAATTTATTGATAGTGTAGTGTGAGGTGTATTTGTAACTTAGGTTAGGATTTATTTTACAGGTAAATTGGTAATTATTTTAACTAGGTAGCTATTAAATAGTTATTAACTATTTAAAGGGACAGTCTAGTCCAAAAAAAACTTTCATGATTCAGATAGGGCATGTAATTTTAAACAATTTTCCAATTTACTTTTATCACCAAGTTTTCTTTGTTCTCTTGGTATTCTTAGTTGAAAGCTTAACTTAGGAGGTTCATATGCTAATTTCTTAGACCTTGAACGCCGCCTCTTAAGAATGCATTTTAACAGGTTTTTCACCACTAGAGGGTGTTAGTTCATGTTTTTCATATAGATAACACTGTGCTTGTGCACGTGAAGTTACCTGGGAGCCATCACTGATTGGCTAAACTGCAAGTCTGTCAAAATAACAAATAAAGGGGCAGTCTGCAGAGGCTTAGATACAAGATAATCACAGAGGTAAAAAATATATAAATATAACTGTGTTGGTTATGCAAAACTAGGGAATGGGTAAACAAGGGATTATCTATCTTTTAAAACAATAACAATTCTGGTGTAGACTGTCCCTTTAATAGCTATTATACCTAGTTAAAATAAATACCAATTTTACCTGTAAAATAAATATAAACCCTAAAATAGCTACAATGTAATTATTAATTATATTGTAGCTATCTTAGGGTTTATTTTATAGGTAAGTATTTAGATTTAAATAGGAATATTTTAATTAATAATAATAATATTAATTAGATTTATTTTAATAAGAATTTAGTTAGGGATGTTAGAGTTAGATAGGGTTATTATACTTAATATATATATAATATAATAACGATATTAACTATATTAACCCTAATATAATTAGGGTTAATATAGTTAATATATATAATATAATAACTATATTAACTATATTAACCCTAATATAATTAGGGTAAATATAGTTAATATAGCTGGCGGCGGTGTAGTGGGATTAAATTAGGGGTTAATAATTTTAAAATAGATGGCGGCGGGGTAGGAGCTCACTTTAGGGGGTAGGTAAGGTAGATGGCGGCGGTGTAAGGGGCTCACTTTAGGGGGTAGGTAAGGTAGATATCAGCGGTGTAAGGGGCTCACTTTAGGGGGTAGGTAAGGTAGATGGCGGCGGTGTAAGGGGCTCACTTTAGGGGGTAGGTAAGGTAGATGTCAGCGGTGTAAGGGGCTCACTTTAGGGGGTAGGTAAGGTAGATGGCGGCGGTGTAAGGGGCTCAGTTTAGGGGGTAGGTAAGGTAGATGGCGGCGGTGTAAGGGGCTCACTTTAGGGGGTAGGTAAGGTAGATGGCGGCGGTGTAAGGGGCTCACTTTAGGGGGTAGGTAAGCTAGATGGCGGCGGTGTAAGGGGCTCACTTTAGGAGGTAGGTAAGGTAGATGGCGGCGGGGTAGGGGCTCACATTAGGGGGTTATAGATTTAATATAGCTGGCGGGGGGTCCGGGAGCGGCGGTTTAGGGGTTAATAACTTTATTAGGTGGCGGCGGGGTCCGGGAGCGGCAGTTTAGGGGTTAATACATTTTTTTATTGTTAGGATAGTGAGGGGGGATAGTGGATAGAGGGTTAGACATGTCGCGCTATGTTTGGGAAATTAAAAAGAACTAAGTTTAAACTAACAATTAACCTAACTATTATACTAAACTATTATACTAAAATTAAAATAACTACCAATTAAAATAATCAAAATTACACATTAAAAAAACTAACACTACTAAAAAAATGTAAGTCTAAAATTAAAAAAATAATAAAAATACTAAATTACGAAAAATAACAAACAAATGATCAAAAATGAAAATAATTACACCTAATCTAAAAGTCCTATAAAAATAAAAAAGCCCACCAAAATAAAAACACCCCTGAGCCTACAATAAACTTCCAATAGCCCTCAAAGGGGCCTTTTGTAGGGCATTGCCCTAAAGAAATCACCTCTTTTACCTGGAAAAAATACAAAGACCCCCCAACAGTAAAACCTACCACCCAACCAACCAAAACCAAAATAAAAAATAAAAAACCTAACTCTAACAAAAACCTAAGATACTCATTGCCCTGAAAATGGCATTTGTATGGGCATTGCCCTTAAAAGGGCATTCAGCTCTTTTACATTGCCCTGAAAAGGGCATTCAGTTCTTTTAAAAAAAGTCCAAACCCTAATCTAAAAAAAAACACCCAAAAAAAGTAAAAAAAAAACTAATACTAACCCCCGAAGATCCACTCACAGTTTCTGAAGTCTGGACATCCATCCTCATCCATGCGGCAAGAAGTCTTCATCCAGGCGGAGCGGATCCATCCTTGAAGACATCCGGCGCAGAGCGTCCTTTTCATACGGTCACCGCCATACACTGGATCTTCAATGCAAGGGAGCCTTTTCAAAATGGCGTCCCATACATTCCTATTGGTTGTTTTAATTCTTGAAATTCAAATCAGCCAATAGGATAAGAGCTACTGAAATTCTATTGGCTGATTTTAATAGCCAACAGAATTTCATTAGCTCTCATCGTATTGGCTGGTTTTTGGGTGGGTTTTTTTTTTAGATCAGGGTTTGGGCTTTTTTGAAAGAGCTGAATGCCCTTTTCATGGCAATGTAAAAGAGATGAATGCCCTTTTAAGGGCAATGCCCATACAAATGCCCTTTTCAGGGAAATGGGTAGCTTAGGTTTTTGTTAGAGTTAGGTTTTTTTATTTTCTGTGGGTTGGTTGGGTGGTGGGTTATACTGTTGGGGGTCTTTGTATTTTTTTCCAGGTTAAAGAACTGATTTAGTTAGGGCAATGCCCTACAAAAGGCCCCTTTAAAGGCTATTGATAGTTTATTGTAGGCTAGGGGGTGTTTTTATTTGGGGGGGTTATTTTTATAGGGCTATTAGATTAGGTGTAATTTTTTTATTTTTGATAATTTCGTTTTCATAATTTAGTGTTTGTTATTTTTCGTAATTTAGTATTTTTAATTTTTTGAAATTTTAGACTTAATTTTTTTTAGTAGTGTTAGTATTTTTTAATTTGTAATTTAGTTTTTTAATTGGTACTTATTTTAATTTTAGTATAATAGTTACGTTAGGTTAGTTGTTAGTTTAGTTTTTTAATTTCACAGGTAAGTTTTTATTTATTTTAAGATAGGGATATTGTCATTTTAATTACAATAGGGATATTGTCATTTTTTAGGGGTTAATAGGTTCAGTTAGTGATGGCGGTGTCGGGAGCAGCAGAATAGGGGTTAATAACTTTATTATAGTGGTAGGGATGTATGGGCAGAAGTTTAGGGGTTAATACATTTTAAATAGTGTTTGTGATGCAGGAGGCCTCGGTTTAGGGGTTAATAGGTAGCTTATCGGTGTTAGTGTACTTTGTAACAGTTTAGTTATGAGTTTTGTGAAACATTTTTGTTAAACAAAATCCATAACTACTGCTCTTAGATGGCGGTATAGATTGTGTCGGTATAAGCTGTAATGCAAGCATTTTAGCCTCACTGTACAACCTGTAATACCGGCGCTATGAAAATCCCATGCAAAAATTTAATTGACGTTGCATTACAGGCTAAAATGCTTGCGGTATGGCTATACCGACACGACAGGTAATGGCTGCGTTACTGTTTTTATGCAGAAATTGCCATTTTTTCAGCGTTAAAACCATAACTCAAAACTCGTAATCTAGGTGTATGAAAATAATTTTAACTGAATGATGTATATCGACTATTATTTACTCTGCTCCCTGACCCCCTGTGAAACATGTTTTTTTCAGCTGTCACAATGCAGCCTGTTCTTCCAATGTACTGTACTGCATACACCTTCAAAAATTATTAATGGACAACTGGACTGTTAAATACAGTAGAATTGCATAATTAATACATGCATAATAAAAAGACAATACAATAGCGCTTACTATGGCCTAGATTTAGAGTTGGGCGGTAGCCGTCAAAACCAGCGATAGAGGCTCCTAACGCTGGTTTTGGGCTACCGCCGGTATTTAGAGTCATTCATTAAAGGGTCTAACGCTCACTTTCCAGCCACGACTTTTCCATACCGCAGATCCCGTTACGTCATTTGCGTATCCTATCTTTTCAATGGGATCTTTCTAACGCCGGTATTTAGAGTCGTGGCTGAAGTGAGCGTTAGAAACGACAAAACTCCAGACGCAGAAAAAAGTCAGTAGTTAAGAGCTTTCTGGGCTAACGCCGGTTCATAAGTCTCTTAACTACTGTGCTCTAAAGTACACTAACACCCATAAACTACCTATGTACCCCTAAACTGAGGTCCCCCCACATCGCCGCCACTCGATTAAATTTTTTTAACCCCTAATCTGCCGACCGCCACCTACGTTATACTTATGTACCCCTAATCTGCTGCCCCTAACACCGCCGACCCCTATATTATATTTATTAACCCCTAACCTGCCCCCCACAACGTTGCCGCCAGCTACCTACAATAATTAACCCCTAATCTGCCGACCGCAAAGCGCCGCCACCTACATTATCCTTATGTACCCCTAATCTGCTGCCCGTAACACCGCCGACCCCTATATTATATTTATTAACCCCTAATCTGCCCCCACAACGTCGTCGCCAGCTACCTACAATAATTAACCCCTAATCTGCCGACCGCAAAGCGCTGCCACCTACATTATCCTTATGTACCCCTAATCTGCTGCCCCTAACACCGCCGACCCCTATATTATATTTATTAACCCCTAATCTGCCCCCCTCAACGTCGCCTCCACCTGCCTACACTTATTAACCCCTAATCTGCCGACTGAATCTCGCCGCTACTGTAATAAATGGATTAACCCCTAAAGCTAAGTCTAACCCTAACACTAACACCCCCCTAAGTTAAATATAATTTAAATCTAATGAAATAAATTAACTCTTATTAAATAAATTATTCCTATTTAAAGCTAAATACTTACCTGTAAAATAAACCCTAATATAGCTACAATATAAATTATAATTATATTATAGCTATTTTAGGATTTATATTTATTTTACAGGTAACTTTGTATTTATTTTAACCAGGTACAATAGCTATTAAATAGTTAAGAACTATTTAATAGCTAAAATAGTTAAAATAATTACAAAATTACCTGTAAAATAAATCCTAACCTAAGTTACAATTAAACCTAACACTACACTATCAATCAATAAATAAAATAAAATACCTCCAATTACCCACAATTAAACCTAACACTACACTATCAATACATTAATTAAATACAATACCTACAAATAACTACAATTAAATAAACTAACTAAAGTACAAAAAATAAAAAAGAACTAAGTTACAAAAAATAATAAAATATTTACAAACATTAGAAAAATATTACAACAATTTTAAACTAATTACACCTACTCTAAGCCCCCTAATAAAATAACAAAGACCTACCCTATTCTAAATTAAAAAAGTTCAAAGCTCTTTTACCTTACCAGCCCTTAAAAGGACCTTTTGTGGGGCATGCCCCAAAGAATTCAGCTCTTTTGCCTGTAAAAAAACACATACAATACCCCCCCAACATTACAACCCAACACCCACATACCCTTAATCTAACCCAACCCCCCTTAAATAAACCTAACACTAAGCCCCTGAAGATCTTCCTACCTTATCTTCACCTCGCCGGGTATCACCGATCGGTCCTGGCTCCAAAATCTTCATCCAACCCAAGCGGGGACTGGCGATCCATAATCCTGCGGCTGAAGAGGTCCAGAAGAGGCTCCAAAGTCTTCATCCTATCCGGGAAGAAGAGGCGATCCAGACCGGCAACCATCTTGATCCAAGCGGCATCTTCTATCTTCATCCGATGAGGAACGGCTCCATCGTGAAGACCTCCAGCGCTGATCAATCTTCTTCCTCCGACGTCCAACTGAAGAATGACGGTTCCTTTAAGGGACGTCATCCAAGATGGCGTCCCTCGAATTCCGATTGGCTGATAGGATTCTATCAGCCAATCGGAATTAAGGTAGGAAAATTCTGATTGGCTGATGGAATCAGCCAATCAGAATCAAGTTCAATCCGATTGGCTGATCCGATCAGCCAATCAGATTGAGCTCGCATTCTATTGGCTGATCGGAACAGCCAATAGAATGCGAGCTCAATCTGATTGGCTGATTGGATCAGCCAATCGGATTGAACTTGATTCTGATTGGCTGATTCCATCAGCCAATCAGAATTGTCCTACCTTAATTCCGATTGCAAAATGTTCCTGAAACACAGAAAAAAGAGAGAGGCGCTCTTCGTGTAGTATATCCTAAACCGGTGTCACCAGATGTGATAAATAATGGAAATATACTCACAAGCGACGTTGCACCCGCAGTGCAATAACGAGCAGGCCGAAGCTTCAGAGCCGTTCGGCTGACTCGCTTAGGCAATAGACCCTTGGGATCAGATCGAGGCTCTCCCCACTGACCACTTCCGATGACGAGCTGGATCCAGGATACCAAACAGCTTGCCGATAAAAGTGTAACCCTTGATATGGAAGCTCCAACCAGGCGGAAATCCAAACCGTAAGGGGGTAAAATAAAGATCCAATATCCAGAACAAGGATAAAACAGTAATTATTTTATTAAAAACAATTAAAATTGTTGCTTAGCAACGCGTTTCTCGGCTGAGTGCCGTTTCCTCAGGCTATATCTATCAGCCAATCGGAATTCGAGGGACGCCATCTTGGATGACATCATTTAAAGGAAGTCGTTGGTGAAGATGGATGTTCCGCGTCGGCGGGATGAACATGGATCCGGAAGAAAGAAGATTGAAGATGCCGTTGATAGAAGACTTCAGTCGGATCATGGACCTCTTCAGCTCCCGCTTGGATGAAGACTTCAGCCGGATCATGGACATCTTCAGCCCCCCGCTTGGGCTTGGATCAAGACATCGGAGCCAGGACGGATCGGTGTGATACCCGGCGAGGTGAAGATAAGATAGGAAGATCTTCAGGGGCTTAGTGTTAGGTTTATTTAAGGGGGGTTTGGGTTAGATTAGGGGTATGGGGGTGGTGGGTTGTAATGTTGGGGGGGGTATTGTATGTGTTTTTTTTACAGGCAAAAGAGCTGAATTCTTTGGGGCATGCCCCACAAAAGGTCCTTTTAAGGGCTGGTAAGGTAAAAGAGCTTTGAACTTTTTTAATTTAGAATAGGGTAGGGCATTTTTTTATTTTTTGTAACTTAGTTCTTTTTTATTTTTTGTACTTTAGTTAGTTTATTTAATTGTATTTATTTGTAGGAATTGTATTTAATTTATTTATTGATAGTGTAGTGTTAGGTTTAATTGTAGATAATTGTAGGTATTTAATTTAATTTATTTATTGATAGTGTAGTGTTAGGTTTAATTGTAACTTAGGTTAGGATTTATTTTACAGGTAATTTTGTAATTATTTTAACTAGGTAACTATTAAATAGTTCTTAACTATTTAATAGCTATTGTACCTGGTTAAAATAATTACAAAGTTACCTGTAAAATAAATATTAATCCTAAAATAACTATAATATAATTATAATTTATATTGTAGCTATATTAGGATTTATTTTACAGGTAAGTATTTAGCTTTAAATAGGAATAATTTATTTAATAAGAGTTAATTTATTTCATTAGATTTAAATTATATTTAATTTAGGGGGGTGTTAGGGTTAAAGTTAGACTTAGCTTTAGGGGTTAATAAATTTATTAGAGTAGCGGTGAGCTCCTGTCGGCAGATTAGGGGTTAATACTTGAAGTTAGGTGTCGGCAATGTTAGGGTGGGCAGATTAGGGGTTAATACTATTTATTATAGGGTTATTGAGGCGGGAGTGAGGTGGATTAGGGGTTAATACATTTATTATAGTAGCACTCAGGTCCGGTCGGCAGATTAGGGGTTAATAAGTGTAGTGGAGGCGACGTTGGGGGCGGCAGATTAGGGGTTAATAAATATAATATAGGGTTCGGCGGTGTTAGGGGCAGCAGATTAGGGGTACACAGGGATAATGTAGGTAGCGGCGGTTTACGGAGCGGCAGATTAGGGGTTAATAATAATATGCAGGTGTCAGCGATAGCGGGGGCGGCAGATTAGGGGTTAATAAGTGTAAGGTTAGGGGTGTTTAGACTCGGGGTACATGTTAGAGTGTTAGGTGCAGACGTAGGAAGTGTTTCCCCATAGAAAACAATGGGGCTGCGTTAGGAGCTGAGGTGTTAGTTTTTTTTCAGCTCAAACAGCCCCATTGTTTTCTAGGGGGAATCGTGCACGAGCACGTTTTTGAAGCTGGCCGCGTCCGTAAGCACCGCTGGTATCGAGAGTTGAAGTTGCGGTAAATATGCTCTACGCTCCTTTTTTGGAGCCTAACGCAGCCATTCTGTGAACTCTAAATACCAGCGGTATTTAAAAGGTGCGGCCAGAAAAAAGCATGCGTAGCTAACGCACCCCTTTGGCCGCAGAACTCTAAATCTAGGCGTATGAATTTTAAATGTGCACTAGATATTTTTTGTGAACACATTTTGAAATGTATCACAATTTGACAACTCCCTGTATTATGTGACAGCCATTAGTCAATTGCAGACTCATATACATTGGGGATTATTGCACATGCTCAGTAGGAGCTGGTGCCTCATAAATTGTGCATATAAAAAGACAGTACACATTTTGATAATGTAAGTGAATTGGAAAGTCTCTTAAAACTGCATGCTCTATCTGAATCATGAAAATTAAATTTTGAGTGTAGTGTCCCTTTAAGCACTCTCACAATAAATAAACTAAGCTGTAATTGAAATCTTACACTGAATTTTCTGTTTAAAGGGACACCTTAGTCATCTTAAAGTCTTACTTTAGATTAAAGGGACAGTCAAGTCCAAAATAAACTTTCATGATTCAAATAAGGCATTTCATTTTAAACAACGTTCCCATTTTTGTTTATCACCAATTTTGCTTTGTTCTCTTGGTATTCTTAGTAGAAAGCTAAACCTAGGTAGGCTCATATGCTAATTTCTTAGACCTTGAAGGCCGCCTCTTATGTGAATACATTTTGACAGTTTTTCACCACTAGAGGGCGCTAGTTTTTGTGTGTCATATAGATAACATAGAGTTCACGCATGCAAGCCCTGATTGGCTAAAATGCAAATCTGTCAAAAGAAATGAAATAATGGGGCAGTTTGCAGAGGCTTAGATACAAAGTAATGATAGAGGTAAAAAGTGAATTATTATAACTGTGTTGGTTATGCAAAACTGGGGAATGGGTAATAAAGGGATTATATATCTTTTTGAACAATAAAAATTCTGGTGTTGACTGTCCCTTTAAGCTGCAAATATCTTTTTACACCCTTTCTATATCATGCAGCAGTAACTGTTATTTCAAAATGACTAATGTCATCACAATCTTAGTTGCATCTATGCACTCTGCTGAATAACATCAACACTTTGTAGTATTAGTGAGTCTTTTGTGAAGCCTTTAACCTTTTAACGCCATTATGGCGTTCTATTCCGTCCTAATTGCACTGGACTTTAGTGCCGTTAGGACAGAATAGAATGTCCTAACGGTTTCTACCTCCTGTGCCCCCTGCGTTGCTTCCTCCATGATGGATCCGGTTGGGGGACATGCTAGCACCTTAGGCACTTCCCCAGGATCCAATCAGCATGCAGGGGGTGTAAAAATCGTCCCCTGCAACACTGTAACAGCCAATGAGTGGAATCATTGGCTGTTACAAGTGTATCCGCTTCCTCACTGCGATCTGAGGGAGAGAGGAAGGCAGATTAGCATGTGTGTGTAATGCTCATGGGATATTCCACTATTAGACCAAACTTGGCCAGTAGTCTTCTGATCCCGGCGTCAAGCTGGAATGATAGGGAATATCCCAGAGCAGAGAAAGTTTACAAAATGAGGTAAACAGTACTCACACTATGCAGGGTAGTCTTTGGCGGCAGAAGGTAGGAATCAGTGGTTAGGCAGTTCAAGGGTAAACCACTTGAAGGACTGAAACAAACAGGATAGATTCTGACGGCAATAGGTAGGGAATCCAGCGGTAAGGCAGTTCAAAGCTAAATCAATAGAATAGTCAAGCAGGCAGAGTTCGGCAACAGAATGGCAATCCAATATTTTCGGGTTAAGGCAAGAAGAGTAGTCAAACAGACAGAGCTTATCAACGGTAAAGTAATCCAGCAATTCAAGGGTTAAGGCAAGCAGCATAGTCAAACAGGCAGAGTTCATCAACAGTTAAGCAGTCCAGCAATTCAGGGGTTAAGGCAAGCAGCATAGTCAAACAGGCAGAGTTAATAAACAGTTAAGCAATCCAGCAATGCAGAGTTTAAGGCAAGCAGCGTAGTCAAACAGGCAGAGTTCATCAACAGTGAATCAATACAGCAGTTCAGCATACAGATATACAGCACCCAGGAGCACAAGAAGAAACACCTATACTTGGGCACAGGTGAGAGGTACTGAGGCCTTTACATGGGGAAGACAGGACGGGCGGTGATGTTGTCATCACCGTACTGCAGTTACACTGCCGTATCCGTAGTGATTGCTTGAGTCCGTGGCAACAGCCACAGAAGAGCAGAGAGCAGTGTGACAGAGCCCCGTTCTCAAAGGGTACCTCTGGGACCCTACATAGGCTTGGTGGGATGTACAGCATGAAATCTGGAGGCCAAAGATGGAGCATGCACATCACAGACAGGAACCCAGGAATAATCTGCCACGGAGTAGCCTTTCCAGTGTACAAGGTACTGTAGTTGCCTGCACATGTATCTGGAGTCCAGGATCTTAGCAACCTCATACTCAGTGTCACCATGAACCAGGAGTGGGGGAGGAGGTGGTCGAAGCTGAGTATATCTGTTCTTGATGTAAGGCTTGAGTAATGAGATGTGGAAGACAGGGTGTATGCGCAGGGTTCTGGGCAAGGCCTCTTTTTAGGCAACAAGACACAGTCTTTTAAGGACCTTGTAGTGGCCGATAAACCTAGGCCCTAATTTTTGACTGGGTTTACATAGACAAATATGCCGGGTAGAGACCCAAACACGATCACCTACCAAAAAGGCACGAACAGAAACTCTACGATGATCAGAAAACCTCTTTTATCTACTTGTTTCCAATGAGTAGTGTTGGTCTGCAGCAGGATCCCCTGTGGACTTAGCAGAAAGAGGAAAGACACGAGTTTGGTAACCTGCTGTGGCTTGAAATGGAGAACATCATAGAGAAGAGTGCCAATGAGTGTTCTTTGCCAGCTCAGCTGGGGCAACAACTTGGTATGGAGAGAATTAACAAAAGTTCTGAGATAGGCTTTGAGATCTTGATTTACTCTCTCAGTCAGCCCATTAGTCTGAGGATGGTAGCTGGACGACAAGAAAACGGTGGATCCAATCAACTTGCAAAAGGCTCTCCAAAAGGCAGAGATGAATTGTGGACCTCGGTAGGCAAAAATATTCATGGGAATGCCATGAAGTCATACTACATGTAACAGAAAAAGAGACGATAAAGAAACTGTCATCTGCCCCAGAGTTAAGGGTACAAAATGAGCCAGTCTAGAAAATCGATCTACCACAACCCAGATAACCATATGATGGTCAGAAGGAGGGAAGTCCACAATGAAATCCATTGTTATGTGTGTCCAAGGTTGTTTAGGAATGGATAATGGTTGGAGTAAGCCAGGAGGCAAGGATCGAGGAGTCTTATTGGTAGCACAAGTTGTGCAGGCTTTCACATAATCCAGAGCATCGGTCTTCATTGTAGGCCACCATACATGCTTGGAAAGAAGCTTAAAAGTTCTTGTTAAACCAGGATGTCCTGAAAGTTTACTATCATGAGCCCAGGATAGCACAGGGGTGCATAGGTTCAGAGGTACAAAGAAGATATAGGGAGGGGCTTCAGGAGGCTTTCTAGACTGGGCACGTTGCAGTATTTGAAGAAGAGAGGTGTTAAGTTGAGCAACCACACAGGAGAGGGGTATAATGTGTTCAATAGGAGCATCAGAGGAATCACTTGACTGAGGAAACATGGGAAAGGGCATCAGCCTTTTTATTCTTGGTCCCAGGAAGATAAGAGACCACAAAGTTAAAACGGGAAAAGAACAAGGCCCACCTGGCCTGTCAAGGAGTCTATGAGCAGTCTCAAGGTACGTCAGATTCTTGTGGTCAGTGAGAATCTGAATGGGATTGGCGATATCCCCTAGCCAATGACGCCATTCAGTCAGAGCCATCTTAATGGCTAAGAGTTCCCAATTACCCACGTCATAGTTCCTCTCTGCAGGAGTAAAGCGCTTGGAGAAAAAGGCTACAGGGTGCAACTTGGAGGATAAGGATCCCTTTGGGTTAGGACGACTCCAGCTCCAAACCTGGAGGCGTTAACCTCTAAAGTGAACTGCAGGTCAGGATCAGGATGATGGAGGACAGGAGCAGAAAAAAGGCCTTTTTCAGATGAGAGAAGGCATCCACAGCTTTGGGAGGCCAGTTTTTGCAGTCTCAGTTCTATTTAGTTAATTCAGTGAGGGGAGCAACTATTTGGGAGAAGTATTTTTTATAAATTTGCGGTAATAATTAACCCTAAGAATATCTGTAGTTCCTTTAATGAGGTGGGTTGAGGCCATTCCAGGACTGCAGGGAGCTTAGAAGGATCCATTGCAAAACCCACCTTCGAGATAACATAGTCAAGGAACTGGATCTGAAATTGGTCAAATTCACATTTCTCCAGTTTGGCTACCAGAGAATTGTCTCTGAAGCAAAGAAGTACCTGTCTCATATGTTTATGATGCTCCTCAAGGGTGGAGGAGAAAATAAGGATGTCATCCAAGTAGACGATGACAGTGCGATTGAAGAGGTCACGGAAGACATTGTTGACAAATGCCTGGAAGACAGCAGGGGCATTACACAGCCCGAAAGGAATTACAAGGTATCCGGAATGCCCTGATCTTGTGTTGAATGCAGTCTTCTATTCATGCCCTGGTAATATAAGAACAAGATTATATGCCCCACGTAGATACAACTTAGTGAAGTAGCGAGCATTCTGGAGCAAATCATAAAGTTCAGTGATTGACAGAATAGGATAGCGATTCTTTATAGTAATGTTGTTAAGGGCTCTGTAGTCAATGCAGGTTCTGAGCCCACCCTCCTTTCACTGACAAGAAAGAAGCCAGCCCCAGCAGGAGAAGAGTAAGGGTGAATTAAACCTTTAGCTAGGTTCTCTTGCATATACTCCTCCATGGCCTTGGTTTCAGCTTTGGAGAGTGGATAAGTCCTCCCTTTAGGAAGTGGGGCTCCAGGAAAGAGGTCAATCTTGCAGTCATAAGGACGGTGGGGTGGCAGCACATCAGCTGCTTTCTTTTCAAACACATCAGTAAAATCAGCGTAAATTGAGGGAAGGCTTGAAGGGGTCTGTAGGCTGGCAATGGGGATGTGGCATAATGGAGTAACTTTAGCCAGACAGGAGTGTAAGCAGGATGTTCCCCAGGAGGCCATCTGTCCCTCAGTCTAGTTGAACTGTGGATTGTGTATACGGAGCCAAGGATGACCAAGGATTACTGGTTGTGCTGGAGAATGAATGACATTGAACTGCAACTGTTCGGTATGAAGGACTCCCACAGTCATGATTAGGGGTGTTGATTCAAAATTGATTAAACCTGATCCAAAGGGAGTGCCATCCAGAGCAGTTATTTTAAGACAGTGTTTTTTCTGCAGAAGGGGTAACCCTGCCTGAATCATGAAACGGTGATCCAAAATTTCCAGCTGCCCCTGAATCAATAAAGGCCTGAGTGTGGACAGAATTTTGAAGAAAGGAGAGGGTAACAAGTACCAGTATTCGAGAAGATTGAGGGGATTTAGTAGTGACCACGCTTAGAGGTACCCCAGTTTTATCCTCTAAGCATTGGCTTTTCTCAGCAGGGTATCACAGTTCTTTAGCTGGTGTGAGTTAGAACCACAGTCTCAATCTCCTTCTTCTCTATCTTTTGGATTCTGTGGGTTTGAGGGAGGAGAGATGCATGGACTCCTCTACTGAGGTAACTGGAGGTGCTGAAGGGGTAGAGGATGGTCTAGAGACCGGACGAGTAGGAGGACGGGAAGGAAGGATTCTACAAGTTCTGTCTCTCTCAGCTTGTCTCTCCTGAAAGAGAGAGTCCAGAGTAATACAAAGTGCTATGAATTCATCCAGGGAAGTAGGGAAATCATGATAGGTAAGTTTGTCATTGATGCATTCATGCAAACCTCTCTTAAAGGCCGCCTTGAGAGCACTGCCATCCCAACTGGTCTCAAGTGCGAAACTCGATGGCGTATTGTACCACAGTTCTATTACTCTGACGGAGATCAAAGAGTGAGTACTCTGCAGCAGCAGCGCGGCTGGAGGTCCGAATACAGAAGATAATACAGAAGTGAAGGCATCAGCATCGTTCAGGAGTTGAGCGCTCTGTTCTAGAACAGGAGAGGCCCAGGCTAGGGCATTGTCTTTCAGTATGGAAATAATAAAAGTGACCTTTGACTGATGAGACTGGAAGGTGTGGGGGACATTGCGAAAGTGCAGCCTGCACTGATTCAGGAAACCCCTAAAGTCGGTAGTACCATCATACTTGTCAGGCAATGGTATCCGGGGTATACTTCCAGAAGCAGGGGAAGGAGCTGCGGCACTAGCAGCAGGTACTGGCTGTGTAACAACAGGAGCAGCATTCTTTTCAGCAACCAGTGAGGAGAGCAAAGCAGTTATAGCCTGTAGTTTTGAATCCACACTCTGCAATTGTGCGGTATGTGATCCCAGCGTCAGACCCTGACGAGTAACTGCATTTTCTACCTCATTTTGGTCGATGGCCCAAGTATAATGTAATGCTCGTGGGATATTCCACTATTAGACCAAACTTGGCCAGTAGTATTCTGAACCGGCGTCAAGCTGGAATGATAAGGAATATCCCAGAGCAGAGAAAGTTTACAAAATGAGGTAAACAGTACTCACACTATGCAGGGTAGTCTTTGGCGGCAGCAGGTAGGAATCAGTGGTTAGGCAGTTCAATAGTTAACCACTTGAAGGACTGAAACAGACAGGATAGTCTCTGACGGTAATAGGTAGGGAATCCAGCGGTAAGGCAGTTCAAGGGTAAATCAATAGAATGGTCAGGCAGGCAAAGTTTGGCAACAGAATGGCAATCCAATATTTTCAGGTTAAGGCAAGTAGAGTAGTCAAACAGGCAGAGTTAATCAACAGTAAAGCAATCCAGCAATTCAGGGGTTAAGGCAAGCAGAGTAGTCAAACAGGCAGAGTTCATCAACAGTTAAGCAATCCAGCAATTCAGGGGTTAAGGCAAGCAGCGTAGTCAAACTAGCAGAGTTTATCAACAGTTAAAGGGACACTGAACCCAAATTTTTTCTTTCGTGATTCAGATAGAGCATGCAATTTTAAGCAAATTTCTAATTTACTCCTATTATCAAATTTTGTTCATTCTATTGGTATATTTATTTGATATGCAAGAATGTAAGTTTAGATGTCGGCCCATTTTTGGTGAACAACCTGGGTTGTTCTTGCTGATTGGTGGATAAATTCATCCACCAATAAACAAGTGCTTTCTAGGGTTCTGAACAAAAAAATAGCTTAGATGCCTTCTTTTGCAAATAAAGATAGCAACAAAGAAAAATTGATAATAGGAGTAATTTAGAAAGTTGCTTAAAATTGCATGCTCTATCTGAATCACGAAAGAAAAAAATTGGTTCAGTATCCCTTTAAGCAGTCCAGCAATTCAGGGGTTAAGACAAGCAGCGCAGTCAAACAGGCAGAGTTCATCAACAGTTAAGAAATCCAGCAATGCAGAGTTTAAGGCAATCAGCGTAGTAAAACATGCAGAGTTCATCAACAGTGAATCAATATAGCAGTTCAGCATACAGATATACAGCACCAAGGAGCACAAGAAAAAACACCTATACTTGGGCACAGGTGAGAGAGACTGAGGCCTTTACATAGGGAAGACAGGACGGGCGGTCATCACCGTGCTGCAGTTACACTTCCATATCCCTAGCAACAGGAGCAGTGCCTGTGTCTGTGGCAATGGCCACAGCAGAGCAGAGAGCAGCGTGACAGTGTGTGTGCTTATGAAAGGAGAGAGAGAAAAAAAATGATATATATTTTAAAAAAATATATATTTTTTTGCTGTTGATCACAGAGCTGCTACTGTGATTAGCCTAATATAACTGTGGTCACCCTGTTAGGGCTTTGATCAGTGCCCAAAAGTCTATTTGTGGGGATCTTTAGTTACTGTTAACGCCTTTCCTGCTGTTCCCATTTACTGCCCTTCCCGGTGCTTTTCTAATTTTTTTTTTTAGTTTATATAAAAAATAAAAAAAAATAATAAAAAAAAAATCTGAGGGAATAGGGTACGTGGTAATTGGGAGGTCGTAATTGGGGTGGTTTAATGGGATTTTGGGGGAGGTGAAGTTGGAATTGGTGGTGGTGAAGTGGTAGATGGTAGAGAAAAAAATCCCTTATGGCACGCTATTCAGCAGAAGAGGCTTATGCCATTCTTGCCGAAGATTCAGGGAGTGAAACCCTCTCTGCTCTGTCAGACAGCGCAACCCTTACGGCATCAGATATGGAGCCCCTGAGTGATTCATCTAATGCTGGTGCTCCCTGCCTTCCAGCTAAAAGTTGCTGCGGTTTCTCCATTTTAATTATAATGCCCAGTGCCCCCCCCCCCCCAGAAATGACCCCCTGCATGACAGGTTATTTAAAATAGGGCCCCTGATAAACCATCTGTCCCAAAAATGTAAAGAACTTTACATCCCCGGGTAGGACATTTGCATAGATGAGTCACTCATGAAATTTAAGGGGAAATTGCTTTTCAAGCAATATATACCATCCAAGAGGTCCCGCTATGGGGTAAAATTTTATAAACACTGTGAATTTAGTACTCGATATACCTGGGCAATAGGCATCTACCAGGGTAAAGATAGCCACTTGGATCCACCTCGTTGCCTAGATTCAGTTGGCTCAAGTGGGAAAGTTGTGTAGGATCTCCTACTACCCCTGCTAAACAAAGGTTACCATTTGTAGCTTGATAATTTTTACACCAGTACAGAGCTATTCAAATTTTTATTTTATTTTGAAACTGTGGCCTGTGGCACAATGCGAAAAAATCACAAAGGTTTCCCCCAGAAGCTGACGTATGGAAAAAAAAGTAGGGGCACAACGTCAGCTTTACACCACAATGAGCTACTGGCCCTTCAGTACACTGATAAAAAAGATGTGTACATGTTTTCCACAATGCACAATGAAGCTACAGAGCCAGTGTCTGTGAAGGGAAGATATGCACAGATCCTAAAGCCAAAGTGCATTGTGGAGTACAACAAAAATGAGGGGGGGGGGTGGATTTAGCTGACCGGTGCCTGCAGCCATATCTAATTCAAAGAAAAACTTGGTACAAAAAAAGTAGCTTTTTATATTATGCAGATCACAGTATATAATGCATATGTACTCTACATAAAATCAGGCACAGGGAAACCTTATACTTTTTTGGAATTTTTGTTAAATGTAACATCTGATATTTTGTTTAACCAGACCCTTAATCCTCCCACTGTTCATTCTGAAAATGTCCGGCGACTCTGGCAGGCATTTTCCCACTAGGATTCCCCACACTGCCTGCAAAAGAACACCCCAGAATAAAATGCAGTCGGCTATAAAAAAGGAGTGAGGAAGGATTCTAGTTACCATTGCCCTGACTGCCCCTCTCTACCTGGCCTCTGTATCACTAATTGCTTTCGAATATATCACACAGAGTTAAACTTCATTTGAAAGCAATCTGTATGTGTTCCTAATTTATTTTATTATTCTGTATTCCTAACTTCATAAATCCCCCGACCTTGTCCTGCCCCTCTATATGTTAAGCCCATCCACTCTAAGGTCATGATAAGCTATACAAAACAACTAAAATACTCCTTTTAGAATATCCTGAGTTATCCACTTTTGCAAATGGTATGTCATGAGGGGGGTCATTTTCATTCCTGGGCTGTCATACTGTCTCAAAGGCAACATAAGTCCAGAAATCAATGTGCCAATTTTCCATGTAAATGGGCAGACCCCATATTGGGCCCTGTAGATTCATGAAACCCCATAAAACCTGTGCATGGGGGGTATTGTTGAACTCATGGGACATCACTGAACACAAATAGCAGTAAAACATATAAGGATGATGATCCAAATAGCAAAAAGGCATGGTTTGTGTGAAGAAAGCAAATAAAAATATATGACCACTAAATTTGATCAGGTGTTGTGACTAAGTGGCTAAAAAAAAGACTAAACATAGTCCTTTTCAATACCCTGGGTTGTTTACTTTTGCAAATGGTATGCCATGATGGGGTAATTTTCATTCCTGGGCTGCTATAATGTCTCAAAGAGGACATAGGCCCAAATTAATGTGAAAATGTCCATGTAAATGGGCAGACCCCATACTTGGCTCTGTAACTTCTGTAAACCCCATAAAACCTTTACATGGGGGGTACTGTTGTACTCGTAGAATATTGCCAAACACAAATATGATGACAGAAACAGCCAAAGTGCAGTGTTTGTGTAAAAACGCATACAACAAAAATGACCACTACATTTGGTCAGGTGTTGTGACTAAGGGGCTTCACAAAAAGACATTACATGGCCCTTTTGGAATACCCTGGGGTGTCTACTTTTGTAAATGGTATGCCATGATGGGGTAATTTTCATTCCTGGGCTGCTATAATGTATGAAAGGCGACTTAAGCCCAGAAAATGAATGTGTCAAATTTCTATGTAAATGGGTAGGCCCTATGTTGGGCCCTGTAAATGTCAGAAATCTCAGAAAACCTGTACATAAAGGGGTATCTTTATACTCATGGGACATTGCTGAACACAAGTATGGGTGTTTTATTGCAGTAATATATATCAGGATGATGATATTCACAAAAAAATCTTTTGGCAAACATAAAATATTCACACTTAGAATTTTATCATATAAAATTATGGTTTAGAAATAAATATTTGATGCTAAAAGAAAGCCCTATCTGTCCTCTAAAAAACAATATATAATTAGTGTGGGTGCACTTAATGTGAAAGGGGTAGATTATGGTTGAACAGGCATAGAGCTAAAATTCAAGGTTTTGTTTACGTTCAGAACTTGGACAATTGTCTATGTCATGAAAGGGTTAATGTAGCACAGACCACATGTACTATTTTGGCCTGCATGGAGCCAGGGATGTTAATAAAAACCATAAAAAATTACTTTTTTTTTCAAAGCCCAAACAGTTGTTTTAAACTGTCCACATGGGTTTTGTGATGACATAGCATGGGATCCCTGAAAATGTATTTACTAATGTTGTAGAGTTCTTTCAGTATCAAGGATTTTGATAACCCATTGCAAATCGGTAATTATAAGGGTTTTTAATTTGTGTAGTATTGTGTAAAAACACTGAGTTAACTTAACATATATATTTTTATTAGCTGATAAAATTATTATAAAACTTGGATAAATTAAGTACTAAACTCTACAGTTGGCAATAGAAAGTAACCACTGGATAAGAAACCTTCTCAAGAATATGTAAGGCCAGGACTATGAGTTTTTGTATACAAATTGTAATCCTAAGAGTAAGAAGGTTAGGTCCTATAGGGATGTGACTGCACTTCAATGTGGCACCTATTGAGGCAGTTACATAAATCCGGGGTTTACTGCTTTCTGCTGTTCAGAGGAAAATTACTGGTATTTCAGTACAGGGCTGACTGGCTTTTTGACATGATCTGGCTGATGCTACAGGATATTTTTCCTAAAAGGGAATGTATACTTGTTGTTCTTGCCCAGTTTAGTGCTTCTCTGTACTTATTTCCTTTCCGTACCTTTCTACCCTTTCTTCCCTTCCTTCCTTCCCCCTGTCTATAATAATAAAATAATGATATGGGCCGAATGGATGGGCCTTCTGGCTCTTATCTGCCCATCAATATATGTGTGTCTATGTTTAAAAAAAAATCAAAATCTATTTATTTCCCTTCTCCATTTATTTATTTAATCTGTGATGTTTCTTTCTTCCCTCTTTTATGAATTTTTTTTTTTAACTCTTATTTATTTATGATTGAGGTGAACTAATGTGAAGTCTGCTGACAAAGGGGTTTGTTTACAATCATTCAGTAAAGTTTATCAAATGGTTTAGCTACAAAATTACTATAGACTTAAATGTTACATTTTGTAGATAAACCTGTAGAAAAATCTGGGCCCACTCTGCAGAGGTATGGCAGGAGTAAAAGTACTAATCAGGACCCTCAGACAACAACTCAGCTGTGTGACTTGTGCTGTTTATTGTCCATTCTGGACAAACAGTGCTCTATGGATCTGAGTGGTACTTCTACTATATGTAAAGTCCTTTTGTGGGCTTAAACACATAACATTAAATGATTGCTAGTCTTAAAATTGCATGTGCTGATGAATTAGAGCATGTCATTTATTTGACTTTATTTTTTTGTGGTAAGAGGTTTTATGTTATGTTCTGCGGAAGCTGGCTCGTATTATAATTATTTTTTTTATTCATATGATGCATAACCCTTGAAGAAGTTTTTTTAATCAGTCTCATTATGCATTGATCACTACAATAATGTCACAATGCTTATACAAATAATCTACTGTAAGGCATATCTTGCTATGTTTATTGGCAGCAGATGCTGAAGTAACAGCAATACTAAATTGGGAGCTAGTTTAACACATCTGGTGAGCCACTGACTAAACGTGATGCATTGCCTGCCCTGATGTATTGGCCAACCAAAACAGTAAATATATGAAATATAAAGACAGTAAAATAATATCAATCTATAAAGATTATTTTGTGCATGCGTGTGTGTCCTTGATGCAAATATTTGTGAGACAAAATGCACTGTCGAGCATGTGCACATGTAAAACAATGTAGGCCATCATTGGTGACACCCAATACTACAATAAAATTCCAAAGGGACTGATAAGGGAGTGAAGATTGTGGGGCTTGTGACTGCACTAAAGTAATTTCTCAACATTTTAGAAATATATTTAAATTATTTACCAACCTTTTATTACTGTTTTGCTTCACAAACTATAGCGATTACAGCAGTAGAACTCGCCTCCACCCAATGGGTATTATTGGGGCTTATGGGCACTCATAGAAGCATTGCCAATCCTCCAACTTTTTATAAATTGCAAGATATCAGGCATGATGTCTGGTATGTATATATATATATATATATATATATATATATATATATATATATATATATATATATATATATATATATAGATGTTGCTCTGCAGCCCCAGAAATAAAGACAGGCACAGTTTTTGTTTATCCAGTTGTAATTACTCAGTGCAACTTATAACATCCAAGTGAAAGATATAACACCAACATGTAAGGCAAAAATAGAGACAATTCAAAAACAGAATCACTGGAAAAAGGTGTTATAGTCAGATGAGACTAAAATTGAATTATTTGGCCTCAACTCCAAATGATATGTCTGGAGAAAATTCCATACAGCTCACCATCCAAATAACACCATGGCATCTATTTATCAAGCCATCAACCGCAAATATGCTGGAATTCCACAGCGTATATGTGGCGAGCCTGATTCCCCTTAGTTATCAAACCACTATTCCGGCCCAGCGTACCTGGTTTTCAATCCGCCGCCTTAGAGGACGTCGGATGAAGAGTATGCTCCACGTCTGATGTCTTGAAGATGAAGCCGCTCCGGGCCGGATGGATGAGGATAGAAATGCCGTCTGGATGAAGATAGAAGATGCCGTCTGGACGAAGACTTCTGCCTGTCTGGAGGACCACTTCTGCCCGTCTGGAGGACCACTTCTGCCGGCTTCGTTGAGGACTTCAGCACGGTTGGGTGAAGACTTCTCATGGTAGGGTGATCTTCAAGGGGTTAGTGTTAGGTTTTTTTAAGGGGGGATTGGGTGGGTTTTAGAGTAGGGTTGGTTGTGTGGGTGGGGAGTTTTAATGTTGGGGGGAGGGTTGTAATTTTTTTTACAGGTAAAAGAGCTGATTACTTTGTGGCAATGCCCCGCAAAAGGCCCTTTTAGGGCTATTTGTAATTTAGTGTAGGGTAGGGCTTTTTTATTTTGGGGGGCTTTTTTATTTTGTTAGGGGGATTAGATTATGTGTAATTATCTTAAAAATCTTGTAATTTGTTTATTATTTTCTGTAATTTAGTGGGGGGTTTTGTACTTTAGATAATTTTAATTAATTGTATTTAATTGTATTTAGTTTAGGAAATTAATTTAATTATAGTGTAGTGTTAGGTGTAATTGTAACTTAGGTTAGGTTTTATTTTACAGGTATATTTGTATTTATTTTAACAAGGAAGTTATTAAATAGTTAATAACTATTTAATAACTATTTAATAACTATTGTAAATAGTTAAAATAAATACAAACTTGCCTGTAAAATAAAAATAAACTCTAAGCTAGCTACAATGTAACTATTAGTTATATTGTAGCTATCTTAGGGTTTATTTTACAGGTAAGTATTTAGTTTTAAATAGGAATAATTTATTTAATGATAGGAATATTTATTTAGATTTATTTAAATTATATTTAAGTTAGGGGGTGTTAGGGTTAAACTTAGGTTTAGAGGTTAATAAATATAATATAGGTGGTTAATAAGTATAATGTAGGTGGCGGTGGGCTCCGGGAGTAGTGGTTTAGGGGTTAAACCCTTTATTTAGTTGCGGCGGGGTGCGTGAGCGGCGGTTTAGGGGTTAAACACTTTATTTTGTTGTGGCGGGGTCCGTGAGCAGCGGTTTAGGGGTTAATACATTTATTAGAGTTGCGGTGGGCTCCGGGAGCGGCGGTATAGGGGGTAAAACAGTATAGTATAGTGTGGGTGTTTAGTGACAGGGTACCAATAAAGCTGTGATAAAGCTGAAGAGCAGCGAGATCAATGACTGTTAGTTAACAACAGTCCACTGCTCATTGCACCGTACTTGGTGTGCAGATTTTTGACAGCTTTTTTGATAATTTTGGAGAACGTATTCAGGTCCGCGGCAGCAATGTTAGGCGATCTTAGGCGAGCGCATTGGTGCCGTTGAATGCAAGTAAGTTGCCGGCTTTATAAATAGATGCCCATACCTACAGTAAAGCATGGAGGTTGTAATATCCTGTTATGGGGGTGTTTCTCTGCAGAAGGCACTGGAGCACTTGTCAGGATACAAGGAATAATGGATAGGGCAAAATACCATCAAATTCTTGAGGAAAAACTGCTTCCCTCTGCCAGGAAGTTGTCAATAGGAAGACGGTACTCACACCCCTCACATTTTTGTAAATATTTTATTATATCTTTTCATATGACAACACAGAAGAAATGATACTTTGCTACAATGTAAAGTAGTGAGTGTACAGCCAGTATAACAGTGTAAATTTGCAGTCCCCTCAAAATAACTCAACACACAGCCATTAATGTCTAAACTGTTGGCAAAAAAAGTGAGTACACCCCTAAGTGGAAATGTCCAAATTGGGCCCAAAGTGTCAATATTTTGTGGGACCACCATTATTTTCCAGCACTGTCTTAACCTTCTTGGGCATGGAGTTCACCAGAGCTTCACAGGTTGCCACTAGAGTCCTCCTCCATGACGACATCACAGAGCTGGTGGATGTTAGAGACCTTGCGCTCCCCCACCTTCCATTTGAGGATGCCTCACAGGTGCTCAATAGGATTTAGGTCTGGAGACATGCTTGGCCAGTCCATCACCTTTACCTTCAGCTTCTTTAGCAAGGCAGTGGTAATCTTGGAGGTGTGTTTGGGGTCGTTGTCATGTTGGAATAGTGCCCTGCAGGCCCAGTCTCCAAAGGGAGGGAATCATGCTTTGCTTCAGTATGTCGCAGTACATGTTGGCATTCATGATTCTCTCAATGAACTGTAGCTCCCCAGTCCCGGCATCACTCATGCAGGCCCAGACCATGACACTCCCACCACCATGCTTGACTGTAGGCAAGACACACTTGTCTTTGTACTCCTCACCTGGTTGCCACGACACACGCTTGACACCATCTGAACCATATAAGTTTATCTTGGTCTCATCGGACCACAGGACATGGTTCCAGTAATCCATGTCCTTAGTCTATTTGTTTTCAGCAAACTGTTTGCAGGCTTTTTTGTGCATCATCTTTAGAAGAGGCTTCCTTCTGGGACAGCAGCCATGCAGACCAATTTGATGCAGTGTGTGGCGTATGGTTTGAGCACTGACAGGCTGACCCCCCCACCCCTTCAACCTCTACAGCAATGCTGGCTGCACTCATATGTCTATTTCCCAAAGACAACCTCTGGATATGATGCTGAGCATGTGCACTCAACTTCTTTGGTCGACCATGGCGAGGCCTGTTCTGAGTGGAACCTGTCCTGTGAAACTGCTGTATGGTCTTGCCCACTGTGCTGCAGCTCAGTTTTAGGGTCTTGGCAATCTTCTTATAGCCTAGGCCATCTTTATGTAGAACAACAATTCTTTTTTTCAGATCCTCAGAGAGTTCTTTGCCATGATGTGCCATGTTGAACTTCCAGTGACCAGTATGAGAGAGTGTGAGAGCGATAACACCAAATTTAACACACCTGCTCCCCATTCACACCTGAAACCTTGTAACACTAACGAGTCACATGACACTGGCGAGGGAAAATGGCAATTGGGCCCAATTTGGACATTTCCACTTAGGGGTATACGCCCTTTTGTTACCAACGGTTTAGACCGATGAGACCAAGTTAAACTTATTTGGTTCAGATGGTGTCAAGCGTGTGTGGCGGCAACCAGGTGAGGAGTACAAAGACAAGTGTGTCTTGCCTACAGTCAAGCATGGTGGTGGGAGTGTCATGGTCTGGGCTTGCATGAGTGCTGCCAGTACTGGGTAACTACAGTTCATTGAGGGAACCATGAATGCCAGCATGTACTGTGACATACTGAAGCAGAGCATGATCCCCTCGCTTTGAAGGCTGGGCCGCAGGGCAGTATTCCAACATGATAACAACCCCAAACACACATCCAAGACGAATACTCCCTTGCTAAAGAAGCTGAGTGTAAAGGTGATGGACTGGCCAAGCATGTCTCCAGACCTAAACCCTATTGAGCATCTGTGGGGCATCCTCAAATGGAAGGTGGAGGAACACAAGGTCTCTAACATCCACCAGCTCCGTGATGTTGTCATGAAGAAGAGGACTCCAGTGGAAACCTGTGAAGCTTTGGTGAACTCCATGCCCAAGATGGTTAAGGCAGTGCTAGAAAATAATGGTGGCCACACAAAATAGACACTTTGGGCACAATTTTGATATTTCCACTTAGGTGTGTACTAACTTTTGTTGCTAATGGTTTAGACATTAATGGCTGCGTGTTGAGTTATTTTTAGGGGGCAGCTAATTTACACTGTTATACAGGCTGTACACTCACTACTTTACATTGTAGAAAAGTGTCATTTCTTCAGTGTTGTCACATGAAAAGATATAAAATATTTAAAAAAATGTGAGGGGTGTACTCACTTTTGTGATATACTGTATATGGATTTGCTATGTTTTGCAGAACCATCTTGTTGGTATGTTATGTCATGCAAAAATGTAACATTATAGCTATTATCATAAATCACACTAACAATTTGATGTGATAACATAAATCTATTCCCTCTATCCCAGCCCTGTGTATAATGTGGTGTCACCCTTTGAGCCCTCTGGACATCGGGAAGCTGCATCTAGTGTACTGCATTAGCTCAAGTCACAGCTGATTAAATGAGCTAGTGCACTAAGCTGTGTTAGCAGTGACAGCAGTGGACGTCAGAAGGCAGGAATATTTAGTATTGGGAATGGGACCACACAAACAGTTTGTTCTCTTGGTAAATTTTGTTGAAAAGCAGGGACTAAGCTTGTGCATGTATCCAGAGCACTATATGGCTGTAGTTTGCAAGAATGTTATCCATTTTCAAGAGCACTAGATGGCAGCACCCATGACATCACCCATGACATTGTCCTAACAAATGCGTAGGCACTGAAAAGGTAAGCAGGGGCTAAAAACGAACACCTCTGCATGCAGTATAAGGATCATTTAGATGAACCATGAAAACAGCGATGTAATCCTGTAACTATACTCATGAGCAAGTGAGAAATAAAAACATAACTAGCCCTATACTATGCAAATGCAAACTGTGTGCAGCATTGAATTCCATTATTTGTAATAACATAGAGACACATGAAATTATTATTTTAACTTGTGCTTTACAGATAACATTTCCATGCTTACAATTAGTTAAAATAAATGAATACACTGCCCTTTACTCATATTCACGTTACATATATAAGACAAAGTTCTTTAATGCACTTCTATTTATTTCTATATATGTGTACATATGTATTTGGGTGTTTATATAGGTGTCTGTAAATACATATATACACATATAAATACATAAATACATATGCACACACATATAAACATGTACACTCACCAGCCAGTTTATGAGGTACATCTTGCTAGTACCGGGTTGGACCCTGTTTTGCTTTCAGAACTGCCTTAATTCTTCATGGCATCGATTCAACAAGGTGTTGGAGAAATTCCTCAGAAATTTTATTCCATATTGACATAATAGCATCACGCAATTGCTACAGATTTGTCAGCTGCACATCCATGATGCAAATCTCCCGTTCCACCACATCTCAAAGGTGCTCTATTGGATTGAGATCTGGTGACTGTGGAGGCCAATGGAGTACAGTGAATTCATTGTCATGTTCAAGAAACCAGTTTGAGATGATTTGAGCTTTGTGACATGGTGCATTATCCTGCTGGAGTTAGCCATCAGAAGATGGGTACACTGTAGTCATAAAGGGGTGGACATGGTCAGCAACAGTACTCAGTTAGGCCGTGGAATTTAAACTATGCTCAATTGGTACTAAGGGGCCCAAAGTGTGCCAAGAAAATATCCGCCACACCATTACACCCCCAGTCCGAACCATTGGTTATTTGAGTTACTGTTGCCTTTCTATCATCTTGAACCAGTCTGCCCATTCTCCTCTGACATCAACAAGGCATTTTCATCCACACAACTACCACTCACTGGATATTTCCTCTTTTTCGGACCATTCTCTCTAAACCTTTGAGATGGTTGTGCGTGAAGATTCAAGTAGATCAGCAGTTTTTTAAATACTCAGACCAGCCCCTCTGGTATCAACAACCATGCAATGTTCAAAGTCACTTAAATCCCCTTTCTTCCTCATTCTAATGCTCGGTTTGAATTTCAGCAAGTCGTCTTCACCATGTTTAGATGCCTAAATGCATTGAGTTGCTGCCATATGATTGGCTGATTTGTGTTACCAAGCGATTTAACAGGTGTACCTAATAAAGTGTCCGGTGAGTATGTATATATATATATATATATATATATACATACAGAAAAAAAACGAATGCTCCCACCAAATGCAGCCACCTGGGTGGCAAGTAAAGCAGATGATATTCTCCAAAAAATAATGCACTCTCAGGATTTTTTTAAAAGCAAGGTCAACTTTATTAGATGGCATTTCAGGGAACTCAAGTCCCTTTCATTAGATCAAAAAAGGTGAACAAATGGGATACCCACTTCCACATTATATAGTGACAACCTAGCAAAAACATACCTCTCACATCTACCAAAATTGCACCAAACAGTGATTGGAAGTTGGAACGCATCCCTGCATTCCACCCAGCCCCAATCGGAAGTGCAAGGACTCTCCACTTCCGGTTTTGCCGGGCTACTAAATATAACCACTTGAAAACTCAATTATCATGTCCATTGAGGGTATAAGTCCCCACACACATTTCAAAACAAATAATTTGTGTATAAGGGAAACATGACAAACATCGATGTCAAAAAAAGGCAAACCGGAAGTTGTCATAATACCACTTCCGGTAATGCCGAAAGTGTAAATAATGTGCTGGCAAATTACTAAGTGTACTATAGGTGCTAAGCCTTAAAGTGAAACACATTCCAAAAGTGCTAACACCCTCTACTTAGTGTATAAAGTAATGACAAAAGACCTGGCTTATAAGCGCAGGTGTGAAAATTGTCACACATCTAAAAATAAAGTATACCTCAGGTAGGTCTTTCATTAGTGTCTGGTACAGAATTCAATCCTCCTGGTCATATAGTCCCCAACCAGTAGATCCACTGGGCATCCCTAGAGAGTAGGAGTTTATCCTGATCTTCTTCACCCCGGTCTGGTTTCAGCACATGGTCAATCAGAGTATATCTGATTGATGCCACTGAGTGTCTCTGCTCCGCACAGTGCCATGCCACTGGTTCATTCGAAGAACCCTTCAGTAATGCCTGGCGTATAGCCAGCCTGTAATTAGCCATTCGCTCTCTAAAGGTACCCTTCGTTTTTCCCACATAAAACTTGGAGCATGGACCCACTAGTAAATAGACCACATGTGTGGTGGTACAGGTGATCGAGTGTCTGATGGTATACATTGTGTTAGTGCGGGGGTGATGGAATTTATTTGTTGAAATAAGACGTAGCATGTCATGCAACCCACACTTCTGTAACTTCCTCTGATGTTTATCTTTTGTTGCTTCTGATAGCACTGTTTAGGGTCCATACGTACCAACAGGTCACGGAGATTGGTGCTTCTTCTAAATCCCACCATTGGGGTTAGTTCTTTGCTAAATCAAAGCTTGGGATCTGATGAGAGGCCAGTGTCTTTTTAGGATCCTGCCTGTATTAATGGTACCAGGGGTAAAGGTGGTCACCATGATCATCCTATTGTGCTCTTGGTTCTCTTTGCTTTTATTAATCAGCTCATCTTGAGTGGATTGCTGTACCATGACAAGAATTGGTCCCACTGTTTTTGGTTTGTATCCTCTTTGGAGAAACTTACTCCTAGTTTCCTCCAACTGGGAGACCTCCCGAGTGTGCTGTGTGTTGTTACGGATAGTTCTGACCATTTGTGACCTGACTATGCCCTGAAACAATGTGGGTGGGTGGCAACTATCAGCTCTAAGGATCAAATTACGATCCGTCGGTTTCTTATAGAGAGTACTCCCTAACTTAGGGCCATCTTTGAATATTTGTAGATCAAGAAAACTAACACTCTCGCTGTCAGATGTCATTTTGAATCGTACAGTAGCCTAAGTGTTGTTAAGGGTATTGAACCATGTTTGTAAGGCGTCAATCACCCCGTCAGATCAGGAAGATGTCGTCTATGTATCTTATGTAGAAGACAATAGACGACACCTCCCCAGTCCACACAAATTTATTTTCGAAGTCTGACATAAAGATATTGGCATATGATGGGGCCATATTTGACCCCATTGCTGTGCCAGCGCACTGTACATAAAAGTCTTCCTTGAACCAAAAATAGTTTTGTTCAGACAGAAATCTATCAGTGTCAACACAAATTCAACAGGTGGACCACTGTACTGAGTGTCCTGAAGTAAATGTTTCTTGACCGCCAACAGTCCCACCTCATGCAGGATGATGGTGTAGAGATTGTTTACGTCCAAGGTCACCAGTAAATCTCCCTCTTTAATCTGGACATTCTTCAAAAGTCTAATGAGCTGATTACTATCCAACAGAAATGAACGAATCTGTCTAACAATTGGCTGAAGTAAAAATCAATATATTGTGCCACCGGTTGTATCAATGATTGAATCACTGAGACAATAGGATGTCCCGGCGGCTTATTCAAACTCTTATGAACTTTGGGAATGGTATACAGAATTGGAATTCTGGGAAATTGTGTAATACTAAACTTACGGATCTGGTCGGGTATAAAGCCCTGATCAAAACCAAAATCCAACAAAATTATCCAATTTCTTTTTAAATGTGCCTGTGGAGTCTCCTAGAAGTTGTTTTATAGGTGGTACTATCCATAAGCTGTTGCAGTATGTCCTCCCTATAGTTCTTATAGTCCATAAGGACTATTGCCCCGCCCTTATCAGCAGGCCTGATCACCAGGGATGTATTGGATTGCAAAGACTTAATGACGGAAGTTATTTTTCCATTTATTATCACGTATCTCTTGTTCCAAATCCTGTGTCACAAGTCTGTTTTCCTATGACTACAACTTCCGGTTTGCCGTTTTTTTACATCAATCTTTGTCATTATTAATATGCTTATACACAAATGATTTGTTTTGAAATGTGTGTGTGTGTTATATTTAGTAGCCCAGCGAAACCGAAAGTGGAGAGTCCGTGCACTTCCAGTTGGGGCTGGGTGGAATGCAGGGATGCGTTCCAATCACTGTTTGGCGCAATTTTGGTCGATGTGAGAGGTATGTGTTTGTTAGGCTGTCACTTTATAATGTGGAAGTGGGTATCAAGAGTCATAGAATTATCTTATAGAAAAATTAGCAAATCTAGATATGGTCTGTTATTTCATTTATAAGGGACAGTCAAGACCAAAATAAACTTTCATTTTTCAATTAGGGCATGTCATTTTAAACAACTTTCCAATTTAATTTTATCATCAATTTTGTTTTGTTCTCAAGGTATTCTTAGTTGAAAGCTAAACATAGGAGGTTTATATGCTTATTTCTTAGACCTTGAAGGCCGCCTCTAATCTGAATGCATTTTGACAGTTTTTCATCACTAGAGGGCATTAGTTCATGTGTATAGATAACATTGAGCTCACGCATGTGAAGTTACCTAGGAGTCAGCACTGATTGGCTAAAATGCAAGTCTGTCAAAAGAACTGAAATAAGGGGGAAGTTTGCAGAGGCTTAGATACAAGGTAATAACAGAGGTAAAAAGTGTATTAATATAACTGTGTTTGTTATGCAAAAACTGGGGAATGGGTAATAAAGGGATTATCTATCTTTTTAAACAACAAAAATTCTGATGTTGACTGTCCCTTTGGGTTTGTTATTTCTTTTAAGCGTGTTATAAGTTTATAACACTGTGTTAGAGCGCCCCTATGAGCTGCTTGCTTTTGGCTTTGTTTTAAAGTATCCCCCCTTGCTTTACCCCAGAAGTACTCTGTAAACATTGTTACCAATACACCAGAGAACTCAAATTCAAATTAGACATGCCTTTTTACTCATGCCTTTTACTTCTAATAGTGTGTTACCACAGCAATTCCCCTTTATGGGTTAGGTTCAGCAAAAAAAAAACAAAAAAAAAAAAAACACTTTTGGATAGCTGTTTTGAATTTATTAACTCTCATCAGCAGAAGATAGGTTTGATTTGCTGCTTGGTGATGCTTATTTCCAGAGAAAAAGCAATACTTATTTGAGTTGTGGTGGAGATAAAAGCATGAGATGAAAATCCTCAATTTCATAAAAGTAAGAGTCATAAAATTATTGTATAGAAAATTATCATATCTAGGTAAGTATCCCTGCTTGCTTTACCCCAGAAGTAGTCTGAATACATTGCTACCAATGCACAAGAGAACTGCACATTAGATATACAATATATCATGCTTTTTGCTTCTAATACTGTGTTGTCACAGCCATTCCCCTTTATGGGATAGGTGCAGCAAAAAGCAAATCACTTCTGGAGAGCTGTCTCAAGTTTATTTACTCTCACCAGCAGAAGATAGAAGTAGTTTTGATAGTTGTTTAACAAAGTGTATGTTTTTTCTGAATAATGAAAGAGAAGTTTGGGGTTTCATAATTATTCAGAATTAGAAAATGTGTGAATTAGCGCAATAATTATTTTGATGCGCTTAAGATTCTCCTCTTTCTTTAAAAAATACTTAAAGGGATACTAAACCCAATTTTTTTTTTCTTTCATGATTCAGATAAAGAATTCAATTTTAAGCAACCAAATCAATGCACCAATTAGCAAGCACTACCTAGGGTGCTGAACCAAAAATGGGTCAGCTCCTAAACTTAGATTCCTGCTTTTTCAAATAAAGATCGCAAGAGAACAAAGACAATGTAATAATAGGAATAAATTAGTAAATTGCTTAAAATTAAATGCTTTATCTGAATCATGAAAGAAAAAAAATGGGTTTAGTATCCCTTTAACGAGTTTACTTCACATTTAAAAAAATTGAAGTGATTTGTAATCCAAAAAAAATAAAGAAACACACCAAATTTTAGCCAATTAAGGAGTCAATTCCAATCTAGGTGATCATGTTTATTGGCTCCCTATATGTATTTTCCAACATTGGAATGATCTCAATATGAACTATAACAACTGTTCCATATTTGAAAAGTATTGGAATGGAAATCAGTAGTGATGCACCGAAATGGAAATTCTGGACCGAAACTGAATCCGAAAATCCAGGAGGCACTTAGCCGAAAACCGAAACCGAAAATGTCTTTTCTTTTACAAATTTTAAAATATATTTTTTTTGTTTTTTTTTCCATAATTAGACCATTTTATGAATGAACCAGAATTGAAAACCTGCAAGCCAATAAAAAAAAAATAACCACACTTTTATTGAAAGTAACACACTAAAATTGGACAAAAATATCTTAAAACAATAATATGCTACACAATAATTTTACCATAATTTTCTGTATTTAGTTCAGTGTAACAGAATCCGATTTAACAGTATTTTTTTCACCAATTATCCAAATAAAGTATAGTCCTAGAAAACTATTATTATATAAGAAACAGTAAGTCAAGAAATAAACTCAAAAAGCAGCTCTAGGGTATTATAACATTTTAAATATGCTACAAAATAATTTTACTGAAAATAACAAGCAAAAAAAAACAAAACCCAAAGTAGCCAAAAATGCCATTTTCGTCCGAAACATTTCTGTGGCCGAAATTTCGGTGCATCCCTAGAAATCAGAAAAGTCACCCATATGATGCATGCTGAGAATGGACTTTAGAGATACCATTCCTCCCAACCACAAGTTGTTTACTACATATCAACAACAAAATAGACACATCAAATTGAACAGGAAAAGCGCTTAATAAATGCTCAATCCCCACAGATCGATCAATAGCACCGCATACTCTGACCCGAAAAACAAGATGGTGCTGCCCATGCCAACACGGTTATTGGTAATTTCCACCAAATAACATATGATACTAAATACATTTTCACCATTGATCAAATGTAAAAATACTAAGACAAAAAATATATAAAAGATAATGCAACATGCAGGCAGGAGAGGACAGAATGCAGGACAAGCAGAATAAGGAGGAGTGGCCTGGCCAGTTGGTGAGAGTGGCTGGGCAGCCTGGAGAGCGGTTGTATTTTTTGTTTATTGATTTGGTTTCTGGTGATTGACAGAAATTATTGGTTGTTAACTTGCCCTTGTGAGGAAAAGGAGATCAAATATTGTGTGAATTGTTAATTTCAGCTATATTTGACTTTTTTTTTTTAAATCCAGCAATAATTTTAGAAAGAATGGAATCTATGTCTAAATTCTAAATTTAAAAGTTGAAAACCTTAAAGGGACAGTTTACTCAAAATGTTTCTCCCCTTTAATTTGTTTCCAATGATCCACTTTACCTGCTGGTCTGTATTAAATTGTTTACAAGTATTTCCATTACCCTTTTTTTTAGCATTTGAAATAGATTTAGCCTGTGGTATCCCCACCCATCCTGAAAGTTGTTGGCCAGTAGAATAAATTACACTCCCAGTAGGTTATAGATGAGATAAGGTAATGGTTTATTTTCTATTGTTTTCTCCAAGTATTAGTCATTGGTTTATGTACAAATATAAGATACAGAAGCAGGTATATGTACACAATGTGATAAATTAATGAGATCAGATTATATCTACAAGCTCAACCCATTTTATTAGGTTGTGGCTTCAAAGCACAAAATCCATTAATTCATATACACAAATAAGCCTTAAAAAGCAAATCTCATATATTTTATACTCTGCAGCTGGTAAAAAAGTAATTGGAAACACATTAAGTAAAAACTTTTTTATAGTATACTGTCCCTTTAAAAACCAGAGTGCAAAATAGAACTCTTATGTAAATGAACATGCACTAGATATATTTATATATAGGGCTCCATTTATCAAGTTGTGAGGGCAGTTTCGGAGCCCTAGCATTTCAAGCTTGGGATACTTTACCAATCTGCCACTTAAAGTGTTGCGTATTTCAATCATCCTGATCAAATCCAATTGGGATGATTGACAGCCCCCACTCGTGCAAGATTGGCCACATGCAAGCAGGGGGGCAGCACTGCACAAGCAGCGAGGCTGGGTGGACATGGTTCATGACAGCAAACCTCGTCCACCCACCAGTTATAAAATGGAGCCTATAGTCTTAAGGCACTTTGAACTGTGCATTGTATGAACCAATGTTGTTCAATATTCATAGTTTTTAAATAAACTGGTTGTAATTAATTGTTGATAAATACTTAACACTAAAAAGTATTATCGACATCTATAGAAAAACCTGCAGCACCAATCTTTATGAAATTTGTTATGCATTGCAGATATATTTTAATGTCTCATAGGTGAACGAACAAGAAACCAGTAGTGAGAATTAAAGGATGAAATCTAGCTGAAAATATAAAATATATTGAGAAATAATATTTAAAAATTAAGACATGCCTTGTATGGCAAGAGAAGATAGCGGGATTTGCCGTTTCAGATTACACACACACGACCTAAAATACACACATACTCTACACACAGTATTACACGCACATATATATATATGTATGTAAACCACTGACAACAGAAGATATTCAGAAGAACAGAAAATATATAGCCACAAAGCTCTAAAATAGACTGCTTCAGACATTTCAAATCTCCTTAGTGCACACATGCACAGATGGGAGATGGCTTTTCAATATAGGATCAGCATAACTTTTAATTCAATTTTCATGTAACATCTATTTAAACATGGCAATCTAGGATAAAGCAAAATTTGATTTTTAAGTTGTAAGTAAGAGTGGTGTGGAATATAAACTACATTTACAGTGACATATTGTGAGTTGCTCTGCTGCAGAGTTCTCTTTATTTTAATAAAGATTATTTAAATGGACGGATTTCTGAATAGATCAGTGAATATGTGCTGTAGCTTGGCTCCCAGTACTTGAAAGCTGAAGTTACATATAATTTGATATCAGCAAATGTATTATTTTAAAATGGTTGAGTCTTACAAAAAAAAATTAAGATGTATCTTACTATATTTTGTACATTTTTTTTAAAACAAATCTACAGGTAATCACATGGTTCAGTTGTTTTATTGCAAACAGTTCTGGTGTGTGATCGTTGCAATTAAATTATTAATATTTGTTAGTCAAAATTCTATCAATTACTATCATTTTGTGTCTATATTTTGTTTTGTATCTTTTCTTAAAATATTGTTTCCACCCCCAATGGTTTATAAATCATTTTATAGTTCCTTTTATTAGAAAAAAGTGATAAACATTTTTTTTTTTTTAAACTCTTTTTTATTAAGGGGTTGCAGTATTATTACAATACAATATGTATGACAAACAAGAGAAAAAAAAAGAAAAAGATACCCAAATCTGGTATAAACACATACATCATCAAACATTCAGATTGTTCATTTGTACATATTAAACATGATCTGAAAAAGCAAATAAATATGATTCTCCTCTATCTATAGACCTCCATCATGATTTAGTAGAAGTGATAAACATAATACGTATATTTTTTTTAGCCTTTGATTTATTCTTTCAGTTTAAAGAAAAGGGAAATAAACACATAGGGACCGAATTATCATTGTGCGAGCGGACATGATCCGCTGCACATCGATAAATGCTGACAGCATACGCTCTCTGCATTTATCATTGCACCAGCAGTTCTTGTGAACTGCTGGTGCAATGCGGCCCCCTGCAGATTCGCAATCATTCGCTAGCAGGGGATGTTAATCAACCCGATCGTATTCGATCAGTTTGATTTCTGGTGAAGTCTGTCCGCCGCCTCAGAGCAGGCGGACAGGTTATGGAGCAGCGGTCTTTAGATCGCTGCTTCATAACTTGTGTTTCCGGCAAGCCTGGAGGCTCGCCGGAAACACGAGGCATCAAGCTCCATACAGAGCTTGCTAAATATGCTCTTTAGGGCTTCATTTAACAAATCTGGATGGACAGGGTTTGCTTCCGTGAACCTGTGCGCCCAGGATCGCAGGTAGTAGGTAGCAATAAGCAATTTAGTAGTGACTGTCAATCAACCGGGGAAAATATGCGTTGCTGCTTTTTCAAAAATAGAATACCAAGAGAACAAAGCAAATGTCATAATAGGTAAATTGGAAAACTGATTAAAATTGCATGTTCTATGTGAATCATTAAAAAAAATTTGTTTCATGTCCTTTTAAAAATGTATGTCTCCAGAATCATTGTCAGACTGCATATGAATACACATATCAGGATTAATCACAGTCCTTTAGTAAAGCTTCAGATGATTTTAAAAGTGAGTTTTGTAGAAAAATCATCTTTTCTAAAGGATTGTAATTAACCTTATATTCAGAAATAATACACAGATACACATACATACATTATAGTAATATATAAGAAACAAAAATATAAATGTGTGGTGGTGCACAATTAGCTCAACTTTCCATGGCTTTTTAGACCGTGCTAGCTGTCCCAATTAATATACAAATGCAACTTAAAAAGAAAGGATTGAACATGTATCTAAGTCAATCAAAGCGGGACACAGGCTGCACCAAAAGTCTATCAAAAGCTTTTATTACCATAAGACAGTTTTAACAGGCCGTCTACCCTCCACCCTATTCCTAAAACCGTGCAACTACAACCTAATGAATTACATAAACATTAGAACAAGCCGGCCGTTACGTTGATTACTTCCTGAGACCCTTTCTCGAATCCCTGTCGTCCTATATTAGGGACACAAGTGATGTTTTAACAAAGCTTGATAAAATCACAGTTCATCAAGATTTGCTATTGGTGACTCTCAACGTAGAGTCCCTGTACTCCTCCATCCCTCATCAAGCAGGCTTAAATGCAGCCAGATATTTTTTGGAATTGAGGGGGGACGAGGTCAGGGACAACACTGAATGGATTTTATGCCTATTAGAATTTGTTCTAAGGAACAACATTTTTTCTTTTGATGGCAGACTATTCAGGCAGTTGAGAGGAACAGCCATGGGTGCAACATGCGCTCCGACGTACGCATGTTTGCACCTAGGCTTTTGGGAGACAAAGTATGTCTTCCACGAACTTTCAGAGTGGGTCGATAAGCACATTGTGCTTTGGCTCAGGTTCGTGGACGACATCTTAATCCTCTGGAAGGGAGATGAAGGGTCTGTTCACAATTTTGTAAAAATTCTTAACAAAAATGATTTAAATCTGTTTCTCACATATAACATTAGTTCTGACAGTGCCATTTTTCTTGACTTAGATGTTTGTGTGAAGTGTATTGTTTTGCTTAGAAATTTCTATCGCAAAAAAACAGCAACCAATAGTTTATTGGAAGCAAGTAGCCATCACCCTGAGCCCCCAAAAAAAGGTGTCCCTATAGGCCAATTTTTAAGGTTGAAGAGATGCTGCTCTTCACCAAAGGTGTTTGAAGAACAAGCACAAATAATGGCTGACAGATTTTTATCTAGAGGATATTCACGTAATATAATCAGAAAGGCCTGGGTGAGAGCAAGGATGACATGTAGAAGTGACCTCCTATATTCAAAAAAGAAAAACAATAGTGATACACAGGTGAGATTAATTACAAAGTACAACTCACACTGGAATAAATTGAAGCACATTCTCAATAGCCACTGGCATATATTATCTAATGATACGTCACTTCAAGGGTGCATATCGGAGTACCCGCTATTGACAGCCAGGAGAGCTCCTAGCATCAAAGACATGTTGGTTCACAGTGAATTTAAAAAGGAAGAGACTAAAAACTGGTTAACAGTCAGACAACATAGAGGAGGTAGCGCTCCGTGTGGACATTGCGTCTATTGCACATATATGAAGAGATCTAATACTTTTAGTACCCAAACAGGAAGCAAGGTATATTATGTGAGGGAAAGAATTACATGTACTTCCAAAAATGTCATATATTTACTGAACTGTCCATGTCCCAAGTTCTATGTAGGTAAGACCACCAGAGAGCTGAAAAGCAGAATACGAGAACATAGAGACAATATTAAAAATGAGGACATGGACAGCCCAGTTACAAGACATTTTAAGTCTTTTCATAACTCAGATCACAACAAACTGCAAATTATGGGCATTGAGTGCTTAAAACAAAATAAGCGAGGAGGTCATCTTGATAGAATAATTTTGCAGCATGAATCAAGGTGGATTTTTAGATTAAACACATTAAGCCCAATGGGCCTAAATGAAAAGATAGAGTATGCATGTTTTCTGTGATAATTATCTCTTGACGTAAAAAAATCCCTTTAAAGGGCCACTGTAAGTAAATATTTTCTATGCCTTTTACTAACTAACTACCCCAAATATGCTTTTTATCAATAGCATTTCATTAACATATCTCTACCGTATATGAGAAATCTTGTCTGCAAATTTAATTGTTTTCCAAACCCACTCCGTGATTATCCTTTGCTCTGTACCAATCCGTTTACAATACCTAGGTTTCAAAATGGCGCTTTAAACACAAAGTTATTGGTTTAAGTATTTTGAACATGCAGTGCTGAAAATAGTGGGCAGGATAATGTGACATCATTGGCGAATAAAAGATATAACTTTTAGAACGTTATGAAACTTCGTTTTGGAGAAAATATAGGTCAGTAGGTTTTAATTAATGTTTATTAACTTTAATATGTTAGTTGTTTAGCTTAAAAATTATAACAGAAAGTAATCCTTTAAATGTATGTTGTTAGAAGCGTATAGGATCACACTGTCATATAGATGATATCTTTATATCCACAGTGACACAAGATGTACAACACGCTCATTAGTTTTATTGTGACAAGGGCTATGATGTAGGCCCCTTTAAGTAATTCGAGAATGAAATGTGTTTTCAGAATGTAGTTTTAGCAATATACTTTACAAAATTCCCAAATATATATCAACAAGATATATGTTGACATAAAGGTAAACTCTAATATTTATGTTGACATAAGATGTGTAACATACTTACTACTGTTGTTATCAAAAGAGTAAAGATTTATGTTTCCTAGAGGAAAGTCTAGATTAATGTTTTCTGGTCTGCAAAAAAGAATGTCCTCAACCAGATTATATATCTAAATGGGCTAAGTTCAAACAACAAACAATGTTTTTAAAGCCGATTTTCTAATGTGAAGCTGCAAGATAATTCTATGCATACGAAAGCCATGATGTGGTAATTAAAAATAGTGTATATAGTAATGATCAGTTCCTACACTGTGCAATTTCAAACTGTAGTGAATAAGAGTTGTTTAAAAATCAGCTGTTAAGTAAGCGAATGCTGTTTAAGGGGTGGACTTTTGAGCCAATGAGAGTATAAAGTCTTACACACACCCCTCAATCAATACATCTGATGAGGCCCCGACACTCAGCCCTATGTGGGAGGGGAGAAACGCGTCATGATTGAGCATGCACAGGAGGTGAACAGCTGTGAACGAGCCAGCGAAATTTGAATTCGGACAACAACGCTGAAGCATACATGGCGGTGAGCAAGTAAAGAAGCCGAAAACAAACAATGAACATTTCAGGTTGATCCAACTGGGAAGCAGGTACAGCTGAAATTATTTCTTTATAAGGCTGGATAGTCTTGCGGTGGACGGCCTGGTCTGTCCTGCCATGGTACATTGTGCGTTGTTTATCCTAATGATTCAGTTGCCGATGGAGCCAGTTATATGCACAGCATGAATAAGTACAGCAGAAAGGTGTTACCATATTGCATTGATATCTGAAGGAGTTATACTTACCAGAGCGTGTTTCAAACACTAAGTGCCTGGACTTTCAATATTCTTTAATAAGTAGGACAATTACAATTTTTGGGGCCCCGTGAAAATTTAAATGGACTACATGGAAGTCAATTTTGACACAAAGTTCATATTTTTATGGTCGCATAACATCACAGCTGAAATAATTTTGTTACTGTTGCATTTTGGCTTGTCAGCCGGCCGGCTTGTTCTAATGTTTATGTAATTCATTAGGTTGTAGTTGCACGGTTTTAGGAATAGGGTGGAGGGTAGACAGCCTGTTAAAACTGTTTGAGTCTTATGGTAATAAAAGCTTTTGATAGACTTTTGGTGCAGACTGTGTCCCGCTTTGATTGACTTAGATACATGTTCAATCCTTTCTTTTTAAGTTGCATTAATATATAAGAAACACCTGGACATCCCTTAGCCCTCAGGTCTGGAGAGATTTTCTAAGAAGTCTTGTCCGTACTGTGATAGCTGTTTATTTAGCTAATTTGGGTTCTCATAAGTCTATTATGATATTATCAGTAATGCTGCAGGGTGTCTGGTAATTGCACTGGAAGCATAAATCATTGTTATAAAGTAACTTTAAAACTGTATTTGTCCACTAGTATTCTCCAATCCCAAACCAAATTAGGACCACTGTCAAAATTACATGAAAATCAGCACATCTGTGTTTTTTCTTTGTTTTGTTGTAGTCTTACATAATTATTCTCCTGTAAGCTTAAAAAGTTTCTATGCCATATATAGGAGACACCAATAAATGTAGCCCATCTGACCAAATTTTAGTGTGATTTATTTTATTAACAAACCTTGTTCATCCTGTGGCAATAGGTATATTGGGGAAGACATTAATCTAGTTATTCTGAAGCACTAACGATTCTCCTGTTTTTATTATATTTTATTATATTATATATATATATTATATGCTATTTTAAACATTGCAGTGATTGAGAATCCAAAAAAACACCACATTTTAGCACACTGAGGAGTTAATTCCAGTCTGGCCAACTGTAGGCTAGATTTACAAGTAGTGATATTAGAATATAGCGCCTGTGTTAACTTGTGCACGTATTACAAGTTTGATGTAAATTTGCGCCCGTTGTGTAAGCACGACTGAAGACCTCACGTAGAGTTACGACTAAAATTAAATTGGTATCAAATACAACATATATACAATATATACTGTATATAATATACAGTATATAAAAGAAAGTGTTACACTCATATATACACTATCAAATAAAAATAAAAATTAATCAAATAAATATTTTAAAAAAGTTGTAAGGGTATAGATATTTGAATGGAAAGAGCTATTATGTATATATACATACTGATACAAATCTAAATATGTATATGTATGTATATATATATATATATATATATATATATATATATATATGTCTTAATGTGTATTTATGTTTAGATGTGTATATATGTTTTACATACATACAGTATATACACATATAAACATGTATACACATATATGCAAATGTACTGTATATATACTTTGTAGCCCTTTCTAATCAAATACTTGAAAACAAGAAAAATCATTTTTAATATATTTTAATATTTAATACTGTGTTTTACTGTGTATGTACTGTTAATATTTTACATTCTAATGTTCTTCACATTGGGAAAATGTTCTATGTATTTTTAAATAGATATTTATATGTGTATATATATATATATATATATATATATATATATGTATATACCTATATATATTCATAAATATATATAGGTATAGATATATATTTTACAAAAAATACACTATATATAATATATATATATATATATATATATATATATTCTATGTAAAAAACAGTGGTAGGTAAAATATTTATAACTACCTTTGGATTAGCGCAGTTTGACTAATAGTTTGTGCTACCTATTTGAAAATCAATGAAAATGTTGGTCTGATGCGTGTCAGGTTAGCGCATGAGCGATAAGTGTTAGGTTGTTTTTTTTCTGCTCCCCATTAAAGTCTAGGGGGGAAGTTAACGTGGTCGCAAAATATCTGAAGTACTGAAGTAAGCACGTTGGCTTTTGCTTGCGCACAAACAATTTACTCTCAAATTGAAATACATACACTAACCCGTGTGCGTTAAAAGTTTACTTCTGCCGTTGTTTGCGCGTGAGCAAAAGCACTAAATAGCGCACCACTTGTAATCTGGCCCTGTGGTTTTCAACTCTTTATATTTCGTTCAATATTCATAGTTTTGAAATAAATTGATTGTTATTAATTGGTGATAAACTGATACTTTTCCCCTGTCACTTAACAATGAAAATGGTTATCAGTTCGAACCTATAGTAATAGCCAGATGAATCAATCTTAACATGCAGATAGATTTTATTGTCTACTACATGTTTTTTTAAATCAAGATAAAAAAAATAAAATAAATGAAGACATTGGAGCCTATCTATCAAGCTCCGAACGGAGCTTGATGGCCCGTGTTTCTGGCGAGTCTTCAGACTCGCCAGAAACAAAAGTTATGAAGCAGCGGTCACAAAGACCGCTGCTCTATAACCCTGTCCGCCTGCTCTGAGCAGGCGGACAGGAATCACAACAATTCAACCCGATCGAGTATGATCGGGTTGATTGACACCCCCTGCTGGCGGCCCATTAGCCGCGAGTCTGCAGGGGGCGGCGTTGCACCAGCAGCTCTTGTGAGCTGCTGGTGCAATGTTAAATGCGGAGAGCGTATTGCTCTCCGCATTCAGCGATGTCTTGCGGACCTGATCCGCACTGTGAGATCAGGTCCGCAAGACATTTCTTAAATAGGCCTCATAATGTTTTAAAATAAATTAAATAACTTAAATGTTTAAAAATAAGTTGACATGCTCAGAAGGGCCATATAACAACAGAATATTGTGATATTTGTAACTCAGTATGACAAACATGACATTGCACCCATTACGCACACATATACGGCACATAGTAGTACCCACAGAATAGACTTACATTAAAAGTTACCTCGTTTATGATTACATTTAACAATATCTGATCACAAAAGGTAACTCATAATACGTTAGGATAGCAGAAATACACTTTATATTTCTTATCTCCATCTTCAAATAACAGTCTTCCAAATATCCCTTTTCCATAAATCTATCAAGATATCATCAATTATACTGCAGGGTCTTTGGTAATGATACTGGAAGGTTATGCTACCTATTTGCAGATCACTGAAAAAATATCCTAGTGGCATTTGCTAAACATTTAAGCCTTATCTAGATTGTTATGTCCTGGTTGCTGGGGGGTAGGTTTAGCATTTAATGCTTGTGAACGTTGCAGTATATGAAACACTGGTTACATCTGTATCTTACAGTCCCATATCTCAGTTTACAGCAGGTCTGCAATCAAATCCTCTGGGTTTTTTTTTATTCTATAAAACCATTGTGATTAAAACTGCTAGTATTTATTTCAGATATTTCATTCCTTTTTCTTTAATTAATATGGCACAGATAATTATTTCAGCATAAAAGACACCGACATTTTTTTACCATATAATTTCCCACAAAATATGAATTTTATAAATTAGAAGACTGTAAATAACAGTGTCATAATGGAATTAATCCCCATTAGGATAATCAATCACTGATTCCAGTATAAAATAATTACCAGTGTAAGCCCTATATACTGGAGACATTTTTCATACCCCAGATGTCTCCATAGAGTTAACATAAATAATATCTCTACCACATCATTGCCCCATTTAATGCACTGTTAGCCTCCCAATGGAACCCTTGTGTATCACACCGACCTCATTCAAAAACTCTTACACAAACACCAGACTACCTTAAATACAAAATGAGTAACCTAGACTTCTCTATGTATTCAATAGACACCCCATATCCAGATAAAACTCCTACCCCAAGGGATTCTCCACATATTAAAAAAAGAAACCAACTTTCAACCCAGATGTAGGTGTTCACTGGGAACCCCATTCAAGCAAAAGCTGTTGTGTAGTAAAAGATGGATTTTACATGGTAAGTGTAGTAAAAACGAAGGTTGCTTCAATAGGTATGAATATTTCTACAGCGCATAGATGTCCATAAGGAGGGACAAGAGGGTACAAATTCTTGCCCTGGAATTTAGCTCCTTATTTCTAAGCATAAACACCCACCTGAGTTATTCATTTGATACCAAGGAGCCACCAATTTTAAAATGATGGACAGTACAGGTATAAAACAAGCAACTCTCAGGGGCCAATTTATCAAGGGGCCAAATGGCCCCTGATGCCCCCTGTTTCCACGCACGCCTTCAGGCCTCTGAGACTGGGGTCTGCAATCCGCCCGATCCTATACAGGTCCTATATAAAGAAAAACTAACAGAGGGATAGTTAAACTCAATAATGATGATAGAGTCGTGGAAGAAGATAAGCAAATAGCAAACTGTTTAAATGATTACTTTTGTTCAGTCTTTGCAACAGATGGTAACAGACCAAGGGGTCAATTTATTAATGTGCGAGCGGACATGATACGATGTAGCCTATCATGTCCACTGCACATCTGTAAATGCCGACAGAATACGCTGTCGGCATTTATCATTGCACCAGCAGTTCTTGTGAAGTGCTGGTGCAATACAGCCCCCTGCAGATTCGTGGCCAATTGGCCGCTAGCAGGAGGTGTCAATCAACCCGATCGTATTTGATCGGGATGATTTCTGTCCGCCGCCTAAGAGCAGACGGACAAGTTATGGAGCAGCGGACTTTAGACCACTGCTTCATAACTTCTGTTTCCGAGCCTGAAACACGGGGCATCAAGCTTCGTACAGAGCTTGATAAATATGCCCTCAAATCTGGAATACTGTGTACAGTTCTGGAGACCATATCTTCAGAAATATATAAATAAACTAGAAGCTGTCCAAAGGAGGGCTACTAAAATGGTACATGGTCTAAAATATAAAACGTACAAAGAAAGGCTCTATGATCCAAATATGTATAGTTTAGAGGATAGAAGGGAAAGAGGTGACAAGATAGAAACCTTCAAATATATGAAGGGACTTAATAAAATAGAAGCTGAAAGCATTTTTCACAAAAAAATAAATGCCAAAACAAGGGGTCACAATCTAAAGTTAGAGGGTAGCAGATTCAGGAGAAATTTGAGGAAGCATTTTTTTACAGAAAGGGTGGTGGATTCATGGAATACACTTCCATTTGAGGTGGTAAACACAAAGACTGTAAAGGAATTAAAAAATGCCTGGGACATGCATAAGGCTATCCTAAGGAAAAAGTAACATGTAATATGGGTAGACTTGATGGGCCTTTTTGGTTCTTATCTACCGTCAAATTCTATGTTTTCATGTTTCTATACGATCAGGTTAATTGACATCCCCTGCTAGCGGCCGATTGACCGCAAATCTGCAGGGGGCGACATTGCACAAGCAGTTCACCAGAACTGCTTGTGCAATATTAAATGCCGACAGCGTATGCTTTCAGCATTTAGTGATGTCTGTCGGACATGATACGCTACAGCGCATCATGTCAAACAGACAATGATAAATTGCCCCCTCAGTCTCTACTGCTATGTTCTCAATGTTTAGAGCTGAAACATCTATGGATGCCTATGTGGGGGTGATGAGATTCTTGTGGCATTTTTTAATTGGCCAGTGGAACTTGTTAGCAGAGATTTTACTTAAAGTTCTTACCAGAGTTAAAATACAACACTATTTAAATGTATCCACTGTCATATTATACTAGCACTTAGGAAACTAGGGGTATCAGTGGATCACTCAGTATAAAAGGGATTCATTTTCCAGCAGGATATTAATACAGGAGGGATCCCCCAGTAAATAGGGGTATCAATGATAAATATTTTATTTCATCATAAGAGCTAATTGTGGGCTAGATTACAAGCGGAGCACTAATTTATCACATGCTGGCAAATTCGCCCATTTGAGGTAGTGGCTGGTTATTGCTACCGCAAGCTCGAATTAGTGCTCCAAAATTTAACCAGAGAAGTGCCCCAACTGCCTCCCCCAGAAAATGTGTAGTGTCTTTATAAAACAATTGTGGCATAAAAAGTTACTGCACTAGGCAGTTTTTGGGGGCTAAAGTTGGGCGGTTGTGGGGCACTAAAAAGTGCCTTTACATTGTGGTCTATGGGAACTGTGTGTTCCCATTAAATATATATGTATATGCTTATATATATATATATATATATATATACATATGTATGTGTTGATATGTGTATATACACATATTAACACATAAATATATATGTATATATCCATATATATTTATATTTGCTGCCCAATGCTGCATGACTTACCCCCTTCGCTGCGCTAGTTCTCATGTCTCACGGCATGAGAACGAGGCTCCCATTGGCGCCTATGGAAGCACGCTGTATTGAGCACAAAGTTTCCATGCAATGTGAACGCGAGGTTGTCTTTCCCTTGCAGGTCACTTAAAATACCAGTGCACAATTGAGTGCACTGGTATTACAAGTGGAGCACAAATATTGCGCTCAAGAAAGCGCAATCTGCTCCACTCATAATCTGGCCCTTATTGTAGTGTTGCTATTTTTTGTTTTTTTATTATAATTTTAATAATAATTGAATGTCAATGGTAAAGTTGTAAGATTGAACCACTGCAAATACTGTGGGCTGATTAATAAAATAATTTGGGGATTTTTCGACAGCAATGAAAAGTATTTATTCAATAGCAAAAAAAATGGGTACAGTATTATTATTATTTTTTTGCTAGCATTTCTTTCTGCAAGAACTGTAACTAGGAAACCTAACAACAGTTACTTATATGCATATGAATTCAGTCAAACAAAATAGCAAATTGATTACTTTTAGACACATACAAGGTATAATTTCCACCTGCTGATTGGCACACTTGCATTAGAACTATTAAAGAGATGCATTTATTTTACAAAATTTAATTTTAGCATTTTTTCCAAAATAAAAAATGTAGATTATCTTTAGTTATGCTTCCAATGCTGAAACACCCTCAAATGATCCACTGCATCTATATTATCAAATGTGCTGTGTTCTATTGGTATTCTTTGCTTAATTTAGCAGCAACAATGCACATGGGAGCTAGCCAAACACATCTGTAAGCAAATGAAAAGAGACATATTTATGCAGTGACTAATCAGCTGCTAGCTCCCAGAAGTGCATTACTGCTCCTGAGCCTACCTTTTAACAAATACTAAGAGAACAAAGAGATTTTAATAACAGAAGTAGATTGGGAAATGGTTAAAATTGTATGCTCTATCTATATCATTAAAGTTTAATATTTACTACTTTATTGTTTCTTTAACATACAAATTGCTCTGTATAGCCAATCATAGATTACACTGTTCAGCAGACGCACCCTCGGATTGCAAGTTACAAAGCTATGTTTAAAAAAAGGAAATTGAAGGAGCTGGGATAGAAGGCATAATAAAAGTAACTTCTTTTTTTGTTTTTGCTAAGCTGGTGTTTTGTTAAGAATACATTTCAAAAATATTTATCACATTGTTTCGAAATCTGTGTAAACTTTTATGGATTTGTAACTTTAGGAAAGTTATTTAATAAAATAGGTCTATTAAGTACAGAGACAAATAATATGATAAACATTTGAAACATGCTACCTAATTATATAATTCAAAATATTATGTAATGGGCAAATGGCATAAGTAGTATGCATGTGTTGTTTAACCACAGCACTATTAATTTGTTGATAATTTTGCAGGCAAAATTGCAGCCGTTGGTCAAACTTCTGTTAAATATTTGCCTACAACTGTCCCTGGTATCCAAGGGCCTAGACCTAGCCTTAATATGTGACTTAATTCTAACCCTACCCGTAATCTCAGCCCGGAGACTTAACCCTAACCCTATCCTGAGACTTAGTTTAAACCTAAGACCTTAACCTAAGCATTACTCTAGCCTCAACCTAACGAACCCTATCCTGAGACCTACCCATAACAGTAGCCCTGAAACTTACAGGAAACCATAACCTGAGACTTAGCACTAAACCAAACTATAACCCTAGCCTTAACCTGAGTCTTAGTACTAACCATAAGCTGAGATTTAGCACTAAACCAGACTATAACCCTAGCCTTAACCTGAGTCTTAGTACTAACCATAACCTGAGACTTAGCATTAAACCAAACTATAACCCTAGCATTAACCGGAGTCTTAGTACTAACCATAAGCTGAGACTTAGCACTAAACCAGACTATAACCCTAGCCTTAACCTGAGTCTTAGTACTAACCATAACCTGAGACTTAGTGCTAACCCTGGCCCTAACATGAAGCCTAGCCCTAAACCACATTATTACCTTATCTCTAACCTGAGCCTTAGTGCTAAAACAACCTTAACCCAAGTAATAACCCTGACCCTAAACTAAATCTTAGCCCTAGCCATAACCCTAGCCCTAACCTGAAACTTAGTGTAAACTGTAACCTAAGATTTATCACTAACCTTGACCCTAATCTGAGGCTTAGCCCTAAACCAAACTATATCCCTATTTTTAACCTAAATCTTAGGGCTAACCATAATCTGATAACTAAACATTTAACAGCAAATCTCATCCAGCTCTAACCTGTAATATAGCTCTAACCCAAAATCTAACAAAAAAAACTTAGCACCAACCGTAAATATAACCCTAGCCCTGACCTAAGAAATTACACCCATGAGATTATGGTTATTAATCTTGTATTAGAAAAATGTATTCAGAAACTTTTTTACAGCACTATTCGATTATTTTTGCCTACTGACACTAAATTAATACTTCACTTCACATTAATGGCCTGATGATCACAAATTTGCTTGCATGGAGAGAAATCACGCATAATCTTTGGGGACTTTTTTTGAACATTATATTGTTATGTAAGTGTCTCTCCATCATATCCAGAACCCTGCATAGTGAGATGCACAGCTCTCCAATTAAAGTGTGCCTTCCTAAAATTCTTTGAAGGACCTCACAATACTGCAAGAATAGAAAGCTTGAAATCATTGGGCCCATAACTGTTTAAATACTGGTTCATGGAGCATATCTTCATATGCTACATATGTACGTGCACAGTAAAAACTCTCACTGAAACAGTAATACCATCTGCTAGAATATTTTTTTTTTTAATATAAGTGTATAGCAAAATGCAAGTATTCAAAACTTAAATGCACTGAATGTCCCTTTAAATGGACAGAGCTTGCTGGGGTTAAGGGTAAAACTAAGTGGAGCTCACTCTGATTTATTATGAACATAATTATACAGTAACAAGCTGTATTTGTGATCACATTTGCAAGCTTTACAATAACACATGATGCATTCACCATCTGCAACCAAACTGGAGACACCAGCATGGTCCCACCACCAGTTTGGTTGCTTGAAATTGCAGGTATATCCAATCATCATTGCTAATAATGCTGCAGTGATCGAAGTGGTTGTTCACATTCTGAGACATGACAAGATGAAGACAGCACTGAGATCCCTTTTATGGACAATGGTGAAAAATGCAGGATAGCTGAGACATTTCTGATAGAGAAAAAGATGATTTATTTTTCAGCATATTTGTTTCATAGGATAACATGGGAATTAGATAAATGAGTTTTATTAAAGTGTTCAACTTCTCAATTTTTAGTGAAACTTGATTTGATCTAATTTGAATTCCATTTGAAACTAAGCACTCTTTCACAGCTGAGCCGGCTATTATAAAGTGATATAAAAGGCTAAAATACCAAACAATAATTTCCTCCATAAAATAAACTTTTTAAAGTACCATCATGGAAGCCATAGCAACCTGGTCCTTGAACTAAATTGAACAATGATTGTCTTGGACTCTTTTCTGATGATATATATGATCAGAGATAGAAGAGAGGAAAGACATTTGTTTAGACAATGGCTGTAATCCACAGTATTTCAAACATCTAGAAAGCCTTGAACAATGTCTGGACAGCGATGACAAGAAAAATATTAGGTTTCTGAATTTATTGCTGATATATTGATTAAAAAATTCAGGAACAAACAGAACTTTACCTAGCATCGGTGATTATTTTATTTCCAGCAACTTAATCTGTACTGATAACTTAATTAAACTTTCTTTTTGACAATTTTACAAAAACTCTCTGGCATGGAGAGAAATCCAGCAATACATTGTTTTAGTATTATATTGAATGATATGTCTCTTCTTCACATCAGAACCTTATTTAGGACCCAATTCTTAAAACGTTGCTGGGTTAGACGCAGGCCTGGACTGACCATAGGGCATAGAAGGCATTTGGTTAGGGCCAGTTGTGGGCTGGCACTGGTTACTTTAGCCCTGCCCAGTCACCAGCATTATTTGTGCATGATACAGGCCCAGCCCTGCGTCTCACTGCCTTTATGTGTCTGTGAGTAAGGTCACCTATGGTCCGAACCCTCACCCTGTGAACTGGCCCAGTGAAGTTCCCTACCCCCCCAGCATTATATTAAAATGATCCTCCTGTTATGTGTAAATTTTGGGTTTACCTGTGTCCTAGCCTTTTGGCAGGGGCATAACATCAGGGGTCTCAATTGAGATTAGGCACACACATCTAGGGGCCTCTTCTGGCCCCTCAGTCAGTAGTGACACTCCTACGGAGGGGCAGTGGTTCCCATGGTCCACCTGCATCATGTCCGGCCCCTTTGTTTGCACTTCCCACAGCAAAAGAGTGCTTAGAGTTAATGGAAAGTGTATAAATGTGCCTTTTTTGTGGAAGGGTTTTCAAGATAGCAATAGTGTTGTACAGAAAAACATTTTTGTGCAGAAAGGCTGTGCAAGTGAACATTCTCTGGTGTGGACTAATTAAGGGGGTTGGAAACAGAGAAGCAGCTCATTGCCTGTTGATGTCTGTGGGTTTCTGTTTGATTGTGGGTGTCTGGTGTGCTTTGTGTGTTTATTGGGTGCCTGTGTATGTCAATAAGCATTTTTTTTTGTTACATTTCACTTTTTACTATTTAATAACAACCAGTTTACAAAATACAGTGACTGAAGGATGTTATTTTGTCAGTTTCGGGGTATAGTTAAAAAACAAAGGGGGGGTGAGTGGTCTGATCTGCCTTAAAATGGCCTAATTTTGGTCCCATTCCAACCCTGCTTGCAGAGGCTGCACTCTGGGAATTCTAAAAAAAAAAGGGTTGTCCCTGCAAGTTGCAAGATGTCTCCCATAGAAAGTAATGAAGCTTCAATAAGGAGAGCAAAGTTAGCAATAAGCAGGACACAAATAATGGCCTCAATTACAATCTTTATAAAATATGCCAGGCCTGGAGTAGAAATTTCAGCTACACCCAAGGAACGTCCATTTTTAGCCAACTAGCAGAGGCAGGGAAACTTATTTTACAATAAGGGAAATAATATGCTTTGAAGTGCAGTGTAGTCCTAAACAATTTCAATACAAATTCGTTTTTTTTTCCATAAAATACTATTTTTGCAAAACAATTTGATCACTTTTTTAAATGCAAATAAATAATATGTTTACCCACAAGCTATAATTAGCTATTCTAAAATTCTTTGGGAAACCTTGCAATACTGATGAGGCTTTTAAAGGGACACTGTACCCAAATTTTTTCTTTTGTGATTCAGATAGAGCATGAAATTTTAAGCAACTTTGTAATTTACTCCTATTATCAAATGTTCCTTATTCTCTTGGTATCTTTATTTGAAATGCAAGAATGTAAGTTTAGATGCCGGCCCATTTTTGGTGAACAACCTAGGTTGTCCTTTCTGATTGGTGGATAAATTCATCCACCAATCAAAAACTGCTGTCCAGAGTGCTGAATCAAGAAAAAAAGCTTAGATGCCTTCTTTTTTATATAAAGATAGCAAGAGAACGAAGAAACATTGATAATAGGAGTAAATTAGAAAGTTGCTTAAAATTGCATGCTCTATCTGAATCACGAAAGAAACATTTTGGGTTCAGTGTCCCTTTAAGATAATCTCACCAGACCACAGAGCTTCAAGGAATCAGCAGAACTTTTCTCATTTTTATTTTTTGCTCTTTCTTTCCATTTTCTTTTGTTCTTTTTCTTTCTTTACCCTCTCAACTTTGCTCACCTCGCTATAGTACCCCATGTGATAAAAAGTGCACTGTATATTTACCAAACAAAACATTTGAATATGTGTAAATATACCCTTTACATACATCTTTACATTGGGGGCTGCCATTTTGGTAGTGTTCATGCACACTGTGACAGAAGCAGTATGCATTCACAGATGTGTGATATTGTTGTCTTCTTTACAGGCATCTCATGATACAGCTGTCAAAAAGTACATCACTGACCTGTGAAAGTGCACTGCTACTATTCACAGGATGCAACAATACCCACGCTACAAGATGGCGGCACCCAGTGTAAAGAAGCAGGGCTTTGTCAACTGGCTTCTGTAATGGTTTAGAATAATAGAACGCCTTTAAAGAGAGCTGTAGATACAGGAGGAAAACCCTAGCATGGTGTGTAGTAGCCCTGCTACTGTCATTGTACCCAGGAGCCCAAGATGTAGTTGTACCCTTAAAAGCCTAAGATGTAGTTTTAGCATTAACTGAGTTACGTATGTAAAGCAATAACTCATTCTCAATATAGTGAAGGTCTTTGCTCAGGCAGAAGATATTTTAAGACTTAATTCTTTGTCTTAAAAAGATAGTCAAGTGCTTTTGCATGCTAAATAAATAACTGTAAGGTATCTGTTTCTGAAATACCTTCCATTATCTAGTTTGGTTTGAATTGTCTACTTAATCCCTTATAAAAACTGCTTCTGTTTGGCACATCCATGGGGAGGCAAATTAAAGAGATATTCTAATATTAGAGTATTTTGTCATTACCTAAAAGCTCTTTTTTATCATAACATATTTAAAGTGATATGAAACCAATATTTTTCTTTCATGATTCAGATAAAGAGTACAATTTTAAACAACTTTCCAATTTACTTATATTATTTAATTTGCTTCATTCTTCAGATATCCTTTGTTGAAGAAATAGCAATACACATGGGTGAGCCAATCACACGAGGCATATATGTGCAGCCACCAATCAGCAATCCTGAGCCTATTTAGATATGCTTTTCAACAAAGGAAACTCTCACAGCGATGGTGCCGATCGTTGGTGGGTGGGAGCAGCTGCAGGGAGGCGGGTGGGAGGACCATCACTGGACTAGTTCCGTTTGTTGTTCCGGGAAGGAGGCGGGAGCGTGCGCGCAAGGGGGGGGGGGTGCACACGACCGATCACCTGTCTGGCAGTCCCAAATACTGCCTAAGGGAAAGGGTGAGGGAGGGGGTAAATAATTAATTGAAAAATTGATCTTATTGAGACGGCAGCTACATTATGGAAAAATGGGGTAAAAAAAAAAATAATAAAAAAAAAAGCAAATTTGTTAAGAAATTGGGTACTGGCAGACAGTTGCCAGTACCTAAGATGGCCACAAAAAGGATGAGGGGGGAGGTTAAGAGAGCTGTTTGGGGGGGATTGTGGAGGTTGGGGGTTTAGGGGGAACCTACACTGCAGAAACTATATATATATATATATATATATATATATATATATATATATATATATATATATATATATACTTTTAAAAAAAAGGCTTTTATTTTAGTACTGGCAGACTTTCTGCCAGTAGTTAAAGGGACACTGAACTCAATTTTTTTTTATTTCGTGATTCAAATAGAGCATGCAATTTTAAGCAACTTTCTAATTTACTCCTATTATCAATGTTTCTTCGTTCTCTTGCTATCTTTATATGAAAAAGAAGGCATCTAAGCTTTTTTCTTGGTTCAGAACTCTGGACAGCAGTTTTTGATTGGTGAATGAATTTATCCACCAATCAGCAAGGACAGCCTAGGTTGTTCAACAAAAATGAGCCGGCATCTAAACTTACATTCTTGCATTTCAAATAAATGTACCAAGAGAATAAAGAACATTTGATAATAGGAGTAAATTAGAAAGTTGCTTAAAATGGCATGCTCTATCTGAATCACGAAAGAAAAAATTTGGGTTCAGTGTCCCTTTAAGATGGCGGTGACAATTGTGGGATGGGGGAGGGAAGATAGCTGTTTGAGAGGGGTCAGGGAGGGATCAGGGGGTGGGATGTGTCAGGTGGGAGGCTGATCTCTACACTAATGTTAAAATTAACCCTACAAGCTACCTAATTAACCTCTTAACTGCTGGGCATAATACAAATGTGGTGCATAGTGGCATTTAGTGGCCGTCTAATTACTAGAAAGCAATGCCAAAGCCATATATGTCTGCTATTTGTGAACAAAGGGGATCCCAAAGAAGCATTTACAACCATTTGTGCCATGATTGCACTAACTGTTTGTACATAATTTCAGTGAGAAACCTAAAATTGTGAAAAAGGGAACGATTTGTTTTATTTGATCGCATTTGGAGGTAAAATAGCGGCATGAAATATACCGATATGTGCCTAGATCAATACTTTGGGTTGTCTACTACACTACACTAAAGCTAAAATTAACCCTACAAGCTCCCTAATTAACCCCTTCACTGCTGGGCATAATACACGTGTGATGCGCAGCGGCATTTAGAGGCCTTCTAATTACCAAAAAGCAACGCCAAGTCCATATATGTCTGCTATTTCTGAACAAAGGCGATCCCAGTGAAGCATTTACAACCATTTGTGCCATAATTGCACAAGCTGTTTGTAAATAATTTCAGTGAGAAACCTAAAGTTTGTGAAAAAGTTAGTGAAAAAGTGAACAATATTTTTTATTTGATCGCATTTAGCGGTGAAATGGTGGCATGAAATATATATGTCTACTAAAATTAAATATATATATATGTCAAGGGATATTCAGGGATTCCTGACATATATCAGTGTTCCGATGTAACTATCGCTAATGTTGAAAAAGAAATGGTTTGGAAATAGCAAACTGCTACTTGTATTTATTGCCCTATAACTTGCAAAAAAAGCAAAGAACATGTTAACATTGGGTATTTCTAAACTCAGGATAAAATTTAGAAACTATTTAGCATGGGTGTTTTTGGTGGTTGTAGATGTGTAACAGATTTTGGGGGTCAAAGTTAGAAAAAGTGTTTTTTTCCATTTTTCATCATATTTTAAAAAATTTTTATAGCAAATTATAAGATATGATGAAAAGAATGGCATCATAAGAAAGTCAATTTAATGGCGAGAAAAACGGTATATAATATTTGTGGGTACAGTAAATGATTAAGAGGAAAATTACAGCTAAACACAAACACCGCAGAAATGTAAAAAAAGCCCTAGTCCTTAAGGAAATTAAATTGAAAAATGGCCTTGCCCTTAACGGGTTAACGTACAAATTTTGCTCACAAGATGTAGTCCCGTGGCTATGTGTCAATGCAACTCTTTTTTCTTTTTTTTTGGCTTACAGATCTTGGGTCCGATTCGATATGCAGCGTTGCCCGCAAAAGCCGGTGACGTCTAATTTTGCGCTGGTTTGGTATCCTATATACAGCGTAACATAGAAGTTACGCTCGTATATTTCACCCTTCGCCCGTAGTTTTTTGGCCTATAGAGTGATATACCAAACCCCCGCAGTTTGGTATCCAATATACAGCGTAAGGACTTACGTGGCGAAAAATGGAGAAATCTTACTCCATTTTTACCTTGCCATAAAATGCTGGCGTAGTAAGCCTTACGCTGAGTATTGGAGCCCCGTAACTCCCTAAACTGCCTGCAAAATAAAACCTAACACCTAACGCATGTGCAATGTCTATCTACCTGTCAACCGCAATCCCCCGCCGCAATCCCTAATAAAGTGTTTAACCCCTAAACCGCAGCTCCCCGACCCCGCTGCCACCTACATTATATGTATTACCCCCTAATCTGATCCCCCTACACCGCTGCCACCTATATTAAATTTATTAACCCCTAATCTGAGCCCCCTACACCGCCCCCACCTATATTAACTATATTACCCCCTAAACCTAAGTCTAACCCTAACACCCCGTAACTTAATTATTATTTAAATAAATCTAAATAATATTAATATTATTAACTAAATTATTCCTATTTAAAACTAAATACTTACCTATAAAATAAACCCTAAGATAGCTACATTATAATTAATAATTACATTGTAGCTATTTTAGGGTTTATACTGTATTTATTTTACAGGTAACTTTGTATTTATTTTAACTAGGTACAATAGCTATTAAATAGTTAATAACTATTTAATAGCTACCTAGTTAAAATAATTACCAAATTACCTGTAAAATAAATCCTAATCTAAGTTACCATTACACCTAACACTACACTATCATTAAATTAAATAAACTACAATTATCTAAACTAAAATACAATTAAATACACTAAACTATATTACAAAAACCAAACAAACAAACAAACACTAAATTACAAAAAATAAAAAAAGATTACAAGAATTTTAAGCTAATTTCACCTAATCTAAGCCCCCAAATAAAATAAAAAAGCCCCCCAAAATAATAAAATTTCCCTAACCTAAACTAAATTAAAAAAGTAATCAGCTCTATTACCAGCCCTTAAAAGGGCCTTTTGCGGAGCATTGCCCCAAAGTAATCAGCTCTTTTACCTGTAAAAAAAAGAACAACCCCCCCATTACAACCCACCACCCACACACCCCTACTCTAAAACCCACCCGATCCCCCTTAAAAAAACCTAAGTCTAACCCCCAAGTGCTCCTTATCTGTCCTGAAGACCGGCGGAGAAGGTCCTGTTCCAGGCAGTGAAGTCTTCAAATCAGTCAATCGGATGAGAGCTACTGTAATTCTATTGGCTATTCTAATCAGCCAATAGAATTACAGTAGCTCTTATTCTATTGGCTATTCAAATCAGCCAATAGAATTAAAGTAGCTCTCATCCGATTGGCTGATTTGAATTTGAAGGCTCAAATCAGCCAATAGGAATTCAAGGGACGCCATTTTTAATCGCGTACCTTGAATTCCTATTCAGTGTACGGCAGAGATTGTATGAAGAGGATCCTCCATGCTCCATGGCTCCGGTCTTCAGTTCCAGCGTTGCCGATCTTCAGTTCCAGCATCGCTGGTCTTCAGTTCCAGACAAAAAGGAAAAAAAGAGGACAAATCCGGATAGATAGCCAGTGCAATGGAGTTTTATTCATCTGTAGAGTAGTTTAGCAAGGACAGCTTAAACTAACTGACATGTTTCGCGCATGTCTCATGCGCTTCTTCAGAGATAGTGGTTTGGGTGCCACAGGTGAGCTTAAGTAGGCTGTTTCAGCCAATTGGAAAAAGTGGGTTGATCTTAGGTAGTATGTAGATCACTTAAGCTCAGCTGTGGGAGCCAAAGTGTTAACTCAATGGGATGACATCTTCAGTTCCAGAGTGGACGGTCTTCAGCTCCGCGGTCATCGGTCTTCAACTCCTCCGCTCCGCACCGGCTGTCGCCACTTGGAAGAAGACTTCGCTGCCTGAAACAGGACCTTCTCCGCAGGTCTTCAGGACAGGTAAGGAGCACTTGGGGGTTAGAATTTTTTTTTTTTATGGGGGGATCGGGTGGGTTTTGAGTAGGGGTGTGTGGGTGGTGGGTTGTAATGGGGGGGGGTTGTTCTTTTTTTTACAGGTAAAAGAGCTGATTAATTTGGGGCAATGCCCCGCAAAAGGCCCTTTTAAGGGCTAGTAATAGAGCTGATTACTTTTTTAATTTAGCTTAGGGAAATTTTATTATTTTGGGGGGCTTTTTTATTTTATTAGGGGGCTTAGATTAGGTGTAATTAGCTTAAAATTCTTGTAATCTTTTTATATTTTTTGTAATTTAGTGTTTCGTTTTTTTTGTAATATGGTTTAGTGTATTTAATTGTATTTTAGTTTAGATAATTGTAGTTTATTTAATTAAATTGATAGTGTAGTGTTAGGTGTAATGGTAACTTAGGTTAGGATTTATTTTACAAGTAATTTGGTAATTATTTTAACTAGGTAGCTATTAAATAGCTATTGTACCTAGTTAAAATAAATACAAAGTTACCTGCAAAATAAATATAAACCCTAAAATAGCTACAATGTAATTATTAATTAAGTAAGTAAGTATTAATTAAGTATTTAGTTTTAAATAGGAATAATTTAGTTGATATTAATATTATTTAGATTTATTTAAATAATAATTAAGTTAGGGGGTGTTAGGGTTAGACTTAGGTTTAGGGGGTAATATATTTAAAATAGGTGGCAGCGGTGTAGGGGGATTAGATTAGGGGTTAATATATTTAATGTAGCTGGCAGCGGTGTAGGGGATCATATTAGGGGTTAATATATTTAAAATAGGTGGCGGCGGTGTAGGGGGATTAGATTAGGGGTTAATACATATAATATAGGTGGCGGCGGTGTAGGGGGATTAGATTAGGGGGTAATACATATAATATAGGTGGCGGCGGTGTAGGGGATTAGATTAGGGGTTAATACATATAATATAGGTGGCGGCGGTGTAGGGGGATTAGATTAGGGGGTAATACATATAATATAGGTGGCGGCGGTGTAGGGGGATTAGATTAGGGGGTAATACATATAATATAGGTGGCGGCAGTGTAGGGGGATTAGATTAGGGGGTAATACATATAATATAGGTGGCGGCGGTGTAGGGGGATTAGATTAGGGGGTAATACATATAATATAGGTGGCGGCGGTGTAGGGGGGTCAGATTAGGGGTTAATACATATAATATAGGTGGCGGCGGGGTCCGGGAGTGGCGGTTTAGGGGTTAATATATTTATTGTTAGGAGTGAGAGGGGGGATTGCGGATAGAGGGGTATACGTGTCGGGCTATTTTTGGGAGGCGTGTTAGACAGTAACAGGAGATTTAATATTTGAGTTCGTTTTTTTAGGCGGTGGCAGTTTCTAAAGTGCCGTAAGTCACTGGCAACTCCAGAAATTTGTACTTACGCTGATTTCTGGACATCGCTAGTTTGTCCGATTTACGGCACTTTAGCAAATGCCGGCGCCATATATGTGATATCTCGCCGTGCGAGGCGAAAATACAGGTGGCGCAGGTTTCCACGTTTGCACCGAAACCTGTGCCGTATATCGGATCGCACCCCTTATCCTTCCAAAAAGTGTAACGGATTGCAGCTCCTGAGCTTGAATTTAAGACCTCTAGTTTACTGCAATTGTTATTCAATAGCCGCACTCCACCTACCAACTGCCTTATTTGGATGAGCCAATCTGGGCTTGAGTCTACAGACATCATGGGGTCAATTTATCAAACTTCGTATGGAGCTTGATGCCCCGTGTTTGGCTCACCAGAAACAGAAGTTATGAAGCAGCGGTCTAAAGACCGCTGCTCCATAACTTGTTCGCCTGCTATGAGGCGGCGGACAGAAATCAACCCGATCGAATACGATCAGGTTGATTGACCCCCCTGCTAGTGGCCGTAAATCTGCAGGGGGCGGCATTGCACCAGCAATTCACAAGAACTGCTGGTGCAATGATAAATGCCAACAGCGTATGCTGTCGGCATTTATCGATGTGCAGCGGACATGATATGCTACATCATATCATGTCCGCTCGCACATTGATAAATTGACCCCCATGACTGGTCAGAGTTATTTAGTATAAACTGAATCACTTTGTATTTGTTAACTGCTAGAGCCAATTAGGGAAATATATGTAGCAAGTTGAGTTCTGAGATGTCATCAGGGTGCATTTCCAGCTTTGAGAATTAGAAAATCTACCATTTTCAGAACTAAATTACATGAATTGGAGCAAAATAAATAATGAAAGTTTACTGCAAGGTTGTCTTTTTACATATAACTAAACGTTTTATATTAAATTATCAAGGTCTTAACTGTCCATTTAACTATGTGTGGGAGTTACTATGATAATTTATGCAATATTAACATGCTTTAACAAATTATAATATTTCATTATTACTAGAATTTGTATAATGTCCCTTTAATCTATAATTTGCCTTTTATATAATAATATCTCTTATAGAAGTGCACCTCTCCATCTATGTGATCACTTACTATTTATATGGTCCAAAACTACTGCCTGCTTCTTTTTTGGTTCCCAGTTCCTGAACACAGAGAGAGTCTAGGTATTAATAGGCAATGTACAGCCACAAGACCATAAATCAATATCATAAAACACTAGATGCAGCCTTTTAGGTTTCTTGTCATGCCACAATGCATTTCTACGTCTTTAGCTGCCTATTTTGTATTAATTGCCCTACCTCTACCTCTTGTCCAGATGCTACCACATTATATCAATTACAGCACACACAGGATGAAATAATTCATATGTACTTTTCAACGTACTCTACTAAAACCCCTCACAATAAATAAATAAGAAAATGCCTGAAAAAAAGCTAAAATAAAGAACAAACAAACATAGGAACAAAAATCAATGATGCTACACACACAGATTGTACGCAGGCTATATAGTACAGTGCTATACATGAGATCCCACAATAAAAAAGCAATTTAGCTCCATAAATAGAAAAAAAAACACTCTGTACATACTGACAAAACACATAACACATCTTCTAATATTCTTTAACCTTAGCATTTGTCTCCCTCGTCCACTGCTTAGAATACCAAACGATTTTACAAAGAAACGGTCTGTGAGTAATCTTCATCTTAACTTCTTTAAAATGGTGACTGTAGGTTATATTGGGGGGTTCTATGGTGCAATGCAATTCCTTATTCATTTCTTATTTATCATTGCCAGCCAGTTTACATGCGTGGTGTTCTCAGGTCTCTAATTAATTGCAAGATTTCAGCTCTCCTTAGCTCCACCCTTCAGACCATGTGACTAGAAACATCAGTAGAACAGAGCCTTTAATCAGCAGGTGAACACTGAGGTGGGAGATAAAGGGATTTATTTATATAGGTGCCCGTCAGCAGCAAAAAGAGCCTAGTAAGGAGCCATGGAAAAAATGGAAGTAGGAGGAGAAAATGCTTTAATTACAGTACAACACTTGATATTTAGCTTGTTTGGTATTTGCCCACACCACAAATCTTAATGGAATATTAAAGGGACACGCCACCCACATTTTTTCTTTTATGATTTAGAAAGAGAATGCAATTTTAAACATCTTTATAATTTACTTCTATTATCTAATTTGTTTTATTCTCTTGATATTCTTTGATGAAAAGCATATCTAGATATGCTCACTAGCTGCTGATTGGCTGCTGCACATAGAAGCCTTGTGTGATTGGCTCACCATGTGCTTTGCTTTTTCTTCAACTAAGGATATTTAAAAAATGAAGCAAAATAAATAATGGAAGTAAATTGTAATGTTGTTTAAATTTCTATTCTCTATCTGAATCATGAAAGAAAGATTTTAGGTTTAGTGGCCCTTTAAGCATGATACCTGCAGTGTAACCTAAGTTCCATAATGGCAGTACCCATAATAAAAGGGAGGTGCATTAAATGTATTTAGGGCCAGATTTAAAGTAGATCGCTAAATATTGCTTACGAAAGCAATATTTGCGCTCCACTGTGTAATACCAGAGAACACTAATGTGCGCTGGTTTTACAAGATCACAGCTGGGAAGTATTTCGCTCACGAGAGCGCACTTCCATAGGCTCCTATGGGAGGCTAATTCTGATGCCGTCAGAGACAGCATCAGAACATAGCGCACCGAAGGGGGTAAGTAGCGCAGTAATGCCAGCAATCTTCAATATATATGTATATACTGATATACATATATATTTATGTGTTAATATGTGTAAATATATAAGCATATGCATATATATATATATTTACTGGAAACACACAGTTCCCATAGACCGCAAAGTAAAGGCACTTGTGGCTGCCGTTTTTTTTTTTCTAAAACCCAACTCCCACCAACTTTACCCCCAAAATACTGCCTAGATGCTGCTATATTTAGTTTTTAATAAAATACACTACACAGTATTTTGGGGGCATTTGGGGTACATTTATAAAATTAACCAGAGATCTGTTCTCTGGTTAATTTTGTAAGCGCTAATTGCCACCGCAAGCTTGCGGTATCAATAACCAGCCACTTGTAATGGCTGATTAATTATCACGCGTCCGCAAACGTGCAAATTTGCCTGATTTTGGGCGCGCGATAATTTTGTGTTTAATATCTCTTTAAGAAGTGCCCTTGCCTCTTGGATGCCAGAAAGAGGTGCAGTGCCTAAGGATTAAACATATAAAAACAAGCATCATACAATGAGAAACTCGTGTTATTTTAACCTTTCATGACATTATATCCCTTTAAAAGTCTTAAAGGGACAGTGTAGTCAAAAATAAACTTTCATGATTCAGATAGGGCATGTCATTTTAAATAACTTTCCAATTTGCTTTTATCATCATGCTTTGTTCTTTTGGTATTCTTAGTTGAAAGCTAAATCTAGGTAGGCTCATATGATAATTTGTAAATTCTTGAAGGCCCTTTTTTATTACATGCTTTTTTATTTGCTTTTCACAACAGGGGTGTGCTATTTCATGTGAGCTATATAGATAACATTGTGATCACGTCCGTGGCTTGTGGCAGACACTGCACTAATTGGCTAAAATGCAAGTAAAATAGATAATAAAATGTGATCAGGGGGCTGTCAGAAGATGCTTAAATACAAGGTAATCACAGAGGTAAAATGTATATTAATATAACAGTGTTGGTTATGTAAAACTGGGGAATGAGTAATTAAGGCATTATCTATCTTTTTAAACAATAAAAATTCTGTGTAGACTTTCCCATTAAACATCTTATTTTTTTTAACCCAGCGCATATATTGCTTTGAAACTTTTTGTTTGTTTGTTTTATTAGCCACATTTGGTAAATGCCTTAAATTTGATTAAAATCTGTTAAGGAACATTTTTCCTAATACCCTTTGATAACCTTAACTAAGGCAAAATGGCTGATTTGTGCCTAACACCTGCTGAGTTTTTCACAAGCTGGTAAAACATAATGCAAAGGTCTATAAACTGGGTGTAAACAGTAGAAAATTCAGGATTTTAAGATCAGAAATTATTAGTGCTTTACAAATGCTGATTACTGGCAACAATGTAACTCAGCCATAGACTAATGGGGAAATTCGTTGTTACCACCAGTTTCTAAAGTTTACAACAGCCATGAAAACTAGTATATAGTATGTATTGTATATTGATCTGTCTGTTTAGTATCGTTAAAGAGACTGTATACTGTAAAATAGTTTTTCCCTAATGTATTTCTTATGACTTGTTATACAAGCTGCAGTGTAAAAAAAAAATATGAGACATTTTCAGGTTTATTTCTGTATATGAAATAGCAGGTTTTGTGCTTTTAAACCACAGCCTACTGAAATGGGTTGAGTTTGCAGTTAAAATCAGATTTTATCAGATTATGATATAATTTTTTGTACACACACATGCTTCCTTATATTACAGTATATCTGTTTGTAAACCAAAGCCCAATACTTAGAAAGGACATTGGAAAAATATCTCTTCTACACCCCACCAGGAGTGTAATTTATTCTTTTTACTGTGTTTACAATACCTGTCAATAGCCTGGACTTTAACCCCTTAACGACCAAGAACGTACAGGGTACGTCCTACAAAAATATCACTTAGTGACCAAGGACGTACCCTGTACATCCTCAGGGTTTTAAAGCACTGGAAGCGATCATGATCACTTCCAGCTGCTTTTAGGGTATTGCAGTGATTCCTCGATATTGAGGCATCCTGCAATGCTGTTTTTTAAGCATCCGATGCAGAGAGAGCCACTCTGTGGCCCTCTCTGCATCGGCCAGCATGGTGCCGATCATTGGTGGGTGGGAGCAATTGCAGGGAGGCAGGTGGGTGGCCCATCACTGGTGCTTGTTCCGGATCCGAGTTACCATTGATCCGTGAGCATGCGAGGAGGTGGGGGGCGGGGCTTGGGAGCGCGCGGGCATGGACATAGCCGTTTTAGAAGTAGGGAAACTGTTCAGTTTAGGATAGGGAAAGGGATCCGGGAGGGGGGGAAATGGTTTGCAAAGGGATCCGGGAGGGGGGTAGGGTATTGAGGGGGGGAAGCTACACTACAGAAAATATGCATTTTATGTTTATTTTATTAACAAAGTGCAAATTTGTAAGTAAAATGGGTACTGGTAGACAGCGGCCAGTACCTAAGATGGTGGCCAATAGGTTGAGGGGGGAGGCTTAGAGAGCTGGTTGGGGGGGATCAGGGCGGTTTAGGGGTAATGGGGGATCCTACACTTTATATAAAATATATAAATAAAAAAGAAATCTTTAAAAAAAAAAAAACACCATTATTTTTATACTGCCAGACTTTCTGCCAGTACGTAAGATGGCAGTGACAATTGTGAGGTGGGGGAGGGAAGAGAGCTGTTTGAGGTGGGGTCAGGGAGGGATCAGAGGGTGGGATGTGTCAGGTGGGAGGCTGATCTCTACACTAAAGCTAAAATTAACCCTACAAGCTACCTAATTAACCCCTTAACTGCTGGGCATAAATACAAGTGTGGTGCGCAGCGGCATTTAGCGGCCTTCTAATTACCAAACAGCAACGCCAAAGCCATATATGTTTGCTATTTCTGAACAAGGGGGATCCCAGAGAAGCATTTACAACCATTTGTGCCATAATTGCACAAGCTGTTGGTAAATAATTTTAGTGAGAAACCTAAAGTTAGTGAAAAAGTTAACTTTTTTTTTATTTGATTGCATTTAGCGGGGAAATGGTGGCATGAAATATACCAAAATGGGTCTATATCAATGCTTTGGGTTGTCTACTACACTAAAGCTAAAATTAACCCTAAAAGCTACCTAATTAACCCCCTTCACTACTGGGCATAATACAAGTGTGATGCGCAGCGGCATTTAGCGCCTTCTAATTACCAAAAAGTTATGCCAAAGCCATAAATATCTGCTATTTCTGAACAAAGGGGATCCCAGAGAAGCATTTACAACCATTTGTGTCATAATTGCACAAACTGTAAATAATTTCATGAGAAAGCTAAAATTTGTAAAAAGTTAGTGAAAAAGTGAACTTTTTTTTTTTATTTGATTGCATTTGGCGGTGAAATGGTGGCATAAAATAAATCAAAATGGGCCTAGATCAATACTTTGGGTTGTCTACTAAAAACATATATATACATGTAAAGGGTTATTCAGGGATTCCTGACAGATATCAGAGTTCCAATGTAACTATCGCTAATTGTGAAAAAAAAATGGTTTGGAAATTGCAAAGTGCTATTTGTAGTTATTGCCCTATAACTTGCAAAAAAAAAGCAAACATCATATGTGGGGACATTTTGTGAAATATTTTCCATATGCTGCTGGACATTACGAGAGATGAAGAGTTCCTGACCTATGTCCAAAATTTTGCTAAGCTTACTTCTGCAGCTCAATATCTTTTTACATTTCGATTTTAGATTGGTTTGTCTGCAAAGTTTGTGCCATTTTCAGCTTAAGTTTTATCTTATCCCAATGCTGTTACGTTAGTAATTATTTTCTCACTGTCATGTGTATGTGATTTTTAAGTTGCTGCTTATACATGGTATATACCGGAGAGGTAGATGGATAGAACCTCTAAAGTAAAGACCTTATAATGCGGGGTATACTATACACTTGTAGAGAGTTTTTAAGATTAACCATTAGATAGTCTATTCCTCGTCCAAGACCTATCTCCAGGGTGTTTGTAACCCTAAATTGAGCACCCTATATCTTTATTTAGTGGATGTCACCAGATAATAAAAATAACTACAGAATCCCATCCTATCCACTAGAGAGGAGCGCTGGACTAGCTACAGTTAGTTTCAATTAAGATTGGAAGGCTTATAAACCTCATCTATTAAGCCATTAAATCACTGCTAGCCCCCCAAGCTATTCCATAAATATGGTTGTGTTATTTTAGTATGATAGTTTTATCCACTTAAAGTGTTAAAAGGTACTGAGAGATTGGAAAGACTTCTGACTTTTTTTGCTCCTCATTCCACCCCAGCAGATTTGATCTGGTATAATTATGCAGCGCCTTTAAATTGAAATTTGGTCCCCCCGTTTAAATACTTGTTTATTTATACAAACAGCGAAACGCAGATCCCTTAAGACCTCTCCCCGATATTTTCATGAATATAGAATAGTGTGTCCGGTTCCTGTAAAGTTATTTTCCTTTTCCCAATTCTTGATAGTTCTATTAACTATATGTATTGAAAAGATATTCTATAGTTAAGTTTATGTTGTTTAGATGATACTGAATAGGCCTAATAGAGATTTTGTGACACTTTTATATCTTAGGCCTCTGAAGAGTGCAGCATTACTTTGCATTTCCTTAATCCTTATAGTCCATGCTTTATGAACAGTACTGTTATAAGCTGCTGGCTTTCATATATATGGAAAGTTATTGAGGTGGGGCCCAGAAGGAGGCCCTATATGTTTAAAACTTAAAAAAAACTGAGGTCAATCACCAGGCCTATTAATCATATAGATAATACAACACTGTTAGTATTATTATGGGCTCTCAGCTTATTACTGCGTATAGTTAATGATATGTAAGCTACTGTTTATGACCCATATTAGTGATGTAATATGTTTAGTGTCTCAAGAGTATTGTTTATTTCTGTAATTTGCCCCCACGGGTTGGGGTCCTATTTACGTGGATATTCTGTATCGTTTTATTTTTTCCGAAAAAAAATTTTTTTGAAAAAAAAAAAAAAAAAAAGCAAAGAACATGTAAACATTGAGTATTTCTAAACTCAGGGCAAAATTTAGAAACTATTTAGCATGGATGTTTTTTGGTGGTTGTAGATGTGTAACAGATTTTGGGGGTCAAAGTTAGAAAAAGTGTGTTTTTTTTCCATTTTTTCCTCATATTTTATACTTTTTATACAGTAAATTATAAGATATGATGAAAATAATGGTATCTTTAGAAAGTCTATTTAATGATGAGAAAAACAGTATATAATATGTGTGGGTACAGTAAATGAGTAAGAGGAAAATTACAGCTAAACACAAACTGCAGAAATTTAAAAATAGCCCTGGTCCCAAACAGTCAGAAAATTGAAAAGTGCTCTGGTCGCTAAGGGGTTAAGGGACGTGAAACCCAAATTAAGTACTTGAAAGTGATGCAGCATAGCTATAAAAATCTGACTAGAAAATATCACTGAACATCTATAAAAAAAAAGAAAGATATTTACCTAAATATTTCCTAATTATTCACAGCCCACTGTAAAAGAGAGTTTAGTCCCAGGACTTTGAAGGGAGTGTGCAGGCACAGCCATGTTATTTTCCTATTGAGTTTAAAAAAAGATTACTGTGAAATCTCATCAGATTTAAGTAAAATCTCATGAGATCACAGCAAAGCAATGCAAGACCTCATCACTGCTGATGCTGATTGGCTGGTGTGTTTTTTTCCCCAACTTGCAGTTTTACAGCAGCTCTAACTGTTTACAAGGCACTTGCTCTGGTGAGCTGAAGAAATTTTGAGGTAAAATATCTTTCCTTTCTACATAAAGATGTTGAGGTGATATTTTTTTACAGTTATGCTCCATCACTTTCAAGTGATTTAGAATATGAGTATTATGTCCATTTAACCCCTTAATGACAACTGACGTACCAGGTACGTCATGCAAAAACTAACTGTTAATGACAATAGACATACCTGGTACGTCAGTTGTCTAACAGAGTGCTGGAAGTGATCACAATCGCTTCCAGCAGCTCTGAGGGTATTGCAGTGATGCCTCGATATGGAGGCATCCTGCAATACCCCTTTACAAGCCTCCGATGCAGAGAGAGGCACTCTGTGGCCCTCTCTGCACCGGTAGTGATGGTGCCGATGGTGCCTTTGTCCGGTGGGAGGAGGGAGCGTGTGCGCGCGCGTGCACGATGTGCGCGCGTGCACGGGTGCACGTGAGCGTGCGTATGCACGTGGGCGCGCGTGCACGTGCACATGCGCGCATTAGCCACACTGACACCAATGAAAAAGGAAGGGGAAAAAACGTTATTTTTTTTTTTTTACATTTAAAAGGATCTGGGAGGGGGAGGGGGTGGGGTATTGTGGGGGGGCTGCTACACTACAGAAATAATTAAACATACAAATAAAAGTTATAAATAAAATTAAAATAGTTTGGTTTGTGGGGCCAAACTGGGTACTGGCAGACAGCTGCCAGTACCCAAGATGGCGGTAATTAGGTAGGGGAGAGGGTTAGAGAGCTGGAGGGGGGGATCAGGGAGGTTGGTGCTAAGGCAGGGGTCCATCACAACTAAAATATTTTATAATTTTTATTTAAAAAAAAAAAAAACTCTTTTATTTAGTACTGGCAGACTTTCTGCCAGTACTTAAGATGGCGGTAACAATTGTGGGGTGGGGGAGGGAAGAGAGCTGTTTGGGAGGGATCAGGGGGTGGGATGTGTCAGGTGGGAGGCTGATCTCTAAAATTAACCCTGCAAGCTCCCTACAAGCTACCTAATTTAACCCCTTCACTGCTGGGCATAATTCACGTGTGGTGCGCAGCAGCATTTAGCGGCCTTCTAATTACCAAAAAGCAACGCCAAAGCCATATAAGTCTGCTATTTCTGAACAAAGGGGATCCCAGAGAAGCTTTTACAACAATTTCTGCCATAATAGCACAAGCTGTTTGTAAATAATTTCAGTGAGAAACCTAAAATTGTGAAAAATGTAAAGTTTTTTTTTTTATTTGCTCGCATTTGGCGGTGAAATGGTGGCATAAAATATACCAAAATGGGCCTAGATCAATACTTGGGGTTGTCTACTACACTACACTAAAGCTAAAATTAACCCTACAAGCTCCCTACAAGCTCCCTAATTAACCCCTTCACTCCTGGGCATAAAACATGTGTGGTGCACAGCGGCATTTAGCGGCCTTCTAATTACCAAAAAGCAACCACAAAGCCATATAAGTCTGTTATTTCTGAAAAAGAGGATCCCAGAGAAGCATTTACAACCATTTGTGCCATAATTGCAGAAGCTGTTTGTAAATAATTTCAGTGGGAAACCTAAAGTTTGTGACAAAATTTGTGAAAAAGTGAACTTTTTTTTTTTTTATCGCATTTGGCGGTGAAATGGTGGCATGAAATATACCAAAATGGGCCTAGATCAATACTTTGGGATGTCTTCTAAAACAAAGTATATACATGTCAAGGGATATTCAGGTATTCCTGACAGATATCAGGGTTCCAAAGTAACTAGCGCTAATTTTGAAAAAAAGGGGTTTGGAAATAGCAAAGTGCTACTTGTATTTATTGCCCCATAAATTGCAAAAAAAGCAAAGAACATGTAAACATTGGGTATTTCTAAACTCAGGACAAAATTTATAAGCTATTTAGCATGGGTGTTTTTTGGTGATTGTAGATGTGTAACAGATTTTGGGGGTCAAAGTTAGAAAAAGTGTGGTTTTTTCCATTTTTTCCTCATATTTTATCATTTTTTTTTTTAGTAAATTATAAGATATGATGAAAATAATGGTATCTTTAGAAAGTCCATTTAATGACGAGAAAAACGGTATATAATATGTGTGGGTACAGTAAACGAGTAAGAGGAAAATTACAGCTAAACGCAAACACTGCAGAAATGTAAAAATAGCCATTGTCATTAAGGGTAAGAAAATTGAAAAATGGTCCGGTCATTAAGGGGTTAAAGGGACAGTCAAGTCCAAAAAAAGATTTCATGATTTAAATAGGACATGTAATTTTAAACAACTTCTGAATTTACTTTTATCACCAATTTTGCTTTGTTCTCTTGGTATTCTTAGTTGAAAGCTAAACCTCGGAGGTTCATGTGCTAATTTCTTAGACCTTGAAAACTGCCTCTAATCTGAATGTATTTTGACCACTAGAGGGCATTAGTTCATGTGTTTCATATAGATAACATTGAGCTCATGCATGTGAAGTAACCTAGGAGTCAGCACTGGTTGGCTATAATGCAAGTCTGTCAAAAGAACTAAAATAAGGGGGCAGTCAGCAAAAGCTTAGATACAAAGTAATTACAGAGGTAAAACGTGTATTATTATAACCGTGTTGGTCATGCAAAACAGGGGAAAGGATAATAAAGGGTTTATATATATTTTTAAACAACAAAAATTCTGGTGTTGACTGTCCCTTTAAGTCTAGAAACATTCAGTATAGGTGGTGATACCACAGACTAAATCATCTATTTCAAATGCCGAAAGAAGGGTAATCGTGCTAATTGTAAACAATTCAATAACCTCCAGCAGGTAAAATGGATCCATGGGAACAAATTAAAGGGACAGTCTAGTATAAATTAAACTTTCATTATTCAGATAGGACTTTTAATTTTAATCAACTTTTCAATTTACTTTTATCATCAAATTTGCTTTTTTCTCTTGGTATTCTTAGTTTAAACTAAACATAGGTAGGCTAATATGCTAATTTCTTAACCTTTGAGGGCTGCCTCCTATCACATGCTTTTTAAATCTCTTTTCAACACAAAAAGACAGAAAGTACATGTGGGCCATATAGATAACACTGTGTTCAGACACAGGGGGTTATTTAAGATTTAGCACAAAACAATGCTAAATTTAAGACAATAAATAATAAACAGTCACAGTCATGTGTTCAGGGGGCTGGAAGAAGGTTCCTAGATACAAGGTAATCACAGAGGTAAAAAGTGTATTAATATAACTGTGTTGGTTATGCAAAACTGGGGAATGGGTAATAAAGGGATTATCTATCTTTTAAAACAATACAAATTCTGGTGTAGACTGTCCCTTTAAAGAAGATTTTTTTGTGTAAACTGTTCCTTAAAAGTCTGTTTCATTGTTGTAATAAAAAAAAAGAATCAAGCATTTGTTTATACTTAAAGGGACACGCCACCCATATTTTTTCTTTTATGATTTAGAAAGAGAATGCAATTTTAAACATCTTTCTAATTTACTTATATTATCTAATTTGTTTTATTCTCTTGATATTCTTTGATGAAAAGCATATCTAGATATGCTCACTAGCTGGTGATTGGTTGCTGCACATAGAAGCATTGTGTGATTGGCTCACCATGTGCATTGCTTTTTCTTCAACTAAGGATATTTAAAAAATGAAGCAAAATAAATAATGGAAGTAAATTGTAATGTTGTTTAAATTTATATTCTCTATCTGAATCACAAAAGAAAGATTTTGGGTTTAGTGGCCCTTTAATACAAATGATTGCAATATGTATTATTCATCTAATTAAATGGATTCTACCTTTTATGTATTTTTTACTCTACATTTCTACTTACTGTCACAGTCCTAAATGGAGGAGGAAGCCTTTGCAGAAAGTTTCATCTTAAAGGGACACTCAATCAAAATTAAACTTTCATTATTCAGATAGAGCATGCAATTTTAAACAACTTTCTAATTTACTTCCAATAACTAAATGTGCACAGTCTTTTTATATTTACACTTTTTGAGTCACCAGCTCCTACTGAGCATGTGCAAGAATAAGTGTGTATGCATTTGTGAATGGCTGATGGCTGTCACATGGTACGTGTATGCATTTGTGAATGGCTGATGGCTGTCACATGGTACAGGGGGAGTGGAAAAAGACATAACTTTTAAAATTGTCAGAAAAATAAATCTACTACTCATTTGAAGTTTAGACTAAGTGCTATTGCATTGTCTTGTTATCTTGCATTTGTTGATTATGCAAATCTACTGTGTTGACTGGTCCTTTAACCTGATGTCATAAATCGTCTAGACTAGTGAATAGGCCAGATAACAGTCAGGTTTGCTCATGCCCAGAACTGACAGAATAAAAACGTAGGTTTTAAAAACCCTCTGCTCTTAAAACACTGGGATGGGAGCTACACTGAGAATTTATAAGTGCTAATTTTGCAAGAAAAGGAGTAAGTTATTTGCTGTTTTTTTTTTTTTTACTCAATCTTTTTCTTTTTATATTTACTTTGATTTAACATATTAATTTTTACCAAAGGACTATAATGTTAAAAAATATACCTAAAAAATACCGTCATAGACAAACTGTTTCAAGTTGAATAGTAAACCAAAATATTAACATAATAAATAAGAATATATATTTTTTTGACCAGTATTTTTTTAAGGAGAGCTAATGTAGATATGTTCATTATATATGATGTCACAAGAATGAATATGTCTCTGAGCAGGAAAGATGCAAAACCTGGTTCATGAATATAATGATGACCTTATACTGTAGTATAGAAATGGAACTGCTAGAGGGGGCTTGGAAGGCTGCCATCCATTGGTATATATAAATCCTATGTTCAGTGCATATTCTGAGCAATTTAATTAAAACTGCAATAAAATGAATTTACAGCAGCAAAAAATGAAGTGCTATGAAACTGAAAGAGCTGGTTTAGGAAAGGTTGAGATTATAGGTCCATAAAATAGATTTTTTTTTTTAAGAGCATTTTCATGGCAATGAGAGTGGGAAAGGATTTATCAGTTAGAGTTTCATTAATGCTGATAATGTCATAATGACTGTCTGATGTTGTAAATGCAATGTTCAGGTCTGGAAAATGCTGGTTGATTAAACCCACAGGAGAAAAAAAACTATACAGTTGGTTACCCTTTGCATGAAATACATTGTTATCAATTTACCACATGGAATAATTTTCTTGCTCAAATAAAGCAGACAAAATCTATAAAAAAAAAATGTTTTATAATTATTTAAATAAAACAAGAAGAAAAAAAGAATTACACTGAAATAATATCAATTGACTGAAATTAACATTAGTCAGTAGATAATACAAGTTCTCTCCTTCATGGAAATAGGTAAGTCCCCACTTAAATTCCAAAACAAACATATCCAAGAGTCCTCCATGTTTTCACATATTTCAGTGATACAGTAAACGTTAGATTCCATTTTTTGTGTGTATATGAATCAATTTTTTTACATTTATTAATAACGTCAAATATGTATATAAAAAAAGGAATCTTGTTTATCTGTGTGTTTTGATTGACATTTTCTGGGGTTACCTGGTTAGAACACCCCGTTACGATTCTAATATACATGTTGCTGTTTGATAAAATTCTGAACAGAAATGTCATCCTAGTTTTTTTTTTCTACTTCACAAAGCTTTTACACTTGACAAGTTGGTATTGTCTTCGCACATCTATTATGACAAAAATATTTTATACTGAAACAGTTATGAAAATGTCTGCATATGAAAATAAAAAAAGGGTCCAGGTGTGTCTCATTTTTTGTTAGCTTGTGTCAAAGATGAAACCTTTTCTAATAATTGAACGTTAAGGGCAAGCAGTACTCATAAAAAAAGTCAGTGACTGCATTTATTATTGTGTACCTAGAAAAACTAATTTGGCATACATAGTAAAGTTAACATTGTCTGTTGAAGTAACTGCTTGATTTATATTATATTCAGCTTTACCAAAAATTGTTCATCACATGAAACTCTCACTTCAGAAAAATAATAAAATGTTCAGTGATTAAGAGGTTCATAGGGGCACAAAAAAAAAACAGCTGACTGATTAGGTTAAAGGAAACAAACACATTAGTGAGAGTGGTCTGTGTACAAATATTGCTCGCTTCCTCGTCCCTTTTTCTACAGTGTCTATAAGACTGATTAGGTAAAAAGGGTAGACTAAAATATGGTTATATAAAAAAGCAAAGCAACAAATGAGAAAATGCCTCTTGGAAGCTCATAAAGTGTACTATAAAAAGTCTCTGACATTAAATCTGCACAATATTCAAATATTAAACAATTTTTTGAGCAGAGGACCCTTTTAGAGAGCCATTAATATAGCTACTCCTCATTTCTAAATGACGATTTTTTGTTTCCTCCAGAGATGAAAATCAAAAAGGCAGTAGTATATTATGAGTCTTTGTCACTGTCTGCTCCTCCGTACATATCCGCCAGTTTTTTAAACCGTGGTCCCCAGTCACTAAGGTAATCATAGTCTTGATCTCCATCAGTAGTAACTGAATCCAAAGAACTGAGAGACTCAGCTACTGAGCCATTTCCTTCGTAGGCGTAAGTCGCTAATGAATCATAAGGAGGAGCAGTTGGATCCATATCATTTTCTTTCAACCTTTGGTTAATGAAATCTCTGACATCAGTGTTATCTCGTGCTGCTTGAGTTCGGCGAGGAAAAAAGAGCGTTTCGGGTACAATATCTCGGCGCAATTTGTTGTCTTCCATGGCTTCCGGATTTCTCAATGTACCAATGTCAAAAGCTTGTGTGTCTTCCTCTCCACCACCTTCATCATTGTAACTCACAATGTTGTCTCTAATATCTTCTTTAGAAACAATAAGAGATTCTTTCTTTCTCTGTCGTCTTAGAGCCGCAAACAGCACAACTGTCACTGAAATAAAATACAAGTGTTTATTATTAAATGGGTACAGAGGCATTCAATAGATGTCTCAAAAACACATATATGAGCTTTTTGAAATGTGTGTACAATTCCACTGTGTGTGTATATAAATAAATATTCATTCAATGTTTAACATTAAATTATAGTTATAATCACCAAGAAACTTTCATAGTATAGGATGTTAACTATATATATATCCTAAACTGACCTAAAAAATGCAAATAAAAACAATTATGCACCAGTTACTCAATAGTGAAACAAATAATCTGCCAGAAAAAAGATATGTATTTAATTTGAACCATTGGAAAAGATTTTAACTTCACTTATTCAAATGAATCAATATAACTTACAGATAATAAGGAATGCAGTGTATTATAATGGGACACATGTCAAGATTTTAAGGGGACATAAAAGTAAGAATTGAAAAAATATACGCATGAACGTTTAGCAGTTTTGTATAGAATTCTGTCTACAATAAACATGTACAGGTATACCCCGCTCATACAGCGGGTTAGGGACCGGAGCCCCGCTGTAAAGTGAAAACCGCCTTAAAGTGAAACAAGGCAGTTTTAGCTTTATTTTCACTTGTCAGTGTATTTAAAAACATGTTTGAACTAACATATATTAGGGGTGCAATAGTGCTACGTTTAGTTTAACACTAGCACAGCACAGTATTCAATTAGTATTCAATAAATACTGTACCTGTAAAATAGTGACAATTACTGTAGTAAAATCTGCCAGACTATAACAATAAGACACAGATTGCACTGTAATGCTGTAAACAGAGTGAACTAAGCATAACAAAATGGTGCCAGTCACTTTTTTCGCAAACTCCCGAAGATTACAGAACCGTTTCAAAATCCTTGAAGGTTGAACTTAAGCTCCACAAAGCGCTGTATTAGCGAAGCGCTGTAAAGTGAAGCGCTGTAAAGTGAGGTATACCTGTATTAGCAAAAATGCTTCTAGCAAAACTTTTTTTTAACAAGGAGCATATATACATATGCCTGATGCGCCCTCACCCATACAACATTCCTGCTATGGGAACTTAGTGGCTTAGAATTTTATGGATGCTGCCAATGAGTCCTTGTAAAAAATCATGTTTTTAACTCATTGAACATTGCTTCACCTATCTTTCTAAGGGAATCGTTAGTTGACGTTACCTCTATTAACATCTATAATTACGTGAGGCGCCAAATACATAATATCTCACACATCAAACCAGAGCTGTTAACAACATGCAAAAACTAATAATTACAACAACAGCAACACCTCAGAAACGTTTGTGCAAAACAGTTTATGTAAAAGTTTGTAGTAAAATATTTGCCTGATTTTTATGGTAGAGCAATCTTGCTGAATATAATGAGAGGCATCTCCAGGGTCCTTATGCTGTGTTTTTGAGGCATGGCATATGGCCAAGATTTTTCACCAACATCATCACCAGCAGGTGGAATTCATAAAGACTCAATTGCCCCTGTGATGTCAAGGTTGTGTCTCGCTATTTCAAAAAGCTGATGGGGTTGTCTGGTTTTTAAGTTTCTTTTATTTCTCTTTAACTGATTAAAAGTTTTTTTTTTTTATATGTTAGATAGAGGGATTTTGCTTGTTTTGTTTTAATTAGTTTTGTAGGTTTTTGTGCTTCACTGTTAAACTCATTCTGTAACAGTAATGAACAGTTACGACATAGATGCGGCTACTGATTATAATGGAACTTAAATGACTAGTACTGTATATATCTTTGAATTCCACAATTTTTTGTTGTTTTTTGCTATTCATTACTTTCAAAAACATTTTTATTGAATCTAGCCCTTGGGCTCAATTAAAAATGCCAGATAGACAAGGTTCTCTCCCGTGAATCTTGACCACCTGGCATCATGGTAAACGGGCAGCATTCACTTCCCAAAGTAATCATTACAAGAGTAATTGCTTATGCAATAGTGCAAGAGCAGGAGTTGTCAATCATCTTGATCAGATCTGATTGAGATTATTTAACTCTGCCACCCTTTAGGTTAAGTAGCAGTGGTCTTATAGGGACATTAAAAAAAATTTTTTTTCATGATTCAGATAGAGAATATAATTTTAAACAACATCCCAATTTACTTCTATTATCTAATTTGCTTAATTCTTTAGATATCCTTTGATTAAGAAATAGCAGTGCACATGGGTGAGCCAATCACATGAGGCATCTATGTGCAGCCACCATATGGAGCTTGATGCCCCTGTTTCCGTGTGAGCCTTCAGGCTCGCCGGAAACAGCAGTTATGACCGCTGCTTTATAACTGGTCCGCCTGCTCTGAGGCCATGGACAGAAATCAGCCCGATCGAATACGATCAGGTTGATTGACACCTCCTGCTAGCAGCCGATTGGCTGCGAATCTGCAGGGGGCAGCATTGCACCAGCAGTTCACAAGAACTGCTGGTGCAATGATAAATGCCAACAGCGAATGCTGTTGGCATTTACCGATATGCAGCGGACATGATACGCTACTTCGTATCATGTCCGCTCGCACTATGTTAAATCTACCCCATTGTCTTTATGTCCCTTTAACTGTGCTCTCTGAAAAAAAAATATTCATGTGATCAAAATAAAATCTGAAATAAGAACAAATAAAGGTCTGTGTGCTGTAATTTAATTGTGCTACTGTAGCTAATACTTTAGCCAAAAATAGACACACTGATTGTAGTAATTGTACAGGCAAGCTAAAAATATACTGTGATATAATTACACAGTTATACCGAAATGATCCTTTACTGTAAATGAAAAACGAATGAGAACAAAAACTTTTAGTTTGGAAGAAGTATTGTAGCTATTTATGATTTGGATCAGTGTGTGGTTTAAATGTATATTTATAATTCATTGCAATAAGGCAGAAATTGAATCCATTTAAGATATCTCGGAAAGGTTCCCAGTGGTAATTTTTGGAATCGTTCCACAGATTTCATTGCAGAATTACATGGTTACAGCTTATAGTACAATGATATTAGGAGATAAAATAATTGCATACATTTTAAGGAAACCATAGCGTAAATTTTAATATAAACTGGAGAAAACAAATTTGAGCAGAATGTCACGCAGTACAGGGATAAACACAGGACCTGCTTACTACAGCAAACTTCCCAAACACCTGGATGCAGAAAATATGATGCATAAAAACCTACATAATCCTTTTTTTCAATTAAAAAAAATAGAACATGGGCATTTAACTGTGCAGTATGGTTATTACCAATCTGTTCTATTTCACTATGACTAAGAATATATTTCTCATAGTGTTAAGAAGTAGAAGGAAATTGTATATGACAAGACAGCTTTTATATAATTTTCCATATAGCTAAACACTCTCAATATATATATATATATATATATATATATAATTTTAAAGGGACACACACACACACACACACACACACATATATATATATATATTTATATATATATATATATATATATATATTAGGATAAGTTAAAGGGACATGAAACACCAATAAAGTATTTCATGATTCAAATAGATCATGCAATTTTAAAAACTTTCCAATTTACTATTACCAATCTGTTCTATTTCACTATGACTAAGAATATATTTCTCATAGTGTTAAGAAGTAGAAGGAAATTGTATATGACAAGACAGCTTTTATATAATTTTCCATATAGCTAAACACTCTCAATATATATATATATATATATATATATATATATATATATATATATATATATATATATATATATATATATATAATTTTAAAGGGACACACACACACACACACACACACACACACACACATATATATATATATATATATATATATATATTAGGATAAGTTAAAGGGACATGAAACACCAATAAAGTATTTCATGATTCAAATAGATCATGCAATTTTAAAAACTTTCCAATTTACTTCTATTATCTAGTTTGCTTCATTCTCGTGTTATTCTTTGATGAAGGAGCAGCAAAGCACTACTGGATGTTATCTGAAAGCCAATGAAAAGATGCATATATGTGCAGCTACCAAGTCTACCTAGGTATACTTTTCAGCAAAGGATACAAAGAAAACTAAACAAATTAGATAATAGAAATTATCTTTAACTGTGCAGTATGGTTATTACCAATCTGTTCTATTTCACTATGACTAAGAATATATTTCTCATAGTGTTAAGAAGTAGAAGGAAATTGTATATGACAAGACAGCTTTTATATAATTTTCCATATAGCTAAACACTCTCAATATATATATATATATATATATATATATATATATATATATATATATATATATATATATATATATATATATATATATATAATTTTAAAGGGACACACACACACACACACACACACACATATATATATATATATATATATATATATATATATATATATATATTAGGATAAGTTAAAGGGACATGAAACACCAATAAAGTATTTCATGATTCAAATAGATCATGCAATTTTAAAAACTTTCCAATTTACTTCTATTATCTAGTTTGCTTCATTCTCGTGTTATTCTTTGATGAAGGAGCAGCAAAGCACTACTGGATGTTATCTGAAAGCCAATGAAAAGATGCATATATGTGCAGCTACCAAGTCTACCTAGGTATACTTTTCAGCAAAGGATACAAAGAAAACTAAACAAATTAGATAATAGAAATAAATTGGAAAGTTGTTTAAAATGGCATGCTTTGTCTGAATCATGAAAGAATAAATGTGGGTTTCATGTACCTTTAAGATTGTGCATAACTTATCCCATAGTACACCTTGCTCACTCGCTTATAAGGACAACCTACACTGTTCCATAACAGTTGACAGTGACATAATAATAATAAAATAAAAAAACGTGAAGCACATGAACATTCAAATAAGTTTGATATCCATTTAATGATAACATGCTATAATAAAACAAAGGAACAAATCATCATTGATTTATTTAGGAAAAAAATAGAAGTCTATATATATTTTCTGTATTTCTGTTTCTCAGTCTAATTGTGCTTTATAGCTTGTGCTCAACTTGTCCATATTTTACCGGGGATTTGTCTGAACTATAGTGATGCTTAAAGGGACATTATACACTCATTTTTTCTTTGCATAAATGTTTTGTAGATGATATATTTATATAGCCCATAAAGTTTTTTTTTTTTTTTAAATGTATAGTTTTGCTTATTTTGAAATAATATTGCTCTGATTTTCAGACTCCTAACCAAGCCCCAAAGTTTTATGTGAATACTGTCAGCTACCTTCTCCAGCTTGCTCCTGTTTGTGTAAAGGTTTTTTTCATATGCAAAATAAGGGGGGGGGGGGAGTGTCTTATTTGCCACTTGCAGCGGGCTTTCCAGCTACCTTTTCAACAGAGTTAAACTGAATGCTTCTAAGTAAGTTTTTAAACCATTTTATACTGGATTTTTATATCAGTATGTGTGCATCTTATTCTTTATAGTAGTGCCTATTACATGCAGTTATATGAAAATGAGTGTATACTATCCCTTCAATGACAAGTTTATCCTGGATTGTCTTCTCCCTATGCTTCTTTTGTAGAGCACGTGACATGAGTGACATTTTGTATTTGCTGCTTTACCATGAATTAGGTATATCCCAGTCTTCTCCAGTGTAGTGGGTTTTAAGAACTAAATTCATATCTTAGTTCCTGTCGTTAGGGAAAAAAATGAGTGCCATATGTCTTACTTAAAAGGATATGAATGTCAAAATTAAAGTTTTATGATTCAAATTGGACAAGCAATTTTAAAACACTTTAAGTTTTTAGTCTTTTTTTTATTCTCTTTGTAAACTATGTTGGAAAGCATACCTAGGTAGGCATGGCAATAGCAATGCACTTCTGGAGCTAGCTGGTGATTTGGTGACTTTTCGTATATGCATCTTGTTAGCTCATCAGATGTGTTCAGCTAGCTCCAACAGTAGTGCATTGCTGTTCTAGAACTAATGTTGTGTTTAATCGTTTGTAAACAGGTATATGCACAAATTACAGCAATAATTAAATATGCTAACACTGAATACGGAGAGTGTATTGCTCTCCGCATTCAGCGAGGTCTGGCGGACCTGATCTGCACTGTCGGATCAGGTCCGCCAGACCTTTGATAAATATCCCCCTAAGTGACATAGTTAAAGCAGGTGCTGTCCCCCCCCCCCTCCTTTCAAAAATTGTCACAAAAAAAGGTATCAAAATCATCTTTTTTTTTGGAGGGGGGGGGGGGGGTGTCCCTGAATGGCAATTTGGAAATGTGGTCACCCTAACATAAACATCATTAGACATGTATGTTTATGTATCTTAATGTCATAGCACTTTAGCAGGGTTTTTTTTCTAACAACTGAGATCTCATATCTTTGAGCCCTTACAACTTTGGTGTGCAATATATATTTTTTAGATACCTTTTATTAGACAGTTATTATGAGTGTAAGTGTACTTTGTAATATATTTTTGATGTGTTTTGTAACACTTTTTATTTTCACTCAACTTGTAATATCAGCACAAAATAGTTTACGCGCCATTTGTAATCTAGCCCTAAATGTGTTAATGTTTCCTAGGAATTAACTAGCAGAATGTTTCCTAGGACTGTAACATGAAGCTAAAATGTTCATAAAAGCCAAAAGGTCCTATTTTAGAAAGAAAAAAAACTTTAGGTTAAAAACTTTGTATTTTAGTGATGTTCCTATATTTGTTGAAAATAGAGGGCAACAAAATATGAGTTTTATCAACATCAGCTATCTATCAATATTGATCATCTCATCTATTCTGAGATCTCACCAGCCATTACATCACTATTTACTGATCATTATGGTAAGTCCACATTGTAGTAGCTAGGGCTAACCTCCTGGTTGCCAGAGAGGGCTGAAATTCATTGCATAATATATTCAAACACCCAAGGTGCAATAGGGTGTTATATTAACATTACCATAAAAATACAGTAGCTTTCTTCAGTAGGACTCGAATATCTATCTTAAAATTGCTTTCCTTGCACAGTATAAGAAACCACAACCAAATAAATAGCGCCAACAAAATTACATTTTGATTTATATTCAGTTTAAATGGGAAGATTTTATTAGTACGAGGTACTAGTGTTAACCCCTGCAGCCCCTTTGACATACTAATTTCCATAGAGACCAATACTTTATATAGCAAGCAACTTTTTTTTAAATCTAGGTCGCATATAAACTAAAGTATTTGTTTCTAATTATACATATATCTGACCAGTTCTGATTAAAGTGAAGGATTTTGCTGCTTATAAATCAGGGCAACAAAACATTTTCTGAAGCTCTTTCTCTGTAACAGGATTGCCAATTGGGAAATAGGTTAAATAAATCTGCAAATAGTTCTGTTTTCTTTACCCTGCTAAAGAATTGTCATTATGTTTCACAAGACAGCTTATTTTATCCTATTACCATTCTCTTTCCTTTCTTTTAAATACTGACAATTGTTGTTTTCTTTAGTTATTTGGATCTAGACCCCAGCAGGATTGACCTACATAGAAAGACACAAAGGTCACTCCATGATAATCATTTATAGTCCATGCTTGATAATATCTCTGCAGCCATTTGCAAAATAATTGAAATTCAAGTAGCCATTCGTTCTCTATTGAGTGCCTAAACAATGCTAATTATTTAATCGAATCAGTTTGAAAGCACTTCATACTGCAATTTACATTTATCTACATTCTATTTATTGGTGCAGAAATTAGTAAGAACGTCACATGGACCGCACCACATTGTTCCACTGCTATGCATAAGCGACTGGCAGTCTGTGCAAATTCTGTTTTTATATTATTAGAAAAGAATAGCTAATCTGTCTTGCTCCTAACAAAGATGGTACTTAGTAATGCAAAAGACATCTTCCTCTTCCCCTTTTTTTTTTCTTTTTTTTTTTCTGCGGACTATAATTTTGTTTTCCGCTTTTCAGCTTTGCTTTTAATTCAACTGAGAAATGAGTTTTTGAAATTAAAATATTAGCAGTTCTGGCAGAATGCCACTGCCCTCAGATCCGTTTGCCCAACACTGTCCCTAGTGCCTCGCATCTTTTTTTAGCCATCATTGGCACACATACTAGCATAATTACTGGTTAGAACACCTAGAGAAAATTCTCTTCCTCAATTATAGTAATAAGAGAGTGAGAATCAAGGAGATGTTTGCAAAGAGTTCACTGTGTGCAAAAGCTACCAAATTAAATGCTAAATCCCTATATCAACAAGGAACATGTCATAATTCTAATATACGTTATTTGTATTTTCTGTTTTATAAACTTAACTACTGCATATGCCATGCGGTTCTTTAAAATACTGCTGAAAAAAAAAATATGATAGAAATACTGCTTAATAAAATCAATATATGCACGCTGTAAAATCAGCTCTTGAAGCGTGGATGAACATGTCAGGGTGAACGACTGCGCCTTTGCTTTTGTATTTCATATTAATGTATCCCCACTCCTAAGTTTATTCTCAAATGCAAAATGGAGAAACTGTTACAAATAATAGGGAAGTCTGCCACAACTGGCAAATAAATGCCAACACACTAATTCAAAATAGAGAGGCAGGAGAGAAAAAAAAATCAACATGAAAGAAAGATTGTGTTCAAAAAAACGTATTCATTTTATCAACAGAGAAAAGCTCCCTTTGAAGTGAGTTAAATAAGAATTACATTATGCTTAAAAATGCAAGTGAACCTTTTTCAAGAAAAAGTAAATGCATTACCTGTCAAATGCAATTGTTAAAAGAAAAATAATCTTGAACTATTATAGCAATTAAGCCTTAAACCAAGGAAAGAAATTGCTCTTCTGTCCTTCTTGTGTAAATAAATTACTCCTTGTAAGATAATTCTATAGTGCTTCTGAATTGAAAATGGATTATTATTATTATGAAATTTCATCTTTGTAGAAAAATGAATTTTCTTTACATAAAGTTTACGACTATAAAGTGATTTTTCTCATTAATTATCCTGCAGTAAATACTAAAGACTGACCCTACAACCTAAAGTGTGATGTCACTGTTAATTAAGCATGTTTGTCATTTTGTTTAGTGTGGTGTTGTAATCATTAGAGAGGGAAAATGTACACAGTCACGCTAGTCTGATATTACCTGCAAAGTATAGCTAAACCACTATTGTCAACATTTGCAACCCCTTCGATGGGCATGAGGAGGCTTTCTCGTCATGGGCATCCAGGGCCGGCTCAAGATATTATGCTGCCTGGGTCCAAGAATAAAATGTTGTCCCCCTCAGTAGTAACATTACTGATTTGCATATAAACTACTAGCCTGGCTGCTGACCTTACTAAGCCTGCCTACCTGCATACAACCAATGCTTATGCACAATTCACATTAAGTGGGAAGGAAGTTAGGGAAGAGATGTACTTGTTCCACTTTGAATGTCATCCCTGACCAGTTCAATGTCTTTATGCATGATAAGGTTATTCTGCTGGGAGCCTGCAACTTCCCCCAAAGAGACAGAGGACAAGAGTGGTCTGGGTTTGACAGTGACTGACTCAGTCACTGAAGTGCTGTGCCTTGTCAAGTGCTGCCTGGGCCCTTTGGACCCACTTGGTCCCACGGGTGAGCCAGCCCTGTGGGCATCGCTACATGTAGGAGCATGATGAACCCTTTTCCTCATGCAGGGGGATCGCGATCAAATGTTATTTTTGGCGATCCCCGCTATACAGGACGGTGATCTTTGGTGGTCTAGTGGGCGGCAATTCCAGGCTTCATGTGGTGACATCACAAAGGACCTAAGGCAGGATTCACCAGTAGCTGCTAGGGAGCTGGATTGGGGGAGGTTTTTAGAATCCCTCAATCTCAACTCTGATAGCAGCTACAAAACTTCAAGACCCCTCATTTGAAAAAGAAAAGTCTGCAACAAGTACTACAAACCAGATCATTTAAAAAATAAAGCAAAGCAAACAGACACACAGTGAAATGGTTTGCAATAGTACTGTATATTCACCATGAAAAAAAGTTTATGTCTAGAGACCCCTAATAAAATGCATTTCCCAGAAGACAAGTCCCTCTCTTAAAAAAATATATTAATGTTGTTTGTATATTCAGGTAATCACCGTGGTAACAGTGAACACCTTGCAAGAAAAAAAGTGCTTTTCTATCTGTACTACACAATGGGGCCTCTCTAATCTACATTATAACCACCAAAAGCCCATATGGGCCCCTATTTCACATGTAGCTAATGTTGATGACAAATTAGTAAGGTAATCACAGTTACAGCAGTGGTCACTGGACTATTTTCAATATTGTTTACTAAAATCTACCCAAAAATTATTTTAAAAAAAATTACAGTTTTGGCCACAGCTTCCCCCATGTCATAAATTATAAATATAATAATGCCATATTGTAAATCTGCTGGGCCTGTTATTCACTTAAATTTAAATACATTAGGGATTTAAATGTAAGTAGCAAAAAAAAAAAGCTAAAAATTGGCTCAGCACTCGGGGGGGGGGGGGGGATTTTAGAAACTTCAAGGGCTGCATATAAATATATGGCTATTAATCACACAATAATACTAATATATGTCCTAAAAATATAGTCCAGTGGAACAGGGCCAGATTTAGGTAAGGTTGCAAGGTACTCCTTGTGCTGTTCTTTACTTCAGAGGGCCCTTTTAATTTGTGCCTCATCCCCAATAATTCTACTTTTCCATGGGGCCCCAGAAAGTATTATACAAATTATTAGTTCTAGTGCAGATGACTGCATGTGGCTCTCGGACCACCAGATGGCCATTTCTAACCTGAGGGGTTAAACCATTTAACACTACTCTGTAAGTATTAACAGTCTTGATTAAACATGAATGAGTGAATAAATGAATGAATACACAAAAAAATGATAGCTCATAAAGCAAAAAGAGAAATTGTAAACATCAATAATGTTTAGAAAATCTTCATTTCCATCTACAACTGTCACATTAATTTCCGTGTTGACCATACATCTACAACTACAAGACATGTTCATTAACACATAAAACTCTCTAGCTACCACTGAAAAATGATTATTCTCTAACAATACATTTCTTACTACAAATTGCTATGACCTTTTCTTAAACATCGCTAAAGGTTATATTAGCTCCCTTTTGCAAAATGTATAGATGTGACAAAACTGCCACATCCTTCTCACCTGAATCCTATTACACATGGGTTTTCACCCTCTAATAGCCTGTTTACAATGATTTTCTGTTAATACATTTCACACTCTTACCTAGCAAGATAATGATGCAGAGGAGAATTGCAATCAATGCTCCTGTGCTTAAGCCTGTAGGATGAATTAATGCTTCAGCGCTGCATGACTGCATGTTACCCTTGTGATCACAGGCACACGCGCGAATAGTTAGAGTACTAGTACTGCTCTGAATGGGATAACCACGATCAGAAATAACCACTGGCAATAGGTATGTGTTCATCTCATGGCGACTGTATCCATTTCTCCGTGTTAATATACTGGCTGTATTATCTGAAAACAGAAAGAAAAAGGTTTTATTGCAAAATCATAATTCAATAAAATATAAAGTACCAAGCCTGCAGGATTAGATAATAATTGGTGTCCGAAAACTGTTGATTTATATATATATATATATATATACAGTATCTCACTGTAAATATTTTATTATATCTTTTCATGTGACAACACTGAAGAAGTGACACTTTGCTACAATGTAAAGTAGTGAGTGTACAGCCTGTATAACAGTGTAAATTTGCTGTCCCCTCAAAATAACTCAACACACAGCCATTAATGTCTAAACCATTGGCAACAAAAGTGAGTACACCCCTAAGTGGAAATGTCCAAATTGGGCTCAAAGTGTCAATATTTTGTGTGGCCACCATTATTTTCCAGCACTGCCTTAACCCTCTTGGGCATGGAGTTCACCAGAGCTTCACAGGTTACCACTGGAGTCCTCTTCCACTTCTCCATGACGACATAACAGAGCTGGTGGATGTTAGAGACTTTGCGCTCCCCCACCTTCCATTTGAGTATGCCCTACAGATGCTCAATAGGGTTTATGTCTGGAGACATGCTTGGCCAGTCCATCACCTTTACCCTCAGCTTCTTTAGCAAGGCAGTGGTCGTCTTGAGGGTGTGTTTGGGGTCATTATCATGTTGGAATACTGCCCTGCGGCCCAGTCTTTGAAGGGAGGGGATCATGCTCTGCTTCATTATGTCACAGTACATGTTGGCCTTCATCGTTCCCTCAATGAACTGAAGCTCCCTAGTGCTGGCAGCACTCATGCAGGCCCAGACCATGGCACACCCACCACCACGCTTGACTGTAGGCAAGACACACTTGTCTTTGTACTCCTCACATGGTTGCTGCCACACACGCTTGACACCATCTGAACCACAGGACATGGTTCCATGTCCTTAGTCTGCAGCAAACTGTTTGCTGGCTTTCTTGTGCATCATCTTTAGAAGAGGCTTCCTTCTGGTACAACAGCTATGCAGACCAATTTGATGCAGTGTGCGGTGTATGGTCTGAGCACTGACAGACTGACCCCCCCACCCCTTTAACCTCTGCAGCAATGTTAGCAGCACTCATACGTCTATTTCCCAAAGACAACCTCTGGATATGATGCTGAGAACGTGCATTCAACTGCTTTGGTCGATCATGGCGAGGCCTGTTCTGAGTGGAACCTGCCCTGTGAAACCGCTGTATAGTCTTGCCCACTGTGCTGCAGCTCAGTTTCAGGGTCTTGGCAATCTTCGTATAGCCTAGGCCATCTTTATGTAGAGCAACAATTCTTTTATTCAGATCTTCAGAGAGTTATTTTCCATGAAGTGCCATGCTCCCCATTCACACCTGAGACCTTGTAACACTAATGAGTCACATGACACCGGGGAGTTAAAATAGCTAATTGGGCCCAATTTAGACATGAATGGCTGTGTGTGGAGTTATTTTGAGGGGACAGCAAATTTACCCTGTACACTCACTACTTTACATTGTAGCAAAGTGTAATTTCTTCAGTGTTGTCACATGAAAACATAACAGTAGTGCATTGCTGCTCTGGAGCTGATTTTACTTATGTGTTTAACTCATTTGCAGAAGTAAAGCAACTAGTTATAAGCAAACAACAGTGTAATAATAAAATATTCTAATACATTTTCTTTTTACACTTTTATGTCCGATTTAAGGGCAAACATACAGCCTAAACAGACAATAGTGATTATTAAGATTTTGTTTTTTGTTCTTGTAACATAACAATAATTTCAAAGCAAATCTTCTAGAACCAAACATATTGAATTATCTATATAGCTTTTTCATGCATGGTGGATGATATGTGTTGATACCTTAATTAGTTTCTGTTTAAGAAAATCATTTTGTATTAGCCAGTGCTAATGCACACTGGGTGTGGTGCATTATTCTACATATATGATTTATAACATTTTTATTTACCTCTGTTGTCTTTGACAGTGAAGTTTGGGTTGTAGGATGCTGGAGTAGCTAAATAATATGAAAACTGGTGCCCAAATGGTGGTTCATCTTTATCCATTGCACTTACAGTATGTATTATCTGTAATTATCGAAAGGAAACACAATGAAAATACAAAGTCACTGATGTTGGCAAAAGCTTTTTTTATGATAATTAGAAATCTACTGTCAACCTAATGAACTCTTGAGCTAGATTGGATTACTTTAACATAAGCAACAGTAAAAACAATGATTGTTCCACCAACAGTAGATGTTAAACGACTGTGCATAATCACCAAGAGAGTATAATAGCAACACAGTGATCGATCCATCTCTGCTCAATTTAATGAGCCTGTATCAACATAAGAACGTACTGAATATTTAATTCACTACCGGCTTACATTCTTTTCTTGCCCAATAGCTTAGCTAAAAAAGACGGCCGTTTTGAAACAAGTGATCCTAGATTGAAGTATCTTGCCTATTTTAATAAATATTTACACTTACCTATGAGACTCTAAACATTCTTAAGCTCTACCATGTTTCCACACTTTTCTCCAGGTGCCGTCCAAACCACTTACTTCTTCACTTAAATCTACCTTGTTAATTACCTCTCTTTTTATCTTCTCTGTGCTGCACCTACTCTATGGAATGTTCCACCTCATTCTGCCAGAATTCATCTTTTCAAATATTTCATTTTGTAGAAGCTTACTACCTACCTATTATCTACCTACTCTTTTATAAAAAAAAAAATCTCATCCAGGGTTAACTATGTGCTCTTGGGCTGTTGGTTAGTGGTTTAATGTGAGGGAACGTTATAACAGAGTTATGTAATTGTGAGTCTGGCAGTTAGGGAGTTAATGGCAGTGTGAATAATGAAATAAGCGAGGGCTTAATTTTGGTATTCATATAACAATTAGTGATGTCGCGAATAGATTGCCGGAGAATAGTTCCCGGCGAAGATAGCTTGTTTGCGTTCGCAACGACGGGCGAACATATGCGATGTTCGATCCGCCCCCCTATTCGTCATCATTGAGTAAACTTTGACCCTGTATCTCACAGTCTGCAGACACATTCCAGCCAATCAGCAGCAGACCCTCCCTCCCAGACCCTCCCAGCTCCTGGACAGCAGCCATTTTAGATTCATTCGGAAGCTGCATTGTTAGTGAGAGGAGAGACAGTGTAGCTGCTGGTGATTTAATAGGGAAATTGATAGCTAGGCTAGTGTATTCAGTGTCCACTACAGTCCTGAAGGACTCATCTGATCTCTGCTTTAAGGACAGCACCCCAAAAAGCCCTTTTTAGGGCTAGAACATCATTTTTATCCTGTGTAATCTAATTGCAGTTGCCTGCCTGCCAAGCCACTTGCCCAGTGCCACCACTCATATCTGGTGTAACAGTAGTGTAAATATAAAAAAAAAAAAAAAAATGTTTTCACTGTGAAACATCAGTCTGCTAGTGTAATCTAATTGCAGTTGCCTGCCAGCGTGTGTGCCAGGCCCACTTGCCCAGTGCCACCACTCATATCTGGTGTAACAGTAGTGTAAATTTAAAAAAAAAAAACTTTTTCGACTGTGAAAAATCAGTCTGCTAGTGTAATCTAATTGCAGTTGCCTGCCTGCCAGCGTGTGTGCCAGGCTCACAGCGTATACTGTGCCCACTTGCCCAGTGCCCCCACTCATATCTCGTGTAACAGTAGTATAAATTTAAAAAAAAAAACAATTTTTGACTGTGAAACATCAGTCTGCTTATGTAATCTAATTGTTGTTGCCTGCCTGCCAGCGTGTGTGCCAGGCTCACAGCGTATACTGTGCCCACTTGCCCAGAGCCCCCACTCATATCTGGTGTAACAGTAGTGTAAATTTAAAAACAAAAACATTTTTGGACTGTGAAACATCAGTCTGCTTTTTTGTGTCAGGCTCACAGCGTATACTGTGCCCACTTGCCCAGTGCCAGCACTAATATCTTGATTAATAGTAGTGTAAGTGTACATTTAAAAACAAAAAAAACTTTTTGGACTGTGAAACATCAGTCTGCTTTTTTGTTTCAGGCTCACAGCTTATACTGGGCCCACTTGCCCAGTGCCACGACTCATATTTTGTTTAATAGTAGTGTAAGTGTACATTTAAAAAAATAAAAACTTTTTGGACTGTGAAACATTAGTCTGCTTTTTTGTGTCAGGCTCACAGCGTATACTGTGCCCACTTGCCCAGTGCCACCACTCATATCTTGTTTAATAGTAGTGTAAGTGTACATTTAAAAAAAATAAAAACTTTTTGGACTGTGAAACATCAGTCTGCTTTTTTGTGTCAGGCTCACAGTGTATACTGTGCCCACTTGCCCAGTGCCACCACTCATATCTTGTTTAATAGTAGTGTAAGTGAACATTTAAAAACAAAAAAAACATTTTGGACTGTGAAACATCAGTCTGCTTTTTTGTGTCAGGCTCACAGCTTATACTGGGCCCACTTGCCCAGTGCCACCACTCATATCTTGTTTAATAGTAGTATAAGTGTACATATAAAAAAATAAAAAACTTTTTGGACTGTGAAACATCAGTCTGCTTTTTTGTGTCAGGTTCAAAGCGTATACTGTGCCCACTTGCCCAGTGCCACCACTCATATCTTGTTTAATAGTAGTGTAAGTGTACATTTAAAAAAATAAAAACTTTTTGGACTGTGAAACATCAGTCTGCTTTTTTGTGTCAGGCTCACAGCTTATACTGGGCCCACTTGCCCAGTGCCACCACTCATATCTTGTTTAATAGTAGTGTAAGTGTACATTTAAAAAAATAAAAACTTTTTGGACTGTGAAACATCAGTCTGCTTTTTTGTGTCAGGCTCACAGCGTATACTGTGCCCACTTGCCAGTGCCACCACTCATATCTTGTTTAATAGTAGTGTAAGTGTACATTTAAAAAAATAAAAACTTTTTGGACTGTGAAACATCAGTCTGCTTTTTTGTGTCAGGCTCACAGCGTATACAGTGCCCACTTGCCCAGTGCCACCACTCATATCTTGTTTAATAGTAGTGTAAGTGTACATTTAAAAACAAAAAAAACTTTTTGGACTGTGAAACATCAGTCTGCTTTTTTGTGTCAGGCTCACAGCTTATACTGGGCCCACTTGCCCAGTGCCACCACTCATATCTGGTGTAACAGTAGTGTAAATTTAAAAAAACAAAACTTTTTTGACTGTGAAACATCAGTCTGCTTGTGTAATCTAATTTCAGTTGCCTGCCTGCCAGCGTGTGTGCCAGGCCCACTTGCCCAGTGCCACCACTCATATCTGGTGTAACAGTAGTGTAAATTTAAAAAAAAAAACTTTTTCGACTGTGAAACATCAGTCTGCTAGTGTAATCTAATTGCAGTTACCTGCCTGCCAGCGTGTGTGCCAGGCCCACTTGCCCAGTGCCACCACTCATATCTGGTGTAACAGTAGTGTAAATTAAAAAAAAAAAAAAACGTTTTCGACTGTGAAACATCAGTTTGCTAGTGTAATCTAATTGCAGTTGCCTGCCTGCCAGCGTGTGTGCCAGGCTCACAGCATATACTGTGCCCACTTGCCCAGTGCCCCCACTCATATCTGGTGTAACAGTAGTGTAAATTTAAAAAAAAAAAACTTTTTTGACTGTGAAACATCAGTCTGCTTTTTTGTGTCAGGCTCACAGTGTATACAGTGCCCACTTGCCCAGTGCCACCACTCATATCTTGTTTAATAGTAGTGTAAGTGTACATTTAAAAAAAAATGACAGGCAGAGGCAGGCCACCCCGCAGGTGCCGTTGTGGTCGTGGTGCTGTGATTCCCTTTGGCCCTAGAATAATGCCCAGTGTTAAGAGGCCACGTCCCATGAACTCGAAAAGTTCTGAGGAAATAGTTGACTTTTTAACACAGGACACCCAATCTTCTATAGCTTCTGCTCCGAACCTTGACGCACCATCCTCCTCCAGCTTATCTTCAGGCACCTCTCAAGTTACCACTCGCCCGCCTGCCGCCACCACCAACACTAGCACCACAGCCGCTTCACTTGATCTGTCAGAGGAGTTTTTTACACATCAGTTGGAAGAAATGAGTGATGCGCAACCATCATTGACAGAGGATGTAGATAACATTGATATGTCTCAGTCAGGCAGCATTACAGACATGGACGTACAGTGTGATTATGATGATGTTGTACCCGCTGCTGCTTCCTTTGTTGATTTGTCAGATACAAGTGAAGTGGTTGATGATGACGATGCGTCCGTGGATGTCACGTGGGTGCCCGCTAGAAGAGAAGAAGAACAGGGGGAAAGTTCAGATGGGGAGACAGAGAGGAGGAGGAGGAGAAGAGTTGGAAGCAGGGGGAGGTCGTCGCAAGGAGCTAGTGGAACAGTCAGACAGCATGCATCGGCACCCAGGGTCAGCCAGACAGCACGCCAATCAACGCATGCTGTTGCCACCACCAGAATGCCGTCATCGCAGAGCTCAGCAGTGTGGCATTTTTTGTGTGTGTCTGCCTCTGACAACAGCGATGCCATTTGCAACCTGTGCCAAAAGAAACTGAGTTGTGGGAAGTCCAACACCCACCTAGGTACAACTGCTTTGCGAAGGCATATGATCGCACATCACAAATGCCTATGGGATCAACACATGAGTAGAAGCAGCTCACAAACTCAAAGCCGCCATCCTCCTCCTGGTCCAGCATCTTCAGCCACGTCAACCACTGCTGTCCTCCTTGCCCCCTCTCAACCATCCGCCACTCCATCTCTCTTCCGGAGCAGTTCCCAATCATCTGCCCACAGTCAGGTGTCTGTCAAGGACATGTTTGAGCGTAAGAAGCCAATGTCACAAAGTCACCCCCTTGCCCGGCGTCTGACAGCTGGCTTGTCTGAACTCTTAGCCCGCCAGCTTTTACCATACAAGCTGGTGGAGTCTGAGGCGTTCAAAAAATTTGTAGCTATTGGAACACCGCAGTGGAAGGTACCCGGCCGAAATTTCTTTGCACAAAAGGCAATCCCCAACCTATACTCGATTGTGCGAAAGGAAGTAATGGCATGTCTGGCACACAGTGTTGGGGCAAAGGTCCATCTGACCACTGATAGCTGGTCTGCAAAGCATGGTCAGGGCAGGTATATCACCTACACTGCGCATTGGGTAAACCTGCTGACGGCTGCCAAGCATGGAATGCGTGGCTCTGCAGAGGAGTTGGTGACACCACCACGACTTGCAGGCAGGCCTGCTGCCACCTCCTCTACTCCTCCTACTCCATCCTCTTCCATAACCTCCTCGGCTGAGTCCTCTTCTGCTGCTGCGTCTTGCTCCACATCAACGGCACCCCCCCAGCTCCGCAGGTACTATTCCACATCCCAGATACGGCAGTGTCACGCCGTCTTGGGGTTGACTTGCCTGAAAGCAGAGAGTCACACCGGAACAGCACTCCTGTCCGCCCTGAACGCACAGGTGGATCAGTGACTGACTCTGCACCGACTGGAGATCGGCAAAGTGGTTTCTGACAACGGAAGTAATTTGGTGGCGGCATTGAAATTGGGCAAGTTGACACATGTGCCGTGCATGGCACATGTGTGTAATCTGATCGTACAACGCTTTGTGCATAAATACCCAGGCTTACAGGACGTCCTGAAGCAGGCCAGGAAGGTGTGTGGCCATTTGAGGCATTCCTACACGGCCATGGCACACTTTTCCGATATCCAGCGGCAAAACAACATGCCAGTGAGGCACTTAATTTGCGACAGCCTGACACGTTGGAATTCAACACTCCTAATGTTCGACCGCCTGCTCCAACAAGAAAAAGCCGTTAACGAGTATTTGTATGACCGGGGTGCTAGGACAGCCTCTGCGGAGCTGGGAATTTTTTTGCCACGTTACTAGACGCTCATGCGCAATGCCTGTAGGCTCATGCGTCCTTTTGTGGAGGTGACAAACCTAGTCAGTCACACCAAAGGCACCATCAGCGACACCATACCATTTGTTTTCTTCCTGGAGCATGCCCTGCGAAGAGTGCTGGATCAGGCCATAGATGAGCGTGAAGAGGAAGAGTTGTGGTCACCATCACCACCAGAAACAGCCTTATCAGCATCGCTTGCTGGACCAGCGGCAACGCTGGAAGAGGATTGTGAGGAAGAGGAGTCAGAGGAGGAATGTGGCTTTGAGGAGGAGGAGGAAGACCAACCACAACAGGCATCCCAGGGTGCTCGTTGTCACCTATCTGGTACCCGTGGTGTTGTACGTGGCTGGGGGGAAGAAGATACCTTCAGTGAGATCACTGAGGACGAGGAACGGGACATGAGTAGCTCGGCATCCAACCTTGTGCAAATGGGGTCTTTCATGCTGTTGTGCCTGTTGAGGGACCCTCGTATAAAAAAGCTGAAGGAGAACGACCTGTACTGGGTGTCCATGCTACTAGACCCCCGGTATAAGCATAAAGTGCCTGAAATGTTACAGAATTACTGCAAGTCGGAAAGGATGCAGCAGTTCCAAAATAAATTAAAAAGTATGCTTTACACAGCGTATAAGGGTGATGTCACAGCACAACGGGAATCTAACAGGGGAAGAGGTGAAAATAATCCTCTTCCTCCCATGACCACGCCGGCAAGGACAGGATGCTTTACAGACGTGTTGTTGATGGAGGACATGCAGAGCTTTTTAAGTCCTATGCATCGCCACAGCCCTTCGGGGTCCAACCTCAGAGAATGACTCGACCGACAGGTAGCAGACTACCTCACCTTAACTGCAGATCTCGACACTCTGAGGAGCGATGAACCCCTTGACTACTGGGTGTGCAGGCTTGACCTGTGGCCTGAGCTATCCCAATTTGCGATAGAACTTCTGGCCTGCCCCACTTCAAGTGTCCTGTCAGAAAGGACCTTCAGTGCAGCAGGAGGTATTGTCACTGAGAAGAGAAGTCACCTAGGTCAAAAAAGACTCAATTACCTCACCTTTATTAAGATGAATGAGGGTTGGATCCCGAAGGGACTGACATTGGGCGATACATTTGAATAAAAAAGGCCTGATGAGATGTGCTGCCTTGGCCTAAAAATGGTCCACAGCTGCTGTATTTTATCTTCGAATGCCGGACGACTTGCGTGACTTATCCGCCACCAATTAGGGTTCAAGCCGCAATGTTTTAGGGCACTTTCTGCCTGGGAAACAAACATCAATTGCAACAATACCTAATTTTTCAGGCATGTGTACATGCCAAATTTTTCTGGCCTCTGGTGCTGCACTGTGGCTTCAAAAACCAAGGGGACGTAACAGGGATTAAACTGATAAGAATAGTACTACTTAACACACCACTCATATCTGGTGGCACAGTAGATTGCACGCGCAGTGCCCCAAATTTGAAGTAGGAGGACCGACCAAGCATCTTTTTCCATCTCCCGGTTCCTAAAATCCATGCCATATACACGTCCCCTGGCGCCGCAACTGCCTCTGGGAACCTTACCTTAATTCTCTGTCTGGGAAATTATCTATTTATCAAATCTAATCTATGTATCTATCTATCAAATCTATCTATCTCGTGGCCGGACTGTTATCTGACAGCCACTTGTGTTTCGGCCAAATGTCCGTTGGCCAAATGTCCGTCTGCCAAATGTCCATCGGCTAAAAGTCCGGCCACGATTGCACGCGCAGTGCCCCAAATTTGAAGTAGGAGGACCGACCAAGCATCTTTTCCCATCTCCCGGTTCCTAAAATCAATGCCATATACACGTCCCCTGATAGGGGACGTAACAGGGATTAAACTGATAAGAATAGTACTACTTAACACACCACTCATATCTGGTGGCACAGTAGATTGCATGCACAGTGCCCCAAATTTGAAGTAGGAGGACCGACCAAGCATCTTTTTCCATCTCCCGGTTCCTAAAATCCATGCCATATACACGTCCCCTGGCGCCGCAACTGCCTCTGGGAACCTTACCATGGGTGTCAGACCGCACGTCTTGTAATTCTCTGTCTGGGAAATTATCTATCTATCAAATCTATCTATTTATCTATCAAATCTATCTATCTATCTATCTATCTATCTATGTGTCTATCAAATGTATCTATTGCAACTATTGATCTATCTATCTATGTAATCTTTCTATCTATCTATCAAATCTATCTATCTCGTGGCCGGACTGTTATCTGACAGCCACTTGTGTTTCGGCCAAATGTCCGTCTGCTAAATGTCCGTTGGCTAAAAGTCCGGCCACGATTGCACGCGCAGTGCCCTAAATTTGAAGTAAGCAAGCATCTTTTTCCATCTCCCAGTTCCTAAAATCCATGCCATATACGTGGCTTTGAGGAGGTAGAAGACCAAACACAGCAGGCGTCCCCGGGGCTTGTTGTCACCTTTCGGGGACCCTTGGTGTTGTACGTGGCTGGGTGGAGGAAGAGACCTTCAATGACATCAGTGAGGACAAGGAACGGGACATGGCTAGCTTGGTATCCAACCTTGTACAAATGGGGAGTTTGTGGTTGTGCGAATGGACTGTTTGCGGTTGTTTGCGGTGCGTTAAACAGGGAGTTTGGTCTGTCACTGTAAAGCGGGCGTAACCCTTACACTACCTGATGTTTTAAAGCACGTTATTCCAAACAATTTAGGAATGCTAGGTGATTTATGCCCTTTATGGATTAAAACCAGACTCTGCATCAACTATGTAATTTTACGTGGGAGTTTTGCTATGGATGCCCCTCCGGCATGCCACAGTCCAGGTGTTAGTACCTTTGAAACAACTTTTCCATCACTATTGTGGCCAGAAAGAGTCCCTGTGGGTTTTAAAATTCGCCTGCCTATTGAGGTCAATACCGGTTCGTGAACGGAAACTTTTAAGTTCGCGACATCACTAATAACAATGTCATTTAAATTTAACCTTACATTGGTGGACCCTGGAGGTTACTACTGTGACGAGGAAATAAGTAGTGTATGATGATGGGTGATGAGTGGATATGTGGGCTTCTCTGGTATCTGGTATGTTATATAGGTATGATCGCTTATTTCACTGCATTTATTTCTTCTTGGTGAGGCAAGCAGGAAACAAACCTTAATGGCTCTAAACAGGTTACAGAAGTGTTATTCAAATTGTGTGTTTTGTTGTTTGTTTTTTTAATAAATTTTGTCTGAAAACCCTCACTGTAGAATACAGGGCAAGAAATAATTAGTTCATTTGGGCCATTGATTAAAGGGACATTAAACACTTTTAGATGGTAATATAAAATTATAAATCGTATATATAAAAAAAACTCTGCAACATACTTTTATTATTTATTTTGTCACCTTTTCCTGTAATTCCATTCTGAAATTGTGAGCTTTTCAGCTCCTGTTAGAAACTGAAGTGCAGAACACTGTTATGTACCTCACAGCCATTGGCTGCACACTCTAGTGACCTATTTATAACTGTCACTTGGCCACAACAGAGAAGGTAACCTAAGTTACAAAATGGCTGTTTCCATTAAACTTTAAAAAATACTTCTACATGTTATTCGCAGACTAATCTTTTCTTTGGATGCATCATTTTATCTAGCATTTATTTAGTGTTTAATGTCCCTTTAATAAAGGACATTCAACAAGGTGACTAAGGGTCACATTTAGAATTAACCCAATATAAAATACAAATGCATGATGTGATAATGTAATAAAGATGTCAAAAGCTTAAATAGGAAGTTGATAATTAAAGGAGACAAGAAAGGGCTATAGTTAACAAATGGTTTATTTAGTAACATAAAAACATCAGGAGGGTAATTTAGAAAATGTAAGACATTAGAGGTTCAGAGAAAAAAAAACATTTGGACTTGATTTGAACTGTTTGTGCATTATTTTTGACTACCCTTATAATAAGGACTTTTAAGCAGAAAATACAACCAAACATGCAATCTGAATAATTTTAGTACCTTCTGTATTTGCTAACATATTTTATAGTAAATATTGAGGGTTAAGCTATCTTATGTTTTGCATATAAGATGAGAGCTATATTTCATTGTGTCTTATATGCCATAAAAGCTACTATATGTACTAGCCAAATAAATTATTTACTGAAATATTATGTGGTAAATGATAAATATATGGAATGCACTCAGTAAAGATCAACATATTAGTCCAATAATTTTAATGTTTCTGTCCAGAAAACCTTGAAAAAATCTCCTGCTGGTTTGAAAAATTGTACCTATTTTCTGTAAATTTGCAGTTGCAAAACTCAGGGGATCTACATAAACATGCTTTATGACCATAAATATTTTGTCCAGCTGAAATAAATTCAGATTTAATATAGCAAAGCTGGTCTTGTATATTGCTCTACACTCCACATTTAGCAAACTATTATTCATTTACACCCTGCCAGAGCTGTAAATCATTTTTTCAGAAAGAAAATTTAAAATTAGTACAATTATTTTTGTGCTCACAATATTTTATAAAGCATATTTACATTTTTACTTTTATCTTCCTGTGGGATTTCAAAGTCAACAATTGTCTAAGAGAAAATGAAACAAGTAAGACGTCTGTCTTGGCACAAAGGTAGACCTCAAATTGGCTATGAAATCTTTTTGTTCGAAAAGCAGCAGTTTAACCACATCTGTGTTTAGATGCACTGGGAATCTTATATAAAGGTGTCGTACATAATTAGGCAGGTGCATATTAATCTGTAACCAAGGTATACTAAAAAGGAAAGCCTTGAGAGTAGAATACTACAGATCTATGTCTCAGCTGGTTTACTTTATTAAGTGCAGTTTAATTGAATATACAGTGAGCATACACACCTGTTCTGCCTTTGCATTTTCACAGACAAAGATCTCATACAGTTTGTCAAACTCTGGGGCATTGTCATTTACATCCAGAACCTTAATAAAAACAGGAACATGGCTGCTTTCTTTAGGGTTACCTGTATAAAATGATAAGAGACACAAATTATGGTTGTGTAGTTTTAAATGATAAGAGACAAGAAACCAGCTGCTAAATGTGTGACTGGGAGAGTTTTTTTTGTCTTTGTCTATGTGGATCAGACAATGAAAAGCCTAATTAGAAGAACACAAGCTGTGTATTGACAAATTTCCTGCAACCTCCTAAAGCAGAGAATTGTAGGACAAATATAAACCTAGCATCACACTATCAATTTAATACAAGTAATGTTAGAAATATGCTAGTATATTAAAATGAGTTGTGGAGCAACAATTTATTTTAATTTGTGAGCAAAGCTAAAGGGTATATAACACTTAAAGTGAATCTGTTAGTATTCTTATAATTCACATAAAGCTTTCCATAGATAACAAACAACCGGAACCTGTTTCTACAACATCCTCCAGTCATGAAAAAAACCTGTTGGTAGCCTACAGGATGTCATTTAAATGTCTGTCTTGAGTGTGGACATCTGACAATAGCAGAACCTCTTTTGTAATTGTGTGTGCCTTTGAGGTTTACTTCATAGATGCCCCTAATTATATTAACGCTAATCTTCTTGTGGGTGACTTCCAGTAAAGACAAGATTGAATTTGCGTGAGTCCTGAATATGGATACGGTTTACCATGCAATTAGCAAATGGCTATTGTTGCAGGCTAATTGAATTATTATACCAAAACATCATCTGTGTTCTAAAATGAATTAACTGATCTGTTCCACTCAGAGACTATCTATCGCAGACCGTTTAAAAAAGTGGAGAAAAAAAAACCAGAAGAAAAAAAAACAATATTGAATTTCTTTCTTGCCAGGCGTCTGGGCTATCAGTTTTAGTTTACGCCTGAGGTAGCTGTGACCCATGAGGGCAAAGTCTCCTTTGCTCTGATTAACATTAAACAGATCCATGCTGTTTGACATCTTTACAACTGTGCTTCACTCATTCAGCAAGCAAGCCTAAATTATGGGATAGTGGCAGTATTTTGTACTGACTTACTGATCTCAGTTGCGATTACAGTTATGTTATGCCAAAGTAGTGTTTCTCGATCAAGCGACTTCGATGTATAAATTGATCCATTTCCAGAATCAATGTTGAACAATCTGTCCATATCAGTGTGCCGGTCGACAGAATACCTGTAGTAAAATGATATGAGTTGGTGCGCTGTCAATACAATACTGAAATTATTGTAATAGTTAATATTAATTCATATGAGCTACAAGAACCCGCAGTTAAAAAAAAAGAGCCAGCAACCAGATTCTAAAATTACTTAAAAAGCTTGTAATGCGACTACATTGTTAAAAGCAATGTGTTAGCATGAAGAAATCTTTAATACTATAAACGTCAAAACGTTTTTAATGAAACCTTTGCTATGTAACAAGTACTCAGATAATCCAATTTTGATTGAAGCTTAAATTGCATATTTTTTAAGGATTTATTGCAAACTGTCCTTTCATATTACAGTATGTCAGATTCCATTTCTAATTAGAGAATGACATTAAGACATTTTAATGTTTCTCTTCATTTAAAATGACAAATATGCATTTATGTTCCACATGTTTCATTTTTATTGGAATTTCGGTGGCTTAGTGCAGTCATATTTTCCTATGCGTGTAGGGAGGATCATGAGCAAATGTGAACAAATATCATAAACAGAAATGTAAAATATGAGTGTGGTTAGATAATGTGAAGCAGTGGAAGCAATATGAATTTGTATTTGAATCTTGCTATATTGAAAAGCAGAGTTGCCGGCTGTAAAAATAATGCATGACAAGTGGGTAATTAGGGGAAAGCAGTAGGTGGGTTCCTAATCAGTCCTCAGATCAGCCATGTAACCCCTGACGGTCATTTGACACTTTTTGTAAGTGGTCGCTTTAATGGATATGAAACCCACATTTTTCTTTTGGAATTCAGAAAGAGCATACCATTTTAAACACCTTTCCAATTTACTTCTATCTTCAAATTTGTTTTGTTCTCTTAGTATACTTTGTTGAAGGATAAGCACTACACTACTTGGTGCTAGATGTCTGAATCTTGAAAAGACAAAAATTGGGATTCTTATCCCATAATTAGGTAGGATAAATAATAAAACATGGGTATTTATTATTATTATTATTATTATTATTATTATTATTATTAAGAAGAAGAACACCCATTGGACCAGACCACTGCTGCCCTTCAGTCAAACATATCACTACGTCAGTCCTTTTGCCAACCACAGCAGACTCCTTGCCCTGCAGTCCATCTGTCAGCTTCATATACACACATTAGCCTTTAGCCCCCTCAGATATCTGGCCCTAAAGCCAATTCCCTACTTTACTGTCTCCTAGGGGCTACTACACTACCTGATACCCTGGCCGTCTAGGTAAGGAGCTTATCCCTAAACTAGATTGTATTCAAGTCATAAATCACAGTGGCAGAGCAGTAATAAAGTAGCAGCCAATGTGTTATCAAAATCAAAGGATCATCCTCACACTTCAGTCACTCAAATGTTAAAAGGATATTAAACACTAAATATATTTTATAAACATAGTATTGAGATTATTCCCTGCCTCCCTCTAGTCATGGGTGCCACCATGTTGAAATTTAGCTTTCACTGCATTCCAGTGCTGACCTGTTTGCACATGTGCAGCGACTCTCCTTCAGATACCTGCAGTGTAACTTATGTTCCAAAATGGCAGCAACCAATTAGAAGGAGGTGCATGAAATGTATTTAGTGTTTAATGTCCTTTTAAACTGCTCAAGCTTTGTGGCAGCTCCCAAGTAATTGCTGTTGTTTGATTTGTTCATTGCAAACCACTAAATATCTGTAAATTTTGACAATAAACCTGATTTGCCATGGAGGTTGAATCATTTTGATTACAACTGTATATACATGATTATATATATATATATATATATATATATATATATATATATATATATATATACATATATATATATATATATATATATATATGAATATGTATTTATAAATACTTAGAACATATTCCCCTATGTGAAGAACATCGGAATGTGAAATATTTACAGTAAACACATTATTAAATATGAATATTGCATAAATAAGATTTTTCATGTTTTCAGCTACTTTACCGCAAAGGCCTCCTTTACACTAAATATTTGTCTATATATGTATACATATATACACATATAAATACATAAATACAGTACATATGAACACACATATAAATATATATTTATATACATATATAGTTACATACATATTTAGACATATGTATGTATGATTATATTAAAACCATTTGCATCCCCTTTTCATTCTAACACCTGAAACCTCATATCTTTGAGCCCTTATAACTTTTTTATGCAATATTTTTTTTAATAATTTTTATCAGACATTGCTGTTATGATTGTAATGTAACTGTACTGTTAAATGTTTTTTGATGTGTTTTTCCAACTTTTTTTCAAAGCATAAGAGTTAACTGGAGCTCTGAAGTTGCACTAATCCGTTCACATTTACTTTCAACTTGTAATAGTGCGTTTCTTCCGATGCGCTTACAGAGCTTCAATAAACCCAGATATCACTTGTGCATAAAATTTAGCATGCCACGTATAGTCTAGTCCATTATAAATCATGACACTACAATGACTATATGCAATTTCTCATTTGCCATGTGTATTTTGAAAGGAACCATGTCGCATCTGACTTTGAGAAGAATCCATTTGGGGCATTTGCTGACAAAGTGCTTATCTGCTTAAGGTTGTCAGATTTATTATATCACACAAAATTTGAAAATCAGTATATTTATATACTAACTATTCAGACTGCAGACATGATTATAAATAGGTATATATATATATATATATATATATATATATATATATATATATATATATATATATATATAGTAAATAGCACTCTCTGGACTTAAGTTTTAAACAAATAGTTTAATCGGTAACGTTTCGGGGAATGCTCCCCTTCATCAGACCAACAACATGTTCATCTTGTTTGCGTGCTTGCTATTTTATTATCATGTACTATATGCAACTGTTGTCACATTACTGTATGTAACTGTCTCTTGTTGGTGTGTTAGTTGTCTAGTATTGCCAGCTGTATTGTGCTTACATCATGGTCATTTGTAGGTTGCTATAAATATCGTGTTACTTTGCAACTTGTTTTGATATATTGGTAAAGGACACATCCAGACATAGGATTGTTTCTGTGTGTCACTCGTATTATGTACTTAGCGTGGCAGTTGTGCAATTGTAATTGTTCGCAAGTGATGACTGGGTTCTGTTATTGGTTCCGTTATTGGTCCTATGTTAGGTACCTCCCTAGTCCAGCTGAGCTAGTTACATACAGGTATCCTCCCCAGTCCCTTAATCTATTAATTCTAAGGTTTGCTGGAGTACATGGCTGTTTGCCGTTATAAGCTGATTTTGGTTGTGTTTTTCCAGTATGAGTTTTTTTTCATATCTGCGCTAGTTGATATTTTATGTCGGGGGTTTATTATTCTTGTGAGTTTTGCTGCGCATGTCTAAAGTTACGTTTTACATATAAGCATTCATGCAGACAGGATCGTCCCCTGTCTATATTAGTGGTATCCTGTTTTCTTCTGTTCGCTTTATTGTGTACCCATGGTGGTTACTAGTGGGCTATAAATAGTGCTACTTTACTATTCTGCTGGTTTTTATTCGCCATATTTGGATACTTGTGGAACTATTCACATAAACATATGTTACTGTCTCTAATACTTAAATGTCGATTTTGTTTTTTTCTGTGCAAGCTCTTTGCTACATCAGTTGCTAATGTGCAATACAAGGGCATTTCTATTACATCTTGGCTTATACATTGTTTAATGTTCTGAGCTTTTGCTACAAACATTGCGGGTGAAGTGAGCACGTATGTTTTTGTTATGTCAGGTATTGGTTTATATAATAACAGATTTTACAGTACTAGGCGATAGTTTATTTACCTCTCTTAGTGGCTGGGCCTCTGTATCCACATACTTCACAATATGAGTCTTTGCCATCTATTTACATCCAGCCCTGTTTTCAACTAAGGTGTGTTTGTTTTCTCTTTGTCCTTTCTGTCTTTCGATTTTTGAATTGATAGTCTTATCTATGCACATATACTTTAAGCTGACATTGTATGTGTTGTACGGGTGGTATTGTCCACACCATCTCTTCGCAGCATGAGTTTTACTGACATATAAGACTTCTCTGTACTTGAGTTATTTCCCTCATGGTTTCCAATAAATAAGTTTTGGTATTTTTTGTTATTTAGTATCCTTTTATACTATTTTAAATAACATATTACAACTGGTGTTGGGTGTATATTTTTTTCACGTTGATTTAAAATTATGTGTTTGTCTACAATGGATGTTTTTTCTTTTATTCCATAGATATTATCTGTCTTGAGGAAGGCTTCTGTGAAAGCCGAAACGTTGCGTATGAAGAATTGTTGATACTATGAATAAACTACTTTTATTTGCAAATACAAACAAATCCTGAGAGTGCCCTTCATTCTACTCCATTTGTTCTATATGTTCTTTCAAGGACTGCACCCAGGTGCTTGAGTATTACCTAAGGTTTGAGTGCTGGAAAAAAAAATGCTATTATTTTATATATATATATATATATATATATATATATATATATAGGAATATCTATTTATAAATTTACTTAGAACATATTTCCCTAAGTGTAGAACATTGGAATGTGAAATATTTACAGTTATTACATAGTTAAGCACTTTATTAAATATGAATATTGCATAAATATGCTTTTTCATGTTTTCAGCTACTTAACTGTAAAGCGCTCCAATGCATTATATATATATATATATATGTCTGTATATGTGTCCATATGTATTTATATGTGTATATATTTCTGTAAATACATATATACACATATAAATACATATGTATACATATATAGACATGTATTTAGACGTGTATATGTATGTATTTATATGTTAAAGCCCTTTGCCTGCTTTTTTTCCCTAACACTTGAGACCTCATATCTTTGAGCCTTTATAACTTTTTTCTGCAATGTTTTTTTTAACAATTTTTATTAGACGGTGTTATTATGGGTGTAACTATACTGTGTAATGTATTATTGATGTGTTTTGTGAGATTTATATGTTTCGCAAAACAGTTAACCAGAGCTCTGAGGTTGCCCTAACCCATTGCGCGTTAACTTCAATTGCACTCAAGCGATCAAAATTTACTTTCAATTTGTAATATGAGCCACAAACCTGTTGCCGTTGTGTGCAAACTGCTGCGATAAACCCCTTATCGCTCGCGAGTAACTGTTAGCGCTTCACTCGTAATCTGTACCTATATGTTTGCTCTCTTTATGCTAACTCATTACTGAAGGTTGATAAGAAGACTATTATTTAAGGTATATAAATATGTGTTTTAATATATTGTTTCACTTTGGGTTTGATGCTTAGAACTTTTTAGAACATTTTAAATTTACCTTTTTCAATAAAGGAATATTTTGTAAAAGAGTGTTGTATTTCCTTTCTTTCTTGGTGTACCATTACTTTTTGCACTTTAGTTCTAACTTGTTTGAGAGTATAAATCAGCAGAATTTAGGGATTCATTCTGAGGTTAGTGGTTCATAACCCTGGTACCTATGTAATATAGGTGCTAGTGCTTTAGTAAATGGGGTCCAAAACTACCTGATCATAACAAAAAATATCAGAAGAAAACAGATTACAAATGACCACGCTAACTTGCTGGCATATTACAAGCTGAAGGTAAATGTGTTCGCTCAAGCCCACATGAAATTTGCGTTAGTTGGATTGGCGCGACTGTAGAACTTGCGTAAAGGCTAAGGGGTAGATTTATTAAGCAGCGGACACTGCTTTCTAAACCCGAAGTTTTCGCCTCGCCAGAAACATAAGTTAAGAAGCAGCAGTTGTAAGACCTTGTACGCCACTTTTTCGGTGGCAGACTGCAATACTCCTAATCCAATACGATCGGGATGATTGACACCCCCTGCTAGCGGATGTTATGCAAATGCAGCACTGACGTAATTAATTTGCAGAACAAGATGATATTTATCACCTTGATACTATTTTTTTCTCAATAACTAAATCATTATAACGTTATCATGTAAATGCAATTTCTCATTGATTGTGCTATAGGCTATTTCAATAATTTCATGGTCAGGCAGACTGAATGTAGCCTGCACATATATGTCCTGCTTAAAGGGACCATAAACACAATTCTGATAACTGAAATAGCACAGAACAGGCTTAAGACACCTAAACCTGTCACGTATCTGTCCCAAATTGGCTTGATGCCAAACAAAGAATATTTTGATAACATAATCTGTTTGCTAGTCTTGTGTACACCATTAAAAAAGCTCTGACTGGAATCTCCAAATAAGGCAACTTATGGGTGAAGTTTGGCAATTGAAAACTAATTGGAGCAAACAAACATGTAAATCCATTCAAAACATTTTCCAATTCACCAACTGCATAACAGCAGAATAATCTTGTAATTACAAGGCATTTACTGTCCCTTTAGAACTAAGCAGATCATTTTGCGTTAATTCATAGCTATTAAATGGTACTTTGGAAATATCACAGCTATGGTTAGCAATGTAAAGGGACAGTTTACTGTGTTTCCAATTACTTCTTATACTAGATGCAGAGTATGGGAAATTGTTCATTTATGTTTATTGTTGTATATGAAATAGCTGTTCCAGTTATTGAACCGACACCCTAATCTGCTGAGCTTATAGGGAGAACAGACCTCATTATCTTATATCTTTATATGTAAACCCAAAGTCCTCCTTAGTTTTCATAGGACCAATACTTATAGAGAATAATGGAAAATTAACATGTTAGTACCTCTCTGTCCCACCCTCCCCCCTGCAACCATTACTTAAGTTATGAATGTTTCAGTATAGGTGGGGATACAATATGCAGATCAGCTATTTCAAATGACAAAATAAAGGCAAAGGAGCTATTTGTAAATAATTTAATACACTCCAGCAGGTAAAATGTATGTTGCACTGTTGCTTTTAAAGCTGTGAAACAATCCATTTCACCTTGGCTGTAAACAGGCATTAGATAAAGAGGTAGTGTAGATAGATACACTGACAGGCAGAGAGACAAACCTATCAAGTTACATAGCTAGACAGACAGACGATAGATAACAAAATTGAAATGTATTTTAATATAATGGATGGCATATGACTAACTCCAACTTACTTCACAGTGCTTCTAGCAGCATCTGGATCTTGGGCAGAGACTACCCCAATAATACTGTTTATTTTTGCATCTTCCTTCACCTCAAATACATAAGCAGGCTTGTTGAATACTGGGGGTTCATCTACATCGTCCACCATAATTCTTACAGTGGCATAATCCTTAAAGGGACCGATGTGAAAAAATTGTGGATTTATATGACTGTTGACCGCTTCAACTTTTAAAACATAGAGTCTCTTTTTTTCGTAGTCCAATGCCTGAGGAAACAAACACAATAAGATAAAGGCATTTTCAACTCTAAAAATCTACATCATACATATGAAAGAACATTATTTACATTTGTTAAAAACTGTTAAAGTTAAAGCTCTTGTTAGTTTGAAATAACTAAAAGTGCATGTTTGTGGTCAACTGCCCTTAAAAGGACAGTCTAATTGAAAAATGTTTATATTTAAAAAGATAGATAATCCCTTTATTACCAATTCCCCAGGTTTTTTTTATAACCAACACTGTTATATTACTATACTTTTTACCTTTGTGATTACCTTGTATCCCAGCCTCAGCAGACTGTCCCCTTATCTCAGTTCCTTTCACAGACTTGCATTTTAGCCTATCGGTGCTGACACATAAATAACTCTACAGGAGTAAGCACAATGGTATATATATATGGCACACATGAACTAGCAGCGTCTAACTGTGAAAAACTGTCAAAATTCACTGAGATAAGAGGCAGGCTCCAACAGCTTAGAAATCAGTTTGAGCCTACCTAGGTTAGCTTTCAACAGAGAATACCAAGAGAACAAAGCAAATTTTATTATAAAAGTAATTACATTTCCTATGTGAATCATGAAAATTTAATTTTGACTTGACTGATTGCTCACTAGCTGATGGGCCAGAACACCTACTGTTTTATTGGTAGAGTGAGACATACCTAACAATCATAAAAACAAGTCTTTCTTTAATACTAAAATAAGCTTGGCTTTAACCCCAAATAGGGTGGTATCTTTTAAAAGATTATTAAAAGAGACATAAAAGGTGCTACAGGTGGTCACTTTTGGGGTGTGATCAGGGCTGGCTCTGTAATTGGACCAGGTAGAACCATGGCACCCAGGTGACAGTGGCAGCAGATATGATGCCCATCTGCATGTTCTCAAGCAAATTTCTAATCTGCTGAACTTTAATCGCTGAGATAACCTTCTCTGGTTGAGTTTAGACTGTAAGAGAGTTGAGTGGCATCATTTTATTCTTGGAACCAGGCAGCACATTGTCTTGATATGGCCCTGGGCAAAATTTAAAATTGGTGGAAGGGACTGAAATTCACAAAACCAAGACAATTTGTGTTTCTGTTGAACTGATTCCGAAACATGTGGAAAGCTACCTCAAGATTTAGATAATCAGCTATAAAGAATAAATGTGTCTTATTGAACTATATTTTAGTGAAAGTAGTTCAAAGAGAAAGAAAGCAGACAACCATCACAGTTACATACAGTTTAACAAAAGATGTAGCAAAGTAAAGCTTATTTTACACACAGCCAATATTGTTTATGTCCAATGGTCTATGGCTATTTTTAATAAAATTACCTCAAACTAGTTTTAGTTAACTACTGATTTTGTTCCTCTAAGGGTGAAGGGGGCAACCAGATATGGACACCTAGCTGACTGTGCTTTAGAGGAATACACATGCACCTCTACTGATGATGCCCATATAGGTTAAAATGTAAGTTTGCTGTACAGATCCTTCATTCCAGGCAGGACAGTCCTTCTGGATGGGATAAGAGTAAGAAAGTTATCTGTAAAAGGCACACATGTGCCAAGTGAAGCAGCACTCTAAGTGGGAAACTGCCCACACTGCAAGCTACCAATTGTGCCAGACCCTAATTAAAATGTCGTACCAATTGTACAACAGAATGATGAGTATACAATTGTATACAGACCAATAATAGACACTATATATAAACTGTATATTTATTAGAGAAGTTTATACTAAATATCACATGAACCCTACAGGAAACAGACACATGGATGATGTTTGTGCTTATCGTATGGGGTTTATATCTGAAAGTTTTAGTGCATTAGAACTTTGCAATTCAGATAGGATAATGTTTGTGTAAATCCCAAGAGCTAAGTAGAGTCATGGGTGTTAATTGCAAAATGTTGTAACTCAAGGATGCCTGTATATCTTTTCAGTTTATTTAGCATTGAATGAAATTAGACACTTGATATCTTTCCTAAAATTACAAGTATTTAGCAGGAACAGAAATAGATTTGTCACACCATTTCAAATAAAATGGGCTGTGAAATGCTAATTTCCAAGTAGAATTATATATAGCCTACCCCTATTGCAGATTACATTGTACTGACACAACTTGCAGATGATGAGAAATTAGTTTTCGGCAACAAGTTGCAAAGAAATTGCTGTGCATGAAAGATAAATTTGGTAACCATGGTTACAATCACTTCAAAATCTTTACTGCAACAAGGCATCTTGTAAAACGGGTATTCCCAAGTTTAGTCAGCAGGGAGTGCTTTTAGGGACACATAATATTGATGCACGGAATGAGAACGCTAACACAAAGCAAAATAAACTATCCATTCGTTATTAATGAATTTAAAATGCAGCTTACTGAAAGGCTGAACATGCATTCACTTTAAGCAGTTTTTTTAAATCTACATACTAGTTGATAAGCCTGCCCAGAGGGCAGTCTATGTGTTGAAAATACAACCCCCAAGCTACAAAAAATAAAAAATAGAAATACAGAAATAAATAAACAAAGCTATAAAGATAATAAAACTACCAATAGCCCTTAAAATGGCTTTTTGTAGGGCATTGCCTTAAAGTTTAACAGCTCTTTTACATTAAAAATAAACAAAGTCCCCCTAACAGTAAAACCCGCCACCCACCAAATCCACCAAATGAAAAAAACCTAACACTAATAAACCTAATCTACCCATGGCCCTGAAAAGGGCATTTGTATGGGCATTGCCCTTAAAAGGGCATTCAGCTCTTTTTCACTGCCCTTAAAAGGACATTCAGTCCTTTTGAGATTTTCCCCCAAAAAAACTAATCTAAAAAAACAAACCCCCCAAAAAAATTAAAAAACTAAAACTAAAGCCCCAAATAGGTACTCACGGTTTCAGAAGTCCGGCAGAGAAAGTCTTCTTCCAGACGGGTCCATCATCTTCATCCCAGATGTGGCGATCCTCGCCGGTGGTCATCTGTGGTGGCGTCGGAGGTTCTCGGCAGCGGTCCTTAGCAACATGGAGGCTCCTCTTCATCTGATGTCTGTGGTATACTGAATATTGAATGCAAGGTACCACAATCAATTTGGGGTACCTTGCATTCTTATTGGCTGAATTTTTCAAAACAGCCAATAAGATTTCAGTAGCTCTCATTCTATTGGCTTCTGAATTTTTCAAAACAGCCAATAGAATGAGAGCTACTGAAATCCTTTTAGCTGTTCAAATCAGCCAATAAGATTTAAATAGCTCTCATCCTATTGGCTGATTTCAGTCAATAGGGATTCAAGGTACCCCAATAAATATGGGGTACCTTGAATTCTTTCTTCAGTGTGCGGCAGACAATTGCATGAAGAGGAACCTCCACGCCTTCGCTGAGGACCTTCTCCACCAGACTTCTGAAACCGTAAGTACCTATTTGGGGCTTTAGTGTTAGTTTTTTTTTTATTTTTTTGGAGGGGGGGTTTGTTTTTTTAGGTTAGGGTTTTTTTGGGTAAATTTCAAAAGAGCTGAATGCCCTTTTAAGGACAGTGAAAAAAAGCTGAATGCCCTTTTAAGGGCAATGCCCATACAAATGCCCTTTTCAGGGCAATGGGTAGATTAGGTTTATTAGTGTTAGTTTTTTTTTATTTTGGTGGGTGTTTTTTTTTTTACTGTTTTACTGTTAGGGTGGACTTGGTTTATTTGTAATGTAAAAGAGCTGTTAAACTTAGGGCAATGCCCTACAAAAAGCCCTTTTAAGGGCTATTGGTAGTTTAGCATTAGTTTAGTGGGGGGCTTATTTTGGGGGGGCTTTTTAATTTCATAGGGATTAGGTTTAATTTTTTTATTTTGGATAGTGTTGTTAATTATTTTTTGTAATGTTAGCATTTTTTTATTTTCTGTAATTATATTAATGTAATGTAATTTTGTTGTATTTTTTATTGTAATTAAGGGGTTAATTTAGGGGTGTTATGTTAGGAGGCTTACTCATTAAATTATTTTTTTGCGTTGTGGGGGTTGGCGGTGTAGGAGTTAATAGGTAAATTAGGTTTAATGCGTTGTGGGGGGTTGCCAGATTAGAGGTTAATAGATGTGTTAGATAGTTCGCGATGTTGCGGTTTGCGGATTTAGGGGTTAATAATTTTATTAGGTAGTTGTTGTTTTTTTTAATACTTTGTGTGGGCGGTTAGTTTATTTTTTCTTAATACTTTGTACGGCGGTTATTTTTTTTTTGTAAATACTTATTGCGGACGCTTAGGTTTTTTTTTTTAATGCTTATTGCGAGCGGTTAGGTGTTTTTTTCATACTTATTGGGTACGGTTCTTTTTTTTTTGTAATACTTTTTTTTGGTAATGCTCCATTTGCCTTCGCTGCAGCATCCCGGTGGATTCCTGCGGTGGATTCTATCACCACTCTGCCATTTTTGGAATTTACCTGGATGCAGCTTTGTTGCATGCAGGTGAATTCTTTTGGCTGTGCGCGCAGCCAACATTTTGTTGGCTGCCTCGCGCTGCCAACATTCCTTTGAGGATGGGTGCGCAACTGCCAACGGCGACGGACATTACAAACGCAATTATAGTATAGATGGTTTGCGCCCAAAATTAGAGATCTTTAATAAAGAATGCGATTTATACATATAGGTAATGTTAAATGAGTTTGTCACTATAATTTAACACTTGTTCATGAGAAAGGTTATATTAAAATTTGTATGCATGTGTGATTTTTTTTTTTAATCTGGTAAAATGCATAGTATCTTCAGGCTATAGCAAGATCACACAGTGATTTAGAACTGCTTTCATTGCCTACGGCTTTTTAAGAAAACTTTAAAAAAAAAAAAAAAATCTTATCGCTTCATCCTTTTCATGAAACCACAAAGTGCTATACATAGTTATACTTTTAAAACCTCGCCATTTCTGCGGTTACAAAAATGATGTTACAAGAGAGATTTCTATTATACAGTGAAAAATGGAAATAATGTATCTATTGCACCAAACCTATTAGAAGAAATCTTAAAGAGATGATATATTTTTTTTTTAACAAAACTGTAAGGCTTTTTTTTTATGAGTAAACATATTGATTTCATTATATACTAAAGATAAAACATATTGAAAGTGTCTTGTTAATGCATTGCAGGGCAGATTAAACTGTGCCTTAATTACTAACTAAAGGCCCCAAACATTATACTTAGGCTCCCTGAGCGTTATTAATATACCTAAATTACAATAAAACAAGCAAAGGATAAAAAACAAGAGCTGTTTATGTAAAATGTTATGCAAACAATATACATAATTAGATTTCTCCATATTCCCTAAGTGGCAATGTTCTCTGACCCACTCTGGGATCATAATCAGGGTTAGTTGTCCCACAGAGGACTGAAATGTTAATATTCTAAAAAAAAATGGTTAAATTTAATTAAGTGTATTGTTGTGGTTTTCCACTAGACTGCCTGTTGTTTTTTTATTTGGTTAATGCAAATAAGCATTTTTTTGTGAGTATTAGCACAGAACACCTGCTCACTGTTTATATATACCAGCAGGAGTGCAAACTCTCATTTTTTTATGGCAACAATATTGTTTGGTATGACACTCCAGGAATGTTTAGTGTACTGCACTGACATATATTTCTTGTATTGTAAAACGTGATATGGTTACTGAGCCATAAACTAGGAAGCTACCACATTTCTACATTAAACAAAATGCTCTCTTTTATTTCAGAATACATATTTTTAAAATAAAATGCCTTTTTAAATATGTTCTTAAAGGGATATGAGACCCATTTTTTTTCTATCATGATTCAGATAGAGCATGCAATTTTAAAGTGACAGTCTACATCAGAATTTTTATTGTTTTAAAAGATAGATAATCCCTTTATTACCCATTCCCCAGTTTTGCATAACCAACACAGTTATAATAATATACTTTTAACCTCTGTAATTATCTTGTTTCTAAGCCTCTGCAAACTGCCCCTTTATTTCAGTTCTTTTGACAGACTTGCAGTTTAGCCAATCAGTGCCTGCTCCCAGATAACTTCACGTGCACAAGCACAGTGTTATCTATATGAAATACATGAACGAACACCCTCTAGTGGTGAAAAACTGTTAAAATGCATTCTGAAAAGAGGTGGCCTTCAAGGTCTAAGAAATTAGCATATGAATCTCCTAGGTTAAGCTTTCAACTAAGAATACCAAGAGAACAAAGCAAAATTGGTGCTAAAAGTAAATTGGAAAATTGTTTAAAATTACATGCGCTATCTGAATCATGAAAGTTTTTTTGGCCTAGACTGTCCCTTTAAGCAACTTTCTAATGTATTCCTATTACCAATTTTTCTTTGTTCTCTTGGTATCTTTATAAAAATGGACCAGCTCTCAAGCGTACACTCCTGCTTTTCAAATAAAGACACAAAGAGAATGAAGACAATTTGATAATAATAGTAAATTAGAAAGTTGCTTAAAATGGCATGCTCTATCTGAATCATAAAAGAGAAATAAAATTGAGATTCATATTCCTTTAACCCCTTCACAGGAGGTAAACGCATAGTCCCAGTCATGGTAATGTAACAGTTCTCATGTCAACCCAGATGTGGCTATTAATGAAGTATGCTAGCTGTAGCAGTTTTATGTGTTTTACCTCTTTGTATGGGGTTAAATATATAACAAAAGAACAATTTCCTTTAACATACAAAAAAAAAAAACACTACGAAAATGGAGTCATATACTTTTACAATAGGATTTCTTTTTAATAAATTTAAATATCAATGCATTACGACTTGTAGCAATAATGCACACAGATATATAGAAAGGATGAGGGATTGATCTAGGACTTTCACACTAAATTAAATCTTTGCAATCAAACAATTGTGCATTATGTTAAATTCCTTGTATTATGCTTTTATCTCTGCAGACCAGTTCCCTTTAAAAATATGAATAAAATCTTTTTACCCTCAAGACTTAATAAACAGTTCTAATTCTTATGCTCAGAAAATAGTCAAAAGAGTATATAAATGATTTAAAGACCACGGTTGTTGTAGGACATTGGTTTAATGTTTTCCAGTGTCTCGGTTTTTGGGACACTTCCCAGAATATATATTATGTGCATCACTCACAAAGACAAAAAGGTTTACAATTATCTTACAACTAGATTTTATAGTATAGCCCTTGTGATTTTTTTTGACCCATGTTCTACCATAAAATGCAAGGCCCATGAATTGCAAATGAGATGAACTCTAGGGATATTTAATCTGAATACAACTATTGCATGCAGGAACATGCCTTATAAATTCCACTCTGCTTATGCCTTGCAGAAAAAGTAGAGCACATTGATTAATGTTACTATGCCACATACTGCATTCTGTACAAAGACCCATTTAAAAAAGAGACAGAGATAAAATACATCAAGCATTGTTCAGTTTTTGAGTAAACATTCAAATATTGAATCATAAAATCTTGGCTACCAGCGATATAATGAGTTGGCCATTCTTCCTTTGCTATATGAATTGATTGCTCATATTAATCAGTTCAGTGCCTACAACATTTTCCAATGCTGAAAATCACCTTGTGACTCATTTATACAGTATATGGTGCCCTCCAATATAACAAGGTCTTATTGCTGAATAAATATGACTTTTTTTGCCAGGACTCATCAAGCACTGATACACGGCACACCACCTAGACTACCGATGTCCTAAGCTGTATTGCAGGTTAATGAAACATCCTGTAACGCTTGTCTTTCTCTTATTTTCTAAGGTTTTTTCTTTGTCTTTTGTTTTTTTCATATTATGCAAAAATATGCCAGCATCCTGAATTTTCTTGCTGTTGGCACACAACATAAAGGAGAGTTGCCTGGTTTCAGGCAAGAATCATGACTTTAAATGTTAGGGCTAACAAAGGCAGTGAAAGAGTGTGTGTATGCACGTGCGCCCCTGTGTATATAAATATACATACACGCACACACAAATATATTAGATGATATGCATCAAACTCTCAAGATAACTATATATAAATAGGTAATTTATAGGTATTATATACACACAAACAAATAGAGAGGGAGAGAGATGCGCGTAAAAATGCAGCAATTATACATGCTAAAATATTATATTATATTAACCCCTAATGGACGGAGGCAATTGTCCAGGTTCTGAAGCTAGAATTTGAGATATATATTTATTCAACCATAATTTACCTCTTTCACATTAAAGGGACAGTGTACACAAATTTTCATATAACTGCATGTAATAGACACTACTATAAGGAAGAATATGCACAGATACTGATCTAAAAATCCAGTATAAAACCGTTTAAAAACGTACTTAAAACTCTCCGTTTAGCACTGTTGGTGAGGTTAGGCTGGGACACCCAGTGAAAGGGGCTGATAAAGCAGGAAGCATAGACACTCCCCTGCATATGAAAATACTCATTACACAAACAAGAGCAGCAGGAATCTGTAGACATCAGTCTACATCTGATACTTTGGGGCTTGGTTAGGAGTCAGCACAATGTTATTAAAAATGAAGCAAAACTAACATTGTTACACAAACACTCCCAGATGGGCTATATAAATGTATCATCTACTAAACATTTATGCAAAGAAAAATCTAGTGAACATTGTCCCTTTAAGTGCACCCATACTTTTGATATCAAATATTTATATACAAACTATAATTTAATATGAATAAAATCTAAGTAACTAGGAGAAATTAAAGGGATATGAAACACAAACATTTTTTTAGAGATTTAGACAGAATATACCATTTTAAAAAAAGTTTCCAATTTTCTGCTATTATCAAATTTGCTTTCGCTTCCATAATATTCTGTGTTGAAGAGATACCTAGGTAGGCATCCGTAGCAGTACATGGTAGGAAATAGTGCCTCCATCTAGTGTTTTTGCAACTGTATAACATTCTTGCAAAACTGCTGCTATATAGTGCTCCAGAAATGGGCTGGCCCCTAAGAATACGCCCCTGCTTTTTAATAAAAGATACAACAAGAACAAATAACATTTGAGGATAGAAGTAAATTAGAAAGCTCTATCTATTATGAAAGAAATTATATAGAGAGCACTATATAGCAGCATGTTATCCATTTGCAAAAGCACTGGATGGCAGAACTATTTCCTGCCATGCAGTGCTCTGCATGCCTTCCAAACTATCTCTTCAACACAGAATATCATGGGAATTAAGCACATTTTATAATAGCAGAACATTGAAAACTTTTTTTAAATGGTATGTTCTGTCTGAATCACAAAATATTTTTTTTGTGTTTCATATCCCTTTAATTTTTCCTAGTTACTTAGATTTTATTCATATTAAATTATAGTTCATATACAAATATTTGATATCAAAAGAAAGCCCTATTTGTCCTCTATATATATATATAATAAGTGTGGGTGCACTTAAAGGGATATTGCATAAATGCAAAAATCAAAACTCAAATGTGCTTCATTTACTTTGTAGCCTTTGTTGAAGGGGTAGCAATGAACCACTGGAAGCTAGATGAACACATTTAGCAGCTAGCTTCCAGTAATACACTTCTGCTCTTGAGCCTACGTAGGCATGCTTTTCAATAAAGGAAAGCAAAAGAATGAAGCACATTAGTTAATGGAATTAAAGTGGAAAGTTGTGCATGGCTCTCTGTTGGAGTACACAGACATCACAAGATTGGCGACAAGCGAGTGCACAGCTCTCTGTTGGAGTATATAGACATCACGTGATTGGACTAAAATAAAATAGGGTGCTAAGTACATTTATATGCAAATAAGTAACCTCTTCCCCAGAATATGGGTTAGAGGCGGATGTTGGATGGTCAGAAGATAAAGTAATATATACTAAAGAAAAAGAAAGAATCCTTAAACATCCTAAAATCGGGAGACAATGAGTCTGCCAACTCTGATCATATAGTACCCGAGTAAAAAACAAAACAAAACCCCAATTAGTGTATCCTACCCCACTGTCACACCTAAAATATAATCTTTATTATTACCATTAAAAAATATCAAGGATAAAAAATAAATGACATCAATTTAAAAAATAAAATAGTAATCAATACATATAGCCCTGCACCTGGACCAAAATCACTATCAATGCACAAATAAGGAACAGCCGAGGAAAACAGTCAAATGGGCAATTATATCCACTATTGATGGAGACACAAAAGAAAAGATCCCTACTATCCTTCTATGATTTTGTGACTATTACTCACCCCAAAGGAGGAAAGCAAATAGAATGGCTTTACAGCAACAGCAGTTATTTAAAGAGAATGGGTATTGCCCTGTGAGCCTCTACAGAAAAGTATATTAACTATTAACAAAAATAACAGTTAAATGTCCAGATGCTAAGGGAAAATGACCGCCGACGTACGTTTTGCTGTATTTTTGTCTTGAGGATGTTTAAGGATGCTTTCTTTTTTCTCTAGTATATGTATCACATGATTAGAGACTGGTGACAAATGAGTGCACAGCTCTCTGCTGGAGCATACAGAGTGGTACACATCTTGTGATTGGAGGCCTGTGACAAGAGAATTCATGGCTCTCTGTTGGAGTATACAGACATCACATGATTGGACACTGGTGAAAAGCAAGTGCACGACTCTCTGTTGAAGTATACAGAGTAATACACATCACATGATTGGAGACTGATGAAAAAAAAGTGCACAGCTCTCCATTGGAGTATACAGAGTACAGAGAAGCACAGCCATGAATTGTTGATGTTGTCACAAGGAGTAAGAAAGAACAAAATTGTGTTCCTCAATTTGATTATGTTCTGGAATCAGCCACTAACTTTAAAATACTACTGAGTTCTGTTTTATGATAAGCATAAGTCATAAGACTCCTCGTTTTAACTATATATTCTATTTGATGAGTGCAGTATATGTTAACGTGCAGATACACTATCTATTGCTTTGTTTTTGTACAGCTATGCTGCTTCTATTTGTCTTTCTAGCCTGTCCTTCTCAAGAACGTATGTGTTGCAGCTCCTAAACATGAAATAAAGAATGTATTGAACCCCTTTATGAGGGTTGAACATAATAAAGAAGGGATACTTAAAGTGAAAGTAAAGTTTGCTGTTTTGCTAACCATAGTAACATATTATGTTGCAAATCAATAGGACTTTCATTCATGGTTTATTTTTATACTTATGTGCAAATCAAGTTTTATCCTAAATAAAAGCAGAATTTTACCTATGATAAATTCAACCCGTTTTTTTTTTTTAATTCTTACTTCCTGATCACGTTTCTTTTTGGGCCAACTGAAATTCTGGCCGTTAGGCGGCCGTGAAGCGACGTCATCCGCCTATTGATGGATCTGCGCATGCGTCAAATCTAGAATCTCTACTGTTATGCTGAACACGCGCTCCCGATTCACGCATGCGCAAAACATTTGTGACTGACAGCATAAACGATAGATAGACGCATGCACTTTGGACACAGGTTGAACAGAGAATCGCATGCGCATTAAAGTTAGAATCGGCGATTTGCGCATGCGCAATGGAATTGGTCCTTGTGAACGCGCATTCGTGATTTGTATAGAATGGGTGGAACCGCTCTATACGACAACACTGAAAAATATAGGAAGTAGAAGATGGGAGGAGTCAGCAGGAGAACGGTATTACAATTATATGATATAAAAAAGGCACAAATCAATACATTTCATAGAAAAAATATAGCGATTGTAATATTATACAGTTATACAATGCAGTGATGTGTTCTAATGGGACAAAATTTACTTTCACTTTAATAATATATTTGTAACATGTTTAACTGCCACCTTTACAAAACAAAATTAAAGTCCTTATAAACCCTTTTATTTTTTTCATTTAAAGGGGACAGCAGCTGTCTTGTTTCTGTAAATTATATTTCTTTATTACCAGTAATACATTATGTTTCAGTCTTAATTGTGTAGTTAAGCTTTAAAGGGACATGAAACCCAATTTTTTTTTCTTTCATGATTCAGATAAAGCATGCAATTTTAAGCAACTTTCTAATTTACTTCTATTATCAATTTTTCTTCATTCACTTGCTATCTTTATTTGAAAAAGAAGGCATCAAAGCTAAGGAGCCAGCAAATGTTTGGTTCAGACCATGGACAGCACTTGTTTATTGGTGCTGTCCAATCAGCAAGGACAACCCAGTTTGTTCATCAAAAATGGTCCGGCATCTAAACTTACATTTTTGCTTTTCAAATAAACATACCAAGAGAATGAAGAAAAATCAATAATAGGAGTAAATTAGAACGTTACTTAAAATTTCATGCTCTATCTGAATCATGAAAGAAAAAGTGTGGGTTAAGTGTCCCTTTAATTATCTTGATATCCTTTGCTGAAAAACATATCTAAATAGGCACAGTAGCTGCTGATTGGTGGTTGCACATAGATGATTTGTGTGATTGGCTCACCCATGTGCATTGCTATTTCTTCAACAAAAGATATCTAAAGAATAAAGCATATTAGATAATAGAAGCAAACTTAAATGTTGGTTAACATTGTATTCTCTATATAAATCATGAAAGAAAAATTTTGGGTTTAATTTCCCTTTAAACACTGCTTAGTAACAAATCTGTAATAAATATGTTGGTACAAAATATTATACAAGACAGACTTATTGGTCCAATACAAACTATCCTATAAAGCTGTAAATAATCGTGTGTGCATTCTTTATTCTAACTCATTGTTTTCCCAGTGATATAATGTTAGTTGGAATGCCTTTCAGTAAAATACAGAATAATATTGTTTTATGAGATCTGAATTTTCTGTACCTTCAACATTTTTCTGGACATTGGATTCACTTTTAACTTATCGATTTTTTTTGTCCACTCTGAACTGACAGAATTTATATAAACCCAAGATAGAATCTAGTATTATTGCTTTGTTTTCAGAACCTTGGAAAAAAACAAAAAACTTGCATTTCTGCTTGTTTTCTGCCACTGAGTTCTCTTAGCCTTGCCACACTAATTGGCAATCAGTCTCGCCTGGTTCCTTACATAGCTCCATGGTGCCTCCGCAGGTGGCCTTGTGAGTGACTGGCACCCCTGTAAAGAGATGCTCTTTGCTACTGATTGCTTCCTCCTCAGTGTTCTGCCTCCCTATATGTCTGCTTGACAACATTTTAGCTGGTTCTTCCATCGTATCTACAGTAAAAAGATTGTGGTTGTAATCCTAATCTAATTCACGTTTTGATTGAAAAGTGTAGCAATTCTCTTTATATTTGTCTACTTGTCTTAGTATATGCTATCTGTTACCATGTTGTATTTAAACTGGCAGTTTTTGTTTTATGACTAATCCTATAAAACAAAATGCAAAACTCTGTGACTATTTTGAACAGAATATATAAATAAAAGGGCGCCCCATTTGGAAAACCTGCTTGTAGCAGATCAATTGTCATACCAGCATTTTACATATGTCATGTATTATATCACACAGACCTGGCTAATGTCTCTTCTAAAATGTCACACAGACCTGTATGAACTTTGTCATTTGCTATTTAAAGTGATGGTAAACTTTCCCCTTTGTATAAACAGATCTGTAATGTTAGCCATATTATAGATGGAGTTTAAATGATCAGTTGTAATGAAGATATGCTTTAACTTACTTTTTAATGTAGCGCTGAAATTCAAATACTGCCCACTTCAAAAGTATTGTTTTTGTGTTTGAACTGTTCTCCAGTCGGTGCTCTAGCTACAAAACAAATTGTGTGAGTGCCGTATGGCTAGAGCGCCGATTGGAGAACAATTCAAACCCTTAGCTCACAAAAAAATTACTTTTGAAGTAGGCATCTGGAGCGTGGGGTATTTGAATTTAAGTGCTAGATTAAAAAGTAATTTAAAGTGCATCTTCATTACAGCTGGTGAATTAAACTCTGGGCCATAGTGTTTAGTTGCTGATAATTATTTATTATAAAGGGACACAAAAGTTTCTCTCTCTCTCTCTCTCTCTCTCTCTCTCTCTCTCTCTCGCTCTCTCTCACTATCACTCTATCTAATCTATCTATCTATCTATCTATCTATCTATCTATCTATCTATGTATTATCTATCTATAATCTATCTATCTATCTATCAATCTATCATCTATCTATCTATATATCTATCTATCTATCTATCTATCTATCTATCTATCTATCTATCTATCTCTATTATCTATCTTCAATGTATCATTTTAAATATGCAATAAATAACATAACTTACACATCCCCCTTTTCCAGCATCTATTAATCCAATTATATATACATTTCATACCTCCATGATTCTATTTACAAGTCTGTGAAACGTCAAAATCATTCACAAGGACAGACAAGAAAACAAGTAAGTGAATATTGTTATCATTCACAAGAGTAATCAGTTTTACTGCCATTCAGAAGGAGAAGCAGGAAAAAGGTAGACTAACATCATTCACAAGGGCAGATAGGAAATATATAGGTCATCTATAAAGACAACAAGGAAAGGTACCAAAAATGTGTCATCACTCTTAAGAACAACCAGGAGTTATGATATAAAGATTTTTAATGAGTACATGGGGATATCATGTTTTTGCATGCCAGTTGCATTCATCTAAATGTATTTAATTACTTGTTACCTATAGATGTGCTGTTTCTCCATAATATTCACTGAAGAATGAAAGGTTGCTGTAGCAACTCTACCTTGATGCAAATGTTCCTTTGAGAACTGTCATGCACACAATATATGTCTCTTTCTTTAGGTCAATTACAATAATTGCTTTGTAAACAAATTATTAAATAAGAACAACAAATTTCCAGATCTTTTTTTTTTTTGTTTTGAAGTCATTAAAATATTAAATAATATACATATTTCTATTTTTCACTTTTTTAGGTTAAGCTACATTTAACCATTCAAAGGGACATGCTAGTCATTTTATAAAAAATACTGTTTGTGCTTAAATAATTTAACAATTATATCTATAATATAATTTAGTAATACATTGAATTAATCCATATTCACTCATCCGCACCCAGTGCAAGTAACCCTGGATACATATCCATATTCACTCATAAACATGCCCAGTTTTCTCTGGAGTGCTGAGCCTGTTGAAATGTCACATGACATTACCTGCGATCCAGAGCGCTCTGCAGATGCAATAAAGAAGATGCTCATGCACGTACCCTACTTATATATTTAAAGCAGGTTAAGGTGTAGGAAAGAAAAATAATTAAAGTTACTATTATAACAAGGCTAAAGACCTCCTAACGACAAAGACATACCGTTAAGCAACTTTCCAACTTACTTATATTAACAAATTTTCTTCATTTTCTCTGTATCCTTTGTTGAAGGAAAACCAATGCATTGCTGGGAGCTAGCTGATCACATTTGGAAAGCCAATAATACAATGTTCTTGTCAGCAGCTAGCTCCTAGTAGAGCATTGGTGATCTTAAGCCTACCTAGGTATGCTTTTAATTAAGGGATAATAGGAATGAATCAAATTAGGTAACAGAAGTATATTGAAAAGATGTTTAAACTTGCATGAAAATTACATTTTTACTTTACTGTCCCTTTAAGGTTTTACTGGTTTTGGGTAGTTTCTATGCACATATTTTTTTTCTAAAATGATTAAAATGTCCATTAAAAAATAACTCTTTTTGGTTTATATGTAGGAGTCTTTTTTTTGTTAAACAAATAATTACCTTTTTTACAATTATTACTCCTTCCTGTGTTTCCCTGTCTGTGATGATATCAAACATGTTGGATTCGTCTCCTTCACTAATATGGTATTCCGTCTCTGCATTTTCACCTTCATCTAGATCATTAGCTTTGATTCTGCCAATTGATGAACCCACAGGGGAAGACTCCAGGGTTCTGAGCTGATAGGCACCTAGGGATTTAAACGCAGATCATTTTTCAAAACACTTTTTACTTTCTTTTTTTTTTTACTGGTACAGCAGAAAATAAAACATGAAAAATGCTTGTAGAAAAAGGAAACCGAATCAATAAAATTACATGAGTAGCATATTGGCGTTAACTCTCTATAGCAGGTGTATTCTGTTTCAATGTCAAACTCAGCTGTTCATATTTGACCTTGAGTATCTATGTATATTTGCAATCCTCTTAAAATTCCAATGCAAAGTGAATCATGTATTGTCAGCACCACAGAAGCTGTCCTATTAATAAATTGCTATGTAACAAGATATGGTAAATTATACAGGGAGGTATACAACAGCCATATTTTTCTTGCCGAGTTCTGCATGTGCATTCATAACAAAAACAAAAAATGTCAATATAAATGCAATTGTATACCCTTTTTCTAGATAGCAAATGTTTCTTCTCCGATAATCCCAAATGTCTGATTGGGTTACTTAGAAAAATGTTCTTTTGTGCTTTAGTAAACACAGCTATAGTAATGGGCAGCCTGGAGCTACGCTGAGGACATTTGAAATATTGACTCCATCTTTATCCCATAACACAATTACTCCAGATTTGTCCTTCACTTTTTTTCCGATACAATTTTTTTTTTTTTTTATGGATTGCATTCAGAAAAACAACATAGGGAGTTAAAGACGGACGCTACAATGTGATGAGCATCAAATATAAAAGAAGTTAAGCTGACAGAACTTGAAATGCATGAAGGAGAAAATCTGTAAAAAATACATTCATTTAAAACATGATTACATTTCATGGTGAAAAGAATCATATAAATATTTTCTCAAAGGAATAGGTGTTAAGAGATTTCCTTTGGCATCAGAGCAAATTGTGTGCCCATTCCAAACAAAGACATAGCCCTCATATCGATATATAGAATATATGGAATTCAAACTATCCTACTAAAGCCCTAAGGCTAAAAAAGTCTGCAAGCAAATAAATCAAAAAAGCTCTACAGAGTAACATTTAATGCCATTTCATCCCCGTGGGTTTATAGATGGAAGGAAACAGATTCTCAGTTTCAGCTTATATAAAATACATCTGTTTTTATAATCCAAATAGTTCACAGAAAACAAACAGCAAATAGAGCTTACTCTGAATGAATCGAGGAGGATTGTCATTGACATCAGACAAAGTGATATTTACTTCTGTGGTCCCAGATAGTCCTCCCATCTGCCCACCCATGTCTTTGGCTTGGATAACAACTTGATATTGTTGCCTGTTTTCTCTGTCCATGTTTGGCAGTGCCGTCCTGATAATACCTGAAACAGAACAATCCATATGTTCAATGAGTACCTCCCCCAGGGTCATAAATTGACAATAGCAATGATGACAGTGATTCAAAGGAACATTAAACTAGAAAAAATATCTGTCATGAATCTGAAAAAGCCCTAACTAAACATGTAAATATTTTAAGCGGTTAATTTAGATGGTTAAAGCGTACATCTATCTGTACCTGTTTATGGTATAAAAACTGATAAGCAATACTCTAAAGATCTATTGGTAGACAGTCATGGCCCAACAGCATAAAAAGTCTTTTTTTTTCTCTAAGTACAGTAACATTGATTTCTAAAAAATGAAATATATTTTAAAAATTAATTCTTTTAAATGCAACAAAGAAAAATACTACTTTAAAGGGACCGTAAAGTCAAAATTAAACTTTCATGATTTAGATAGTTCATGCAATTTTAAACAATCTTAAAATGTACTTTTATTATCAAATTAGCTTAATTCTCTTAGTATCCTGTGTTGTAGAGTAGGCTCAGGGTTCAGGGTGTCACTAGGAGCTAGCTGAACTCATGTGGTGAGCCAATGACAAGAGGTATATGTGCAGCCACCAATCACCAGCTAGCACTGCTGCTCCAGAGCCTACATAGGTATATTCTTCAACAAAGGACAACAAGAGAGCAAAACAAATTTGATAATAGAACTAAAATGGAAAGTTTCAAACTGCATGCTCTATCTGGATGGTTGAATCTTAATTATGAGTTTACTGTCCCTTTAAGTAAAATTCTCTATCCAGGGCACAAGAATAAGCTGTTATATTTAAATGTAAAACAATAAGACTTTAAGGGACACTCAAGTCAAAATAAACTTTTATGATTTAGAAAGTGCATGCAGTTTTAAGACACTTTCCAATTTACTTCCATTACTACATTTTGCACAGTCTTGTTATATGCACACTTTCTGGGAATCAAGCTCCTACTGACCATGTTCACAAGCTCACCGGGTATACGTATACTAGTCTGTGATTGGCTGATCTCTGTCTCATGATACAGGGGGGGGGGGGGGGCAAAAAATGGAAGATAAAATTAATTTGGCAGAAAAAAAATCTACTGCTTATGTGAAATTCAGAGTAGGAGTTATTTCATTGTCTTTTTATTATGCAATTCTACTGTATTTAGTGGTCCTTTAACAGTTTAAAAGGTAATTAGCTACTACTGGATTTGTCACCAAGTCAGTATTTTAGAGCCTGTGAGGGTAATTTGAAAATTAAATCCAGTATAGGTCTTGTATGTATATATATATATATATATATATATATATATATATATATATATATATAAAATATAGAGATATATATATATATATATATATATATATATAAAACACAGGTTGAGTGCACTTACAGGACTTGACTTTCATATAGTTTTATTCAACAATCCAAATGAATCTTCTTTACAAATGAATCAACGTTTCGGCTCTCTGTGGAGCCTTAGTCAAGACATTACAACCAATGAAAATCTGTAACAGTGCTCTGGACATTTCTTCACATATCAGCCGCATTCAGACAACTCCATTGAGTTGTTTGAATGCTGCTGATATATCAAGAAATTATATATCAAGAAATGTCCAGAGTACTGTAACATATTTACTTTGGTTGTAATGTCTTGAAAAAGGCACCAACGAGAGCTTAAATGCTGACTCTTTTGTAAAGAAGATTGATTTGAAATGTTGAATAAAACTATAATAAAACTATATGAAAGTCAAGACCTGTGAGTGCCAAAACTTTAAAAAATCTACTAGTGGGCTTCGAGGAAGCACCCAGGCATATACGTGTGGAAAGAAGTGAGTGCATGGCAGCAATCTGTCTATCTATCTAAAAAAATAATAATAATAAATATATATATATATATATATATATATATATATATAATGGCATCTGTTTCTTTAAAATTGAAGCGTATTTTGAAAAGCACAAGGTGATGTTGCTTCAGGCTACAGATTTAATTATGCTAATAAATATGGCCGGTATTTATACCATTTAATTGGAAACACTTACTGCTATAGCTCTTTAACAAAACTGTTTACAGTGTTATTCCGCCCTATTTGCTTTACCAAGTGTCATGCTGATTACACACACTGTATTTAAAATGGAGGAAAGGGAGAATGTGCCACATATTTGGTTTATTTTTTCTATCAAAATAATCATCAGCTCTTTTAATCAGTCACCCACAGCTTTCCTTAAATTTGTTGCGGAGAAGCACTGCTTTCTGTAGTTTGTAAATAAACAGTGCAGAACTGAGAAGTTATTCAAAGGTTTGCATTATTCAACATTAGCATCACAAGAGGCCTCAATAAAATGTATCATTGTCAAGATTTTTATTATAAACACCTCATTGGAGAGGCAAAAATGATACACACACACACACACACACACATATATATATAACAACAATTAAAATTATGGGGATGCGAAAAGTGAGTTTAAAATCCTCCACTAAATACAAAATATAAAGAAAATAACTAATTGTGTAAACCATTTACAAATCTAAACAAGTCAGAAGACTTGCTTTAAACCCAGAAACTCTCTGACTACACTGTTTCCAATGCAGCAAAGGAATCTGGGTAAGATATGCAAATGAGGTTCACAATGACTCACCTTTTTACTTAGCTAGGGTTAGTACAGTGATTCAGACCAATCCCAGGACAGCTGTTTCGTGGTTATTGCCACTAACCCTAGCTAAGCATAAAAGCTGTGTAATGCAGCAGTGCTATGGCATAAAGGGAAGTCTGTCTTAAAAAGCAGGCTAAAAGTAAAAAGGTGAGTCATTGTGAACCTCATTTGCATATCTTACCCAGATTCCTTTGCTGCATTGGAAACAGTGTAGTCAGAGAGTTTCTGGGTTTAAAGCAAGTCTTCTGACTTGTTTAGATTTGTAAATGGTTTACACAATGAGTTATTTTCTCTCTCTCTCTCTCTCTCTCTCTCTCTCTCTCTCTCTCTCTCTCTCCTCTCTCTCCTCTCTCTCTATATATATATATATATAAAAGAGACCACTGCAAAATTATAAGTTTCTCTGGTGTTACTATTTATAGATGTGTTTGAGTAAAATGAACATTTTTGTTTCATTCTATAAACTACAGTTAATATTCCTCCAAAATTTCTTATAAAAATAGTTATTTAAAGGGACATTATACACTCATTTTTTCTTTGCATAAATGTTTTGTAGATGATCTATTTATATAGCCCATAAAGTTTTTTTGTTTTTTTTTGTTTTTTTAAAATGATAGTATTGCTTATTATTAAATAACATTGCTCTGATTTTCAGTCTAACCAAGCCCCAAAGTTTTATGAGAATAACGTCAGATACCTACTCCAGCTTGCTCCTTTTTGTGTAAAGGGTCTTTTCATATGTGAAATAAGGGGGATGGGGAGGGTCTTATTTCCCACTTGCAGTGGGCTTTCCAGCTACATTTTCAACAGAGCTAAACTGAGAGTTTCTAAGTAAGTTTTTAAACAGTTTTATATTGGATTTTTATATCAGTATCTGTGCATCTTATTCTTTATAGTAGTTTCTATTACATGCAATTATATGAAAATTGGTGTATACTGTCCCTTTAAAGCATATATTATATTATATATGCCACTGCTGTGGTCATCAATATTCTCTTGCAATAGGACCAGCAGGATTACAAAACAGTGCTAGTTGTATCTCAAAAGTTATTTGAATTAAAAAATGTCTCTTGACCATGCCAAAATAGTTAAAAATAAAAGTTTTTAGTGAGGAAAATAGGGGTTCCATTCTGGCTTTACTAGCAGAGGGATACAGTGTGCGTCAGGTTGCTTCCATCCTTAAAATTTAAAAGATGGTGGTTCATAAGAACCAGGAAGCAGACATTGGGGACAACAAAGCTACCGACTGGCAGAGGGCGAAAACAACTCTCCACTGCCTGGGATGACCACCAACTCATTTGAATGTCACTCAACAACTGTAGGATGGCATCAAGTGACCTACAAAAAGAATGGCAAATGGCAGCTGCGGTGAAGTGCATAGCAAGGACAGTTCAAAATAGGCTCCTAGAGGCAGGGCTAAACTAGTGCAAAACTAGAAAAAAGCCCTTCATCAATGAGAAGCAAAGAAGAGCCAGGCTGAGGTTTGCAAAATAACCTAAGGACTACATTTATCCACCAATCAGCAAGAGCTACCGAGGTGCTGAACCAAAAATGGGCCGGTTACAAAGATAATATTCCTGTTTTTACAAATAAAGATACCAAGAGAACAAATAAAAAATGATAATATGAGTAAATTTAGAAAGTTGCTTAAAATTGCATACTCTATCTGAATAATGAAAGAAAAAAAAAATGGGGTTTGTGTCCCTTTAAATATAGGAATAAAGGTACACTTCTTTCTAGTTAATGGAAATTCTTTACTAGTCTTGGAGTACTGTACTAGGAGAAATCCAACCAAAAGCAGGTTTATTTTCTAATCTTTCAATAAACTAGACAGACAGACAAACAGATAGATAGTGCCTAGTGCCCACAATAATTGGGCCTACAAAAATGCTTTAATTTAGTTTAAAATCAAAATAAAGGGATGAAAAAATATTGTGCTAAAATAGTTTATCAAATTAAAAATGAAAGTTTGATTGGAAGAAAAGGGTAGATGTTTCTTTAACAAAGTAGTGCAGCTGATATTACCAGTAATAGCATATTTCAAGGGACATTAATCTCAAAATGCATTTTCCCATAAGAAGTTTAAAGGGACATGTCACCCATATGCCAAATCATGTGAAAGTGATACAGCATATCTGCAAACCAAAAAAAAGATTACTAGAAAAACATAAATTATGCTTACCTGATAATTTAATTTCCATCTGTGGGAGGAGAGTCCACTGCTTCATTCATTACTTGTGGAAATTAAGAACCTGGCCACCAGGAGGAGGCAAAGACACCCCAGCCAAAGGCTTAAATACCTCCCCCACTCCCCTCATCCCCCAGTCATTCTGCAAAGGGAACAAGTAACAGTAGGAGAAATATCAGGGTATAAACAGTGCCAGAAGAATAAAATTAAATTTAGTTCCGCCCACCGGAGAAACGGGCGGGAGTAGTGGACTCTCCTCCCACAGATGGAAATGAAATTATCAGGTAAGCATAATATATGTTTTCCATCTTAATGGTAGGAGAGTCCACTGCTTCATTCATTACTTGTGGAAACACATACTCAAGCTCTAGAGGACACTGAATAAAAAAAAACGGGAGGGTAAAAGGATGCAGACCCTAAACTGAGGGCACCACAGCCTGCAGAACCTTTCTCCCAAAAGCTGCTTCCACTGAAGCAAAAACATCAAATTTGTAAAACTTTGCAAAAGTATGTAAGGAAGACCAAGTCGCTGCCTTACAAATCTGCTCCATAGAAGCCTCGTTCTTAAAGGCCCAAGAAGAGGCCACAACCCTAGTTAAGTGAGCTGTAATCCTCTGAGGAGGCTTATGTACCGCTGTCTCATAGGCCAGACGGATAATGCTCCTCAACCAAAAAGACAGTCAAGTGGAATAGACCCTCTGCCCCCTGCGCTTCCCTGAATACAACAACAAATAAAGACGAAGTCTGTTTGAATTCCTTCATGGCCTGAAGATAAAACTTCAAGGCCCGAACCACGTCCAAATTATGAAGCAACCTTTCCTTTGATAAAGAAGGGTTAGGACACAAGAAAGTAACTACTATTTCCTGATTCATGTTACGATTTGACATGACCATGGGAAGAAAACCCAATCCAGTGCAAAGAACAGCCTTATGAGCGTTAAAAAACAGGTAAAGAGGGGGTTGGGACAAAGGATTCAGAAGACTCACAGAGTGGGGTTACACAATTCCACTGTGTAGATTTTTAGAGGAAGGGAAATTAAAGGATAGAAACAGATTGGAGATAATAGCTGATGGACGATTCACACACTGGCTTAAATATGCACAACTCCAGCACTTTCTACAAACATCTCCACATAGGAAAGAATTCCTCCACCCTATGACTCCCTTCGAAAGACTATGCGAAAGGGAGACAGTAATCCAGAGTCCCCTATCTGTCTCCCGTCAACTTTTAATAGAACCTCAAAATATAAACTTACCAAATTACACATCAAAATGGACACTTGACCTACATACAAACATAGATAACAAGGCCTGGTGCAATATTTTCCAAAGAACGAAAAAATCCTCCACATCACCACAAATACTTGAATTAAACTACAACATTTTATCATGCTGGTACTTAACACCGACTAGACTGAACACTATATATCCTGACTTATCACGACTGTGCTGGAGGGGATGTGAAGAACAGGGTAGCCTAATACATATGTGGTGGGATTGCCCTTTAATAAAGAACTTGTGGAAAGAGACAGAAACCCACCTTCAGAGAATAGCGGGAGATACTTTTTTGCTTAACCCTAGAATAGCATTACTAAATGATACTCCCCACATTCCATGTAAGTTGAGATCCCTTTTAGTACAGATAGGGCTCAATGGAGCTCGGTCATTGATTGCCAGGGCATGGAAAACACCAACATCTCCGACAAAAGAGATGTGGATTGAAAGAACGACCGAGCTCATTGGCCTAAAAGAGTATGGTTTTTTTAAAACGGAACAGACTACCCTTCTTTTTAGACGCTAAATTCTTATGGGAAAATATACACACACCATCTTAATATATAACCACAAACACACGAGTCCCACAAGTGCAATGCTCATCAATGGTGATGGAGGTCACTCATTCCCTGGCCCGGATATCTGGGGGGATCTGAAAATTTTTGGATGAAGAGTCTGATAGGATTAAGAGAGACAGATTGTCATGGATTTATAAATAAAGTTGATCGAACTTGAAGTTTAAGGTAACAATGTCTATAAGTGGTACGAGTTAATTGTGGAGCAATAAATTGGTTAGTAGTTTAGAATGTTTTAATTTATTACAGAACAGTGTAATTAGGCATAGGTCTAGGAATGTATAATGTACAATAATTGTCTGATACACCTTGTAAAATGTAAAACATAATAAATAAATAAAAAAAAAAACAGGTAAAGAGGCTCACATGTAAAAACCAGGTAAAGAGGCTTCACACGAAAGTCTAATGTCGAGCAAATGCATAGGCTCAAACGGAGCCCTCTGCAAATTCTTAAGAACCAAATTTAACCCTTTAATGACCACAGCACTTTTACATTTTCTGACCATTTGGGACCAAGGCTATTTTTAAATTTTTGCTGTGTTTGTGTTTAGCTGTAATTTTCCTCTTACTCATTTACTGTACCCACACATATTATATACCGTTTTTCTCGCCATTAAATTGACTTTCTAAAGATACCATTATTTTCATCATATCTTATAATTTACTATAATTTTTTTTATAAAATATGAGGAAAAAATGGAAAAAAACACACTTTTTCTAACTTTGACCCCCAAAATCTGTTACATATCTACTACCACCAAAAAACACCCATGCTAAAAAGTTTCTAAATTTTGTCCTGAGTTTAGAAATACCCAATGTTTACATCTTCTTTGCTTTTTTTGTAAGTTATAGGGCCATAAATACAAGTAGCACTAGCTATTTCCAAACCATTATTTTTTCAAAACTAGCGCTAGTTACATTAGAACACTAATATCTTTAGGAATCTCTGAATATCCATTAACATGTAAATATTTTTTTTAGAAGACATCCCAAAGTATTGATCTAGGCCCATTTTGGTATATTTCATGCCACCATTTCACCATCAAATGCGATCAAATACAAAAAATCATTCACTTTTTCACAAATTTTTTCACAAACTTTTGGTTTCTCACTGAAATTATTTACAAACAGCTTGTGCAATTATGGCATAAATGGTTGTAAATTCTTCTCTGGGATCCCCTTTAATCAGAAATAGCAGACATATATGGCTTTGGCGTTGCTTTTTGGTAATTAGAAGGCCACTAAATGCCACTGCGCACCACACGTGTATTATGCCCAGCAGTATAGGGGTTAATTAGGGAGCATGTAGGGAGCTTTTTGGGATAATTGTAGCTTTAGAGTAGTGTAGTAGACAACCCAAAGTATTGATCTAGGCCCATTTTGGTATATTTCATGCCACCATTTCACCGTAAATGCGATTAAATAAAAAAAAAAAATGTTACATTTTTCACAATTTTAAGTTTCTCACTGAAATCATTTACAAACAGCTTGTGCAATTATGGCACAAATGGTTGTAAATGCTTCTCTGGGATCCCCTTTGTTCAGAAATAGCAGACATATATGGCTTTGGCGTTGCTTTTTGTTAATTAGAAGGCCACTAAATGCCGATGCACATCACACGTGTATTATGGCTAGCAGTGAAGGGGTTAATTATGTAGCTTGTAGGGAGCTTGCAGGGTTAATTTTAGCTTTAGTGTAGAGCTCAGCCTCCCACCTGAAACATCAGACCCCCTAATCCCTCCCTTCCCTCCCCCACCCCACAATTGTCCCCGCCATCTTAAGTACTGGCAGAAACTCTGCCAGTACAAAAATAAAAGGTATATTTGTTTTTTTTTGTTTTTTTTAGCATATTTACATATGCTGCTTTGTAGTATCCCCCTTAGCCCCCAACCTCACTGATCCCACACCAAACAGCTCTCTAACCCTCCCCCTCTGCCTTAGCGGGCGCCATCTTGGGTACTGGCAGCTGTCTGCCAGTACCCAGTTTAGTAAAAAAAGGAATCTTTTTTTTTTTTAAATCCCCTTTTCTGTAGTGTAGCTTCCCCCGACCAACCTCCCACCAGTTGCAGATCACTTAGAAACTATACATAACATTTTTCCTTTCTTATTTATTATAGCTATTTTCAGATTTTTTTCTGTAGTGTAGCGGTTCCCTCCCGCTCCCGCCCCGTGCACGCGCCCGCCCGCCGCCCCCCGTGCACGCCCCCCATCGGTCCCGCCCCCGATCCCGCCCCCCTGCACATTACACGGCGCATCGATGGCCACCCACCCGCCTCCCAAGTACGCTCCCACCCACCAACGATACCGGCCATCGATGTCCGGTGCAGAGAGGGTCACAGAGTGGCTCTCTCTGCATCGGATGGCCATTTAAGATTATTGCAGGATGCCTCCATATCGAGGCATCACTGCAATAACCGGAAAGCAGCTGGAAGCGAGCAGGATCGCTTCCAGCTGCTTTCCACACCGAGGACGTGCAGGGTACGTCCTCAGGCGTTAACTGCCTTTTTTGAGGACGTACCCTGCACGTCCTCGGTCGTTAAGGGGTTAAGCTCCAAGGAGGAGCAGGATTTTGAAAGACAGGTCTGATCTTAGACAGAGCCTGAACAAAGGACTGAATATCGGGAAGCTCCATTAGCTTCTTGTGCAATAATACAGATAAGGCCGAAATCTAACTCCTTAAGGAACTGGCAGCAAGACCCATATCCAGTCCATCCTGGAGAAAGGCCAGAATCCTGGATACCCTAACCTTGTGCCAGGGGTATCCACATTCCTCACACCAGGACAAGTAGGTTCTCCACACCTTATGGTAGATGAGCCGAGTGACCGGCTTCCTGGCCTGAATGAGAGTATCAATCACTCTCTCCGAAAATCCTGTCTTGGCTAAGACTAGGCGTTCAATCTCCACGCACTCAGCCTCAGAGAATCAAGATTTTGGAGTAGAAATGGTCCCTGAACCAGCAGATCTCTGCAACAGGGTAACCTCTATGGAGGAGATGATGACATTCCCACCAGATCCGCAAACCACATCCTCCGTGGTCACGACAGAGCAATCAGAATAGCCGAAGCTTTCTCCTGCATGATGAGGGCCACTACACAAGGTAGAAGTGTCAACGGTGGAAAAATGTAAAGTAGGTTGAACTCCCAGGGCACCGCTAAGGCATCTATCAGCTCTGACTGGGGATCCCTGGATAGCGACCCATATCTGGGTAACTTGAAGTTGAGTCTGGACGCCATGAGGTCTATCTCCGGCGTCTCCCATCTGATGCAGATCTCTGTGAACACCTCGGAATGGAGAGACCATTCCCCCAGATGAAACGATTGTCTGCTGAGAAAATACGCTTCCCAGTTGTCAACATCTGGAATGTGGATAGCTGAGAGCAAACAATAGTGGTTCTCTGCCCACTCCAGAATCCGAGATAACTCCCTCATGGCTAGGGAGCTTCTCAATCCCCCCTGATGGTTTATGTAAGCCACCAAGGTAATGTTGTCCGACTAAAAGCTGATGAATCGGGATGACCCCAGGAGGGGCCAAGCCCTCAGAGCGTTGAAACGTCTGGAGTTCCAGAATATTTATTGGGAGACTCGACTCCTTTCGAGTCCATCTGCCCTGTGCCTTTCTGGCACCCCAAACAGCTCCCGAACCTGACAGACTTGCATCCGTGGTCACAATCTCCCAGGATGGTCTCAGGAAGGATGTCCCCTGGGACAGTTGTCCCAGACGGATCCACCAAGAGAGGGATGTCCAGAGATATCTGTTGGGATAGATCTGAGTGATCGCTGTTCCACTGTCTCAACATGCATAACTGAAGAGGTCTGAGATGGATCCTGGCAAATGGAATGACATCTATGCTGGATACCATGAGCCCAATCCCCTTCATACATCTGGCTGGCCACAGATGTCCTTGAGGAGGTCTGAAGGGCAAGACAGCTGGACGCAATCTTGGAACATCTCTGATCTGTCAAGAATATCTTCATAGATATGGAATCTATTATCGTACCCAGAAATTCAACCCTGATAACTCTTTCCTTTGTTTCTCTTCCATCCATGGGATTGAAAGAGAAGAAGAAGAGCCCTTGAGTGACTGTAGGACGGAGCCTGGACCAGGATATCATCCAGATAAGGAGCCACTGCAATACCTTTGGCTCTCGCAACAGCGAGCAGTGCTCCCAGGACCTTCGTAAAGACTCTTGGGGCAGTCGCAAGACTGAATGTTAGGGCCACAAACTGGTAGTGTTGGTCCAGAAATGTGAATCTTAGGAACTTGAAGTGGTCAAGTGGTGTGGTACGTGAAGGTAAGCATCCTTCAGGTTTATTGTCGTCATAAATTGTCCCTCTTGAACTTGGGCAGAATCGATCTGATCGTCTCCATTTTTAACGAAGGGACTGACAGAAACTTGTTTAGACACTTTAGGGACAGATCGGGGGCTGCCCCTTCATGCCGATTTTATCTCGGCGGGTTTCTTACTCTGCTTGGTCTTGTTCCAAGAGTGAGCTGGTTTCCAAGATCCCTTGGACTGCTCAGTTTTCGCGGCAGGTCACTGGCATTGAGACTTGTCCGAACAAAAGGGACGGAAAGTAGAACCCTTATGCTTACTCTTCTTATCCTGCGGTAGGAAAGCACCCTTACCCCCCGTGACCGTAGATATAATAAAACAGGACCAAAGAAAACCTTTCCCTGAAACGGGAGGGAGAGTAATCTAGACTTGGAAGTCATGTCCGCAGACAATGACAATAACCACAGAGCCCTACGGGCCAGAACAGAAAAACCTGAAGTCTTGGCATTCAGGCAAATAATCTGGATATTTGCATCACAGATGAACGAATGAGCTACCCTTAAGGCCTTAATTCATTCCTGTATCTCGACGAGGGTAGTCTGCACCTTGACCATGGCTGACAGAGCGTCACACCAATAACTAGCAGCTCCAGCCACCGCAGCGACTGCCGCTGCTGGTTGAAAAATGAACCCTGTGAGTTGGAACATCTTCCTTAACATGGGCTATCTTCGAGCGGGATAGTCTTTCGCTTAGCGAGAGTGTAAATAGCACCATCCACTTTAGGAATGGCCCCCCACAGCTCGAGCTGTGAGTCCGGAATGGGGAACAGCTTTTTTAATGAAGAAGAGGGGGAAAATGATGAGCCAAGTTTCTCCCATTCGTTTCTCCCATTCATTCTTAATAATATTAGCCATTTTAATGGGAACCAGCAAGGTCTGTGGAACCACCCTGTCCTCGTAAACGCTATTTAGTTTAGGGATCGAAGGTTCCTCTGGCAATTTCGGCTCTGGAACCTCTAACGTAGCTAGCACTTCCTTTAGCAGAAAGCACAAATGCTCCATCTTAAATTTAAAATCTGGCATCTCCGAAGACAGAGACCTAGATGTGGCCGATTCTGACCCAGAAAGAGAGTCCTCCGAAGAGTCAGTGTAGTCTTCATCAGCGGATAATCTGTCAGAGACATCCAGTGGAGTCGATGACCCATGGTATGGATAGCTATTATTACCTTTCACTTGTGCTTAGCAGGGCGTGGTAAGGCATTGAAGGCCGCAGACACCGCTGTCTGTAATTGCTCACCAAAGGGCCCCTCCCGCAGGAGGATTAGGATCGGCCTGGGGAGCTGCATGTGCAGATGAATATAGGGAACGCACCTCGTGGGACGGAGAACCCTCAGAGATGAATGGCTCAGTTGTACTAAATACTTTGTTCTTTTTAGATATTGCAATCTTATCAAAGCATGTGGAACAGAGTTGAGCAGGCAGATCAACCGGGACCTCCTCACAATATACACAGTTGTTAGGTTTAATTAAAGAGGGACTACCCTCTAACACATCAGAGTCTTCCATAGCTTGTGCCTTTATTACGGACTAGAGATAAGCTAAATGGCACCTTTATATCCCAATGGCCGGGTCACTCACCACCTCCTATGACCCGGAAAACAGAGAAAACGCTTTGTCTCCTGCAACCACCGGTCAAGAAACAGGAAATTGAAGAGGCCGCACTCAGTCACATGGAGTGCCACGCAGGAACCGCCACTGCACTAAAGAGAAAACGCGCCAATAAATTCTGTGCCGACATCTCAAAAAAACCCTAACTGTTCGCACATTGATAGAGCCTCATCTCACACATGTCGCTGAATAAACACAATAAACAGTAGACAACATTGTGCACAAATCCTCCTCTGTTCAATAACCACCATTCCTGGGGTATTAACCCTTGATTCTATACAGATAAAAGGAGACACGCTGTGACTCTGTCTTCTAACGTTATCATATGTATATAATGAAACGATCTTACTAGAATATACGCCGTGGAACAGGAACACGGCTTTTCAAGTGTGACAGGTTAGTAGCGTCGCTCCTGACTTGGACTTGAGAGCAGAAAGCAGACAGTGAAACTCGTCAACACTAATGCTTATGGAGCTGTTAATCTGAGTCAGGATGGTTTTGCAAAAAGACTCTCCATGCATCTCCGGACTCTAACTTTCACCCATGCTCTCACTGAGAGGCTGACAGGACTATTTAAAACTCCAGTCCCATTGCGAAGAGTACTACCCTCCATAAGAGACTACTCCGAATCTTCCGACACTTCTTTGCCAACCTTCTGTGATGAAAGGCAAAGAATGACTGGGGGATGAGGAGAGTCAGAGAGGTATTTAATTATTTGGCTGGGGTGTCTTTGCCTCCTCCTGGTGGCCAGGTTCTTAATTCCCACAAGTAATGAATGTAGCAGTGGACTCTCCTCCCATTAAGATGGAAATACCACATTTGCATCTCAATGGAAAAAAAAAGATATTTTATCTCAGGATTTCTTCAGCTCACTAGAGTAAGTGCTCAGTGAGTAGATATGCTTTTCACTGTCATCTGCATACTGAAAAAAACAGCTGTGGCTGCACATGCCAGATGCACGCTATCCATGTCTTGGAACTAGCATTAGCTGCTTAAAGCCCATTACAAAATAAATTAGCTACTGTGAAAATTATGAGGTAAAATATCTTACTTTTTTTACATTGAGATGTGCAGGTGATATTTTCTAGTAATCTTTTTACAGTTATGCTGCATCATTTTCCTGTAATTCAGAATTGGTTAACATATCCGTTCCTTTAATTATACGGAGTAAGAAAAAATAATTATTTATTCCTGTAATTTAAATCTGAGAATTGTAGTTTTTTTCATTTCCCCCAAAGTACATTCTGAGTAAATCAGATCCCGGACCGATCTAAGTGCTACACAAGGATTGGCTGATCAGTGCAGGGACTCATTTATATCTCTTCAAATGCCATTTTGAAATGTTTGTAAAATATTTATTTTGCATGTAGATATTTTACAATGCAGAGATTAATTTATGATGCATATATAGTAATGCTTTTAATGTTTCTTTATCTGGTAGACATTGATTTAGTTTACTTTATAAAGAGTAATACGTGCTCAGTTCATACAATATGCTTTTTATGCGAATATATCTATTTCTTTCTCTCAGAGAGGACCCAAATATGGCGTATATGGAAGAAAGTGGCATTTCAAAATTGAGGTCATATAAATTATCTTTTCATAATGTTAAAAGGCTTATTGAGCTCAGCATTGTACATAGCAATATGTTATATAAGGACAATCACATATATCTTTTATATTGCTGACAATAAGTGAGCACAGAAAGAAAAGCTAAATATATTGTTTATTTACACAAAGAGCAAGTTCTTTTGTAATCAAAAACTGTGGGGAAAAAATGTAATGCAAATTATGACACTTAGGGAAGTCTCCCTATGTGTGATGCAGGAATCCAGACGTGGACCCGTTGCTCAGTGTGCCTAGAGGGATATGGCTGCACCTCACTGACGAGGCCCACAATAGGCCAAAACGTACGTCTTGGGTTTTGCTGTTTCTTTTATTCAGAGAGGGATTGCCTGGTATTTCGGGGCTGGATTGTACTGTGAAGTCAGGATCAGACTGATATGCTTCAGGAAAGTTCTTCTCTGTGAAAGGCACATGTTGAGCAAAAAGAGGCTGCTTCTTGGGTGGTAACTAGCCACAGAACAAGCTATTATGCTATTGTTCGTTCCCAGGTTGTGCGCTTCTCTCTTTTTATTTATGCAAATTATGACACTTAGGGAAGTCTCCCTAAGTGTGATGCGGGAACCCAGATGTGGACCAGTTGCTCAGTGTGCCTAGAGGGATATGGCTGCACCTTACTGAAAAGGCCCACAATAGGCCGAAACGTACGTCTGGGGTTTTGCTGTTTCTCTCGTTCAGAGAGGGATTGCCTGGTATTTCGGGGGTGGACTGTACTGTGAAGTGAGGATCAGACTGATATGCTTCAGGAAAGTTCTTCTCTGTGAAAGGCACATGTTGAGCAAAAAGAGGCTGCTTCTTGGGTGGTAACTAGCCCTAGAATAAGCTATTATGCTATTGTTCATTCCCAGGTTGAGCGCTTCTCTCTTTTTATTTAATTTCAAAATGTTTTCTTTATTTCTATACTTTAATATATTGCCCAAATTAAACTTTTATATTATGATGATATGTATCCGATTCTGAGCACAATCTTAATTACATCTGTCCTTAAAGTGTAGAAAGGTCAAAATTGAAATGTGCATAGGGGTATTTCAATATGAAATATGTGCATTTTCCCAATATATTTCCATTAGCAAAGATGCTTCTAGTAAAAGATATGACTGGTTTTCTGTAGCATACACACATATCCTGTGAAGGCTGTGCACCAATATTTACACACCACACCTTCTGAAAGAACTGGCAGTGGTGTATATTGCTTCAGAATACATCATTTGTATCATGCAAGCGACTGCTGACTCTATGAGAAGGTGTAGTGTCTGAATACTTGTGCACAGTCCCTCACAGCATATGAGGGACAGTAATAACTTATATTAGAAGCATTTTTGCTGATGAAAGTATATTTAAAAAATGCTTACATTTCAAATTGAAGTGCAACCATGCACATTTCATGGTTTCCACCAAAGCTTTTTAACTTGGTTGAAACTGATCTGCTCTTAATTTGCAAAGCCTTGTAAACTGTTTAACAATTGCGTTTAAAGGGGAATGAAAGTTATCATTAAAATGTCTTGTTTGTAAAAACTGTATAATGTTCTTCTATTTTCAAATTCACTTTTTGAAGATCATATCTAGATATGCTTAGGAACGTGTAAGTGTCTTAACCATTATATGGAAGCAATGTTTTATATAGCAGCAAACACTGCTGCCATCTAGAGTTTAAAAGTGTATAATGTTGTAAGTATAGTTGCAAACACTGCTGCCATATAGGGCTCAAGGCAGATGTAAGCATATCTAGATATCAAGAAAACAAAGTAAATTTAATAATGGAAGTACATTTGAACATTTTTGAAATTGCATGCTCTATCTAAATCATAAAAGTAATTTTTTTTTACTAATTTCTCTTTAAATGTATTAAAAGGTCAACATTGAAATGTGCACTATATTTCCCTTAGCTTCTAGTAAAAGTTATCACTGTTTTTCAGTGGCATATGCACATATGCTATAAGGGCCCATGTACTGGTATTCAATCACCACACCTTTTCAGAGAGTCAGCAGTGGTTTGTATGACACACTTTAAATGGACAGGAAACCCCAAAATGTATTTCATGATTTGGATAGAACATACAATTTCCAAAAAATTTCCCAAAATTTTCCAATTTACTTCTATTATTAAAATTGCTTCATTATCTTGTTTTAATTTTTCTGAAGGAGCAGCATTGTAATACTAGCAGCTAGATGAACACATCAGGGCCGTAATCCGATATACGGCACAGGTTTCGGCGCAAGCGTGGAAACCTGCGCCACCCGTAGTTTCAGTTTGCAACTCAAGCTATCCCATATACGGCACCGTCAGATGCTAAAGTTCCGTAAGTCTGACAAACCAGCGATGTCCAGAAATCTGCGTAAGTACAAATTTCTGGAGTCGCCAGTGACTTACGGCACTTTAGAAACTGCCGCCGCATAAAAAACCTGACTAAGTTATTAAATCTCCCGTTACTGTCTAACACGCCTCCCAAACATAGCCCGACACGTATACCCCTCTATGCGCAATCCCCCCTCTCACTCCTAACAATAAATATATTAACCCCTAAACCGCCGCTCCCGGACCCCGCCGCCAGCTACATTATCTATATTACCCCCTAATCTGACCCCCTACACCGCCACTTGCTACATTAAATGTTTTACCCCCTAATGTGAGCCCCCTACCCCGCCGCCACCTATTTAAACTATATTAACCCCTAATATGATCCCCCTACACCGCAGCCACCTATTTAAACTATATTAACCCCTTATATGATCCCCCTACACCGCCGCCACCTATTTAAACTATATTATCCCCTAATATGATCCCCCTACACCGCCGCCACCTATTTAAACTATATTAACCCCTAATATGATCCCCCTACACCGCCGCCACCTATTTAAACTATATTAACCCCTAATATGATCCCCCTACACCGCCGCCACCTATATTAAAATATATTAACCCCTAATGTGAGCCCTCTACACCGCCGCCACCTACATTCAATTTATTAACCCCTAATCTAATCCCCCTATACCACCGCCACCTATATTAAATTAATTAACCCCTAATCTAATCCCCCTATACCGCCGCCACCTATATTAAATTAATTAACCTCTAAAATACTAAAATTTCCCTACCACTAAACCTAAGTCTAACCCTACAAATAGCCCTTAAAAGGGCTTTTTGCGTGGCATTGCCCAAAAGTAACCAGCTCTATTGCCAGCCCTTAAAAGGGCTTTTTGCGGGGCATTGCCCCAAAGTAACCAGCTCTTTTACCAGCCCTTAAAAGGGCTTTTTGCGGGGCATTGTTACAAAGTAATCAGCTCTTTTGCCTGTAATCCCCCTACACCGCCGCCACCTATAATAAATGTATTACCGCCTAATCTAATCCCCCTATACCGCCGCCACCTATATTAAATTAATTAACCCCTACTCTAATCCCCCTACACCGCGGCCACCTATATTAAAATTATTAACCCCTAATCTAATCCCCCTATACCGCCGCCACCTATATTAACTATATTAACCCTAATTATATTAGGGTTAATATAGTTAATATATTATATATATTAACTATATTAACCCTATCTAACTCTAACACCCCTAACTTAGGCCTAGATTTAGAGTTTGGCGGTAGCCGTCAAAACCAGCGTTAGAGGCTCCTAACGCTGGTTTTTACCGCCCGCTGGTATTTGGAGTCAGTCAAGAAAGGGTCTAACGCTCACTTTGCAGCCGCGACTTTTCCATACCGCAGATCCCCCTATGCCATTTGCGTATCCTATCTTTTCAATGGGATCTTCCTAACGCCGGTATTTAGAGTCTTGGCTGAAGTGAGCGTTAGAAATCTAACGACAAAACTCCAGCCACAGAAAAAAGTCAATAGTTAAGAGCTTTCTGGGCTAACGCCGGTTTATAAAGCTCTTAACTACTGTGCTCTAAAGTACACTAACACCCATAAACTACCTATGTACCCCTAAACCGAGGCCCCCCCACATCACCGCCACTCTATTGAAAATTTTTAACCCCTAATCTGCCGCTCCGTACACAGCCGCCACCTACGTTATCCCTATGTACCCCTAATCTGCTGCCCCTAATACCGCCGACACCTACATAATATTTATTAACCCCTAATCTGCCGCCCCCAACGTCACCGCCACCTACCTACACTTATTAACCCCTAATCTGCTGACCGGACCGCACCGCTACTATAATAAATGTATTAACCCCTAATCTGCCTCACTCCCGCCTCAATAACCCTATAATAAATAGTATTAACCCCTAATCTGCCCTCCCTAACATCGCCGACACCTAACTTCAAGCATTAACCCCTAATCTGCCGACCGGAGCTCACAGCTACTCTAATAAATTTTTTAACCCCTAAAGCTAATTCTAACCCTAACCCTAACACCCCCCTAAATTAAATATAATTTTTATCTAACAAAATAAATTAACTCTTATTAAATAAATTATTCCTATTTAAAGCTAAATACTTATCTGTAAAATAAACCCTAATATAGCTACAATATAAATAATAATTATATTGTAGCTATTTTAGGATTAATATCTATTTTACAGGCAACTTTGTATTTATTTTAACCAGGTGCAATAGCTATTAAATAGTTAGTAACTATTTAATAGCTACCTAGTTAAAATAATTACAAAATTACCTGTAAAATAAATCCTAACCTAAGTTACAATTAAACCTAACACTACACTATCAATAAATTAATGAAATACAATACCTACAAATAAATACAATGAAATAAACTAACTAAAGTACAAAAAAATAAAAAAGAACTAAGTTACAAAAAATAAAAAAATATTTACAAACATTAGAAAAATATTACAACAATTTAAGGGACGTCATCCAAGATGGCGTCCCTCGAATTCCGATTGGCTGATAGGATTCTATCAGCCAATCGGAATTAAGGTAGGAAAATTCTGATTGGCTGATGGAATCAGCCAATCAGATTCAAGTTCAATCCGATTGGCTGATCCGATCAGCCAATCAGATTGAGCTTGCATTCTATTGGCTGATCGGAACAGCCAATAGAATGCGATCTCAATCTGATTGGCTGATTGGATCAGCCAATCGGATTGAACTTGAATCTGATTGGCTGATTCCATCAGCCAATCAGAATTTTCCTACCTTAATTCCGATTGGCTGATAGAATCCTATCAGCCAATCGGAATTCGAGGGACGCCATCTTGGATGACGTCCCTTAAAGGAACCGTCATTCGTCGGGAAGTCGTCGGTGAAGATGGATGGATCCGCGCTGGAGGTCTTGAAGATCAGCCGGTCATCATCAGATTGAAGAACATAGAAGATGCGGCTTGGATGAAGATGTTTGCCGGTCCGGATGTCCTCTTCTGCCCGCTTGGATCAAGACTTCAGCCGGAGGATGGACGTCACTCTTCAGCCCCCACTTGGGCTTGGATCAAGACTTCGGAGGCTTGGATCAAGACTTTGGTGGACGGATCGGTGAACCCGGCGTGGTGAAGACAAGGTAGGGAGATCTTCAGGGGCTTAGTGTTAGGTTTATTTAAGGGGGGTTTGGGTTAGATTAGGGGTATGTGGGTAGTGGGTTGTAATGTTGGGGGGTATTGTAATTGTAATTAATACATTTATTATAGTAGCGATGAGATCCGGTCGGCAGATTAGGGGTTAATTATTGTAGGTAGGTGGAGGCGACGTTGGGGGCGGCAGATTAGGGGTTAATAAATATAATATAGGGGTTGGCGGTGTTAGGGGGCAGCAGATTAGGGGTACATAGGTATAATGTAGGTTGCGGCGGTGTACGGAGCGGAAGATTAGGGGTTAAAAATAATATGCAGGGGTCAGCGATAGCGGGGGCGGCAGATTAGGGGTTAATAAATGTAAGGTTAGGGGTGTTTAGACTCGGGGTACATGTTAGAGTGTTAGGTGCAGACTTAGGAAGTGTTTCCCCATAGGAAACAATGGGGCTGCGTTAGGAGCTTAACACTGCTTTTTTGCAGGTGTTAGGTTTTTTTCAGCTCAAACTGCCCCATTGTTTTCTATGGGGGAATCGTGCACGAGCACGTTTTTGAAGCTGGCCGCGTCCGTAAGCAACGCTGGTATTTAGAGTTGCAGTGGCGGTAAATATGCTCTACGCTCCCTTTTTTGGAGCCTAACGCAGCCATTCTGTGAACTCTAAATACCAGCGGTATTTAAAAGGTGCGGGGGAAAAAAAGCACGCGTAGCTAACGCACCCCTTTGGCCGCAGAACTCTAAATCTAGGCCTTAATTATTATTAAAATAAATCTAAATAATATTAACAATATTAACTAAATTATTCCTATTTAAAACTAAATACTTACTTATAAAATAAACCCTAAGATAGCTACAATATAATTAATAATTACATTGTAGCTATTTTAGGGTTTATATTTATTTTACAGGTAACTTGGTAATTATTTTAACTAGGTACAATAGCTATTAAATAGTTAATAACTATTTAATAGCTACCTAGTTAAAATAATTACCAATTTACCTGTAAAAAAATCCTAACCTAAGTTACAAATACACCTACACTATCAATAAATAAAAAAAACTACAAATATCTAAACTAAAATACAATTAAAGGACCAGTCAACACATTAGATTTGCATAATCAACAAATGCAAGATAACAAGACAATGCAATAGCACTTAGTCTGAACTTCAAATGAGTAGTAGATTTTTTTTATAACAAATTTCAAAGTTATGTATATTTCCACTCCCCTTGTACCATGTGATAGCAATCAGCCAATCACAAATGCATATACGTATAGTCTGTGAATTCTTGCACATGCTCAGTAGGATCTGGTGACTCAAAAATTGTAAATATAAAAGACACTGCACATTTTTATTAATGGAAGTAAATTGGAAAGCTGTTTAAAATTACATGCTGTATCTGAATCATGGAAGTTTAATTTAACCTGAGTGTCCCTTTGGCTATTCTAATCAGCCAATAGAATTACAGTAGCTCTTATTCTATTGGCTATTCAAATCAGCCAATAGAATTAAAGTAGCTCGCATCCGATTGGCTGATTTGAATTTGAAGGCTCAAATCAGCCAATAGGAATTCAAGGGACGCCATTTTCAATTGCGTACCTTGAATTCCTATTCAGTGTACGGCGGCGATCGTATGAAGAGGATCCTCCACGCTCCGGCTCCGGTCTTCAGTTCCAGCGGTCTTCAGTTCCAGCATCGCCGATCTTCAGTTCCAGATGGACGGTCTTCAGCTCCGCCGTCATCGGTCTTCAACTCCTCCGCTCCACGCCGGCTGGATCCTGGAAGAAGAAGAGGTCGCCGCCTGGTAGAAGACTTCTCCGCCTGGAACAGGACCTTCTCCGCCGGTCTTCAGGACAGGTAAGGAGCACTTGGGGGTTAGACTTATGTTTTTTTAAGGGGGGATTGGGTGGGTTAGAATAGGGGTATGTGGGTGGTGGATTGTAATGGGGGGTTGTTGTTTTTTTTACAGGTAAAAGAGCTGATTACTTTGGGTCAATGCCCCACAAAACGCCCTTTTAAGGGCTGGTAATAGAGCTGTTTACTTTTGTTATTTAGATTAGGGTAGGGAATTTTTTTTATTTTGGGGGGCTTTTTTTATTTTTGTAATTTAGTGTTTGTTTTTTTGTAATTTAGTTTAGTGTATTTAATTGTATTTTAGTTTAGATATTTGTAGTTTATTTAATTTATTGATAGTGTAGGTGTATTTGTAACTTAGGTTAGGATTTATTTTACAGGTAAATTGGTAATTATTTTAACTAGGTAGCTATTAAATAGTTATTAACTATTTAATAGCTATTGTATCTAGTTAAAATAAATACCAAGTTACCTGTAAAATAAATATAAACCCTAAAATAGCTACAATGTAATTATTAATTATATTGTAGCTATCTTAGGGTTTATTTTATAAGTAAGTATTTAGTTTTAAATAGGAATAATTTAGTTAATATTATTAATATTATTTAGATTTATTTTAATAATAATTAAGTTAGGGGTGTTAGAGTTAGATAGGGTTAATATAGTTAATGAAAGGAGAAATTACCGCAACCGGAACAAGCAGTGTTGAAGCCGGAAGTCCAAAACACAGAGTGGACTCAACCTGACAAGCTGGTGTGCCGTAGCCAATTGCGGCGGATCAAAACCGCAAAACAATACAGAGAGGAAGAATGAGGCAGGCACAACTTGAAAAACCGCTTTAAATTCAAAACAGAAGGTGCTTTATTCGTATTCCATATAAAAGTTATACATGCAGACAGGCAAGGTGGACAAAAAGGTCTAACATGTTTCGCACCACCAGGGGTGCTTACTCATAGACTAATGTCTGTGTTTAAACTCCAACCCTTTATAGGGCAGGAAGCAGTCAAAATTAACCACTTCACGCCCCCAAAGGGAAAAAAAGAATAAAAACAACTACAACCAGGTGTGACACTGAAATTAGTTTGCCGTAATACAAAAAAGTAGTATACTTAGATTAACTCTTCATTGTAATAAAGCATAAGAGAAATGTATAGAAACCTGTTGACAACATAGATAATGAAGATATATATTATTAATTATTCAACTACATACTGATACTAAAAAAGTGAAAAAAGTAAAGACATGATATACATTTTAAATTTGATCAGATATCCAAAATAATACAAATAAGTAATATATGTATATGATTATGATAATCCAATATACATTAACCATATGTATCAATTATCAATAAAATAATTTATATCGCATTCACGATTCATTCCATATGGTGAGCGAGTACACAATTTTAGGATCCAGTAGAGTTCCTTTCTTTCCAAAATCTTATCCCTGTTACCACCCCGCAAGGGTATTTTCGCTATATCTATAACCTGAAATGAGAGATTTGCTAGATTTGTGAAATGAAAATTATTGAAATGGTCTGCTACTGCAGAATCCTGACTGTAATTTTTAATGTCTCTAACATGCTCATTATATCGTGTTCTTACTGCTCTTGTTGTTTTACCTACATACTGCAAAAAACAAATTTTGCAGGTCAGCAGGTACACAACAAATGTAAAGCCACAATTGGCATAAAAGTCAATTGGATAAACTTTTTTATTAAATTTACAGACAAAATGATCATCCTGTAATATATTAGGACAGGCTAAACAATTTCTTGTTCCACATTTAAAGTTTCCTTTTTTATTTAGCCAAGTACCTGCATGGTGGGAATACACTGTATCCGATTTCACCAAGCTTGGAGACAACATTTGTGCTAAAGTTTTAGATTTTCTCGATACAAATTTACAATTTTTAATGAATGGTTGTAAGATTTCATCTGCTTTCAAAAGATCTAAGTGTTTTTTTATGATATTAATTATCTGATCATACTGCTGACTATATGGTGTAGAAAACACTATAGCATCATCAAATTTTGGTTTTTTGTCTTGTTTTTTAACTACTATAGTATCATCATGATGTCTTACATTATTTCTCACATCCTCCAAATGTTTAAATTTATACCCTCTTTGGACCAATCTGTCCCTCAATTCGATAGATTGTTTTTCATAAATATCATTGGATTTTGTATTCCGTCTAATTCTTAAGAACTGTGACTTCGGAATTGAGTGTATAAGATGTTGTGGATGTTGTGATTTGAAATGTAGGATAGTATTGCCTGCTGTTGGCTTTCTATATGTTTTAGTAATGATGGAATTATTATCAATTTGTATACTTAAATCCAAATAGTTGATTTCTTTCAAATTGTATTCCCCTGTAAATTTTAAATTCAGTTCATTATTATCACAAAAATGAAGGAATTCTTTAAAAATATTATCATCTAAAGGGATCTTAAAAATGAAAAGCAAATCATCAATATAGCGTGTATACAATTCAATTTTGTCGCTCCAGATATTGTTTGGTGAATAAAGGTAAAGTTGCTCCCACCATGCCACATAAATATTGGCAAACGAGGGGGCAAATTTTGCCCCCATCGCCGTGCCACATGTCTGTATATAAAACTCATTATCAAAAAGAAAATAGTTGTGAGACAACAAGAACTTTAAGATCTCACAAATATAATCCACTTGCTCCTGTGTATAAAGAGAATCCCTCTGCATAAAATATTTGACAGCTGTAATACCCTGACCCTGTGGGATGGAAGTATAAAGTGAGGTGATGTCAATGATGCCCCAAGAAAAATTGGGATGCCACTGAGTATTCTCCAAAGTTAGAATAAGATGCGAGGTGTCCTGTAGGTAGCTCAACTGCAAAGTGGCAATAGGTTGTAAAATGGAATCTATCCATTCAGCTATAGGTTCAAAAAGTGAGCCAATTCCAGCCACAATCGGTCTACCCGGAGGACACCTCGCATCCTTATGAATCTTTGGCACATGATGAAATATTGGGCGTATGGGATTAGCAGGAACTAATGTATCAATGTCACTTTCTTCAAAGATGCCCAACAATATACCATCCCTTATAAGTTTTTCCAATTCTCTTTTAAAGGGTAAGGTAGGATCTCTTTGAAGTTTCTGATAGGTCCTATCATCAGATAGTTGTCTACATGCCTCATCAAAATAAGTGGTTTTATTCATAATGACAATACTGCCTCCTTTATCTGAGTTGCGAATTACTATGTTATTGTTATCTTGTAAAGATTTAACAGCTTTTCGCTCTTTATTCGTCAGATTTAAGGAGGCAGTACTTGTCCCTACATTTTCCTCCAATGCCATTATATCCTTTTGCACAGCTTTCTGAAAGGCATTAATTAGGGGTCCCCTATAATTAGTAGGATAGAAACTTGAATGTTTTTTTCTAGGTTTTGGGAAGGAGGATGATTGGAATTGTTGATTCTCATCACTATACATGTTAACTAAAGTTGTAATGGTACATGCATCCTCAAAGTTAACATGAATATTCCTGTTGAATTGCTGTGGGTTTTCCACATCTCCCAGTGAGAAATCATCACTATGTTTGTTTAAAGCAAAAAACCTCTTCAGGGTTAATTTGCGCACAAATTTATTAATATCTAGGAGTGTGGAAAAACCAGAGAAATTACTTGTTGGGGCAAATCCCAAACCTTTTGAAAGTACATTTTTTTCATGCTCATCCAAAACATAGTCAGATATATTAACAATACTCAGTCCATATTTTTTACAACCTGCAATAGGTTGAATATTATTCAAAGAATCATCAGTAATTAATGTCCCCTCTTTTTCTTGCTCTTTTCTTTTCCTCTTGTTCCTCCATCTTCTCCTTCTTCTCTGTTTTTTTGATTTTTTTGTAAATTTCTTCTCGTCTTCGGTATGGACTTCAGAGGTTCCTCGTCTACTTCTTCCACAGAGGATTCCTGTAAAAAAGAGGAAGAAGGGGAAACAGAAAGAGAAGAAGAAGGAGACATGGAGCTGGTTGAAATACATGTGCTTCTAGCACTGGCATCAGAGTCCGTGGATTCACCCTCATCTGTGCTAAACACCACCTTGCGATTGCCTTTATTTTTTAGTATAGATTTGGGTTGTCCCTGGTCTTGTTGTGTATCATGTGCACTCTTATTTCCAATTTTTTTCCCTTTGGGGGCGTGAAGTGGTTAATTTTGACTGCTTCCTGCCCTATAAAGGGTTGGAGTTTAAACACAGACATTAGTCTATGAGTAAGCACCCCTGGTGGTGCGAAACATGTTAGACCTTTTTGTCCACCTTGCCTGTCTGCATGTATAACTTTTATATGGAATACGAATAAAGCACCTTCTGTTTTGAATTTAAAGCGGTTTTTCAAGTTGTGCCTGCCTCATTCTTCCTCTCTGTATTGTTTTGCTGTTTTGATCCGCCGCAATTGGCTACGGCACACCAGCTTGTCAGGTTGAGTCCACTCTGTGTTTTGGACTTCCGGCTTCAACACTGCTTGTTCCGGTTGCGGTCATTTCTCCTTTCACGAATACACGGATCTCCCTCACCGCCTGACCGGACTCAGACAGTGGATATCGGCAAACATTTTCACCAAGTTATGCGGTACAGACGGAACTGATCACGACGAGAAAAGTAAGAGGTTTTTTCTTTACTTTTTTTCCTATTGCCGTGACACATTTTTATCATAGAAATTGCAAATAACCTGATAATTGCATACCGCACCTTGTTATTAAACATTGCTGATAGGATTGCTTAAAGACATATCCACCGGACTAAAAAATATAATTATCCTGACTACTGTGTAAAAAATACCGCATACATAGCAGACATGGCAGGTGTAGACACTGATGCCAGTAACTTAGCAGCAATTACTCTTTTGAATAATGATATAGAAACCGCTGATAATGAACAGCTTGCATGGGATACACAGTATCAACATGCAGTTTTTGATACTAAAACAAGACAAACATTCTTTGACAAAATCTTTGCAGAGGAGTTGGAGGCTGAGCAAAGAGACCAACAAGACATTAAGAAAACCTTTAAAAGACTGGAAAATTTACTATGCACTGACTTAAGACTTATGTGGGATGTCATAGCTTTCCAAAAATATAGGGATTGTAAACGCATTCCCAGAGGCCTACGCATAAAAAAATATCCCTCTTTTGAGTTTGAAGATGAACAAGATCAAGAGGATTGGAATATGGCACTCACACAATGCTCTCTAACATTAATTGATATCCTTATAAGAGTTAAAGAAAAGAAGCGCATTAAATTGGAGGACCCATTGAAAATAGCTAAAGAGGGTTTGAAAAATTATGAGAAAAACACTAAATTCATCACATATAAAAAGAAAATGGATGAATCAATTGATAAATTTGATGGAGATCAGGCTACCAGAAAGGGTAAAAAATTTCTGCGAGATAAGGAGGATTATGAACAAAATCAAGTATACAATTGGGCAGCAGTACGCAAACAAAATGTGCACAGAAGGAATATATATAACAACAAAAAAGGCAATAGAAATATTGGAAATAAGAGTTCACATGATACACAACAAGACCAGGGACAACCCAAATCTATACTAAAAAATAAAGGCAATCGCAAGGTGGTGTTTAGCACAGATGAGGGTGAATCCACGGACTCTGATGCCAGTGCTAGAAGCACATGTATTTCAACCAGCTCCATGTCTCCTTCTTCTTCTCTTTCTGTTTCCCCTTCTTCCTCTTTTTTACAGGAATCCTCTGTGGAAGAAGTAGACGAGGAACCTCTGAAGTCCATACCGAAGACGAGAAGAAATTTACAAAAAAATCAAAAAAACAGAGAAGAAGGAGAAGATGGAGGAACAAGAGGAAAAGAAAAGAGCAAGAAAAAGAGGGGACATTAATTACTGATGATTCTTTGAATAATATTCAACCTATTGCAGGTTGTAAAAAATATAGACTGAGTATTGTTAATATATCTGACTATGTTTTGGATGAGCATGAAAAAAATGTACTTTCAAAAGGTTTGGGATTTGCCCCAACAAGTAATTTCTCTGGTTTTTCCACACTCCTAGATATTAATAAATTTGTGCACAAATTAACCCTGAAGAGGTTTTTTGCTTTAAACAAACATAGTGATGATTTCTCACTGGGAGATGTGGAAAACCCACAGCAATTCAACAGGAATATTCATGTTAACTTTGAGGATGCATGTACCATTACAACTTTAGTTAACATGTATAGTGATGAGAATCAACAATTCCAATCATCCTCCTTCCCAAAACCTAGAAAAAAACATTCAAGTTTCTATCCTACTAATTATAGGGGACCCCTAATTAATGCCTTTCAGAAAGCTGTGCAAAAGGATATAATGGCATTGGAGGAAAATGTAGGGACAAGTACTGCCTCCTTAAATCTGACGAATAAAGAGCGAAAAGCTGTTAAATCTTTACAAGATAACAATAACATAGTAATTCGCAACTCAGATAAAGGAGGCAGTATTGTCATTATGAATAAAACCACTTATTTTGATGAGGCATGTAGACAACTATCTGATGATAGGACCTATCAGAAACTTCAAAGAGATCCTACCTTACCCTTTAAAAGAGAATTGGAAAAACTTATAAGGGATGGTATATTGTTGGGCATCTTTGAAGAAAGTGACATTGATACATTAGTTCCTGTTAATCCCATACGCCCAATATTTCATCATGTGCCAAAGATTCATAAGGATGCGAGGTGTCCTCCGGGTAGACCGATTGTGGCTGGAATTGGCTCACTTTTTGAACCTATAGCTGAATGGATAGATTCCATTTTACAACCTATTGCCACTTCGCAGTTGAGCTACCTACAGGACACCTCGCATCTTATTCTAACTTTGGAGAATACTCAGTGGCACCCCAATTTTTCTTGGGGCATCATTGACATCACCTCACTTTATACTTCCATCCCACAGGGTCAGGGTATTACAGCTGTCAAATATTTTATGCAGAGGGATTCTCTTTATACACAGGAGCAAGTGGATTATATTTGTGAGATCTTAAAGTTCTTGTTGTCTCACAACTATTTTCTTTTTGATAATGAGTTTTATATACAGACATGTGGCACGGCGATGGGGGCAAAATTTGCCCCCTCGTTTGCCAATATTTATGTGGCATGGTGGGAGCAACTTTACCTTTATTCACCAAACAATATCTGGAGCGACAAAATTGAATTGTATACACGCTATATTGATGATTTGCTTTTCATTTTTAAGATCCCTTTAGATGATAATATTTTTAAAGAATTCCTTCATTTTTGTGATAATAATGAACTGAATTTAAAATTTACAGGGGAATACAATTTGAAAGAAATCAACTATTTGGATTTAAGTATACAAATTGATAATAATTCCATCATTACTAAAACATATAGAAAGCCAACAGCAGGCAATACTATCCTACATTTCAAATCACAACATCCACAACATCTTATACACTCAATTCCGAAGTCACAGTTCTTAAGAATTAGACGGAATACAAAATCCAATGATATTTATGAAAAACAATCTATCGAATTGAGGGACAGATTGGTCCAAAGAGGGTATAAATTTAAAAATTTGGAGGATGTGAGAAATAATGTAAGACATCATGATGATACTATAGTAGTTAAAAAACAAGACAAAAAACCAAAATTTGATGATGCTATAGTGTTTTCTACACCATATAGTCAGCAGTATGATCAGATAATTAATATCATAAAAAAACACTTAGATCTTTTGAAAGCAGATGAAATCTTACAACCATTCATTAAAAATTGTAAATTTGTATCGAGAAAATCTAAAACTTTAGCACAAATGTCTCCAAGCTTGGTGAAATCGGATACAGTGTATTCCCACCATGCAGGTACTTGGCTAAATAAAAAAGGAAACTTTAAATGTGGAACAAGAAATTGTTTAGCCTGTCCTAATATATTACAGGATGATCATTTTGTCTGTAAATTTAATAAAAAAAGTTTATCCAATTGACTTTTATGCCAATTGTGGCTTTACATTTGTTGTGTACCTGCTGACCTGCAAAATTTGTTTTTTGCAGTATGTAGGTAAAACAACAAGAGCAGTAAGAACACGATATAATGAGCATGTTAGAGACATTAAAAATTACAGTCAGGATTCTGCAGTAGCAGACCATTTCAATAATTTTCATTTCACAAATCTAGCAAATCTCTCATTTCAGGTTATAGATATAGCGAAAATACCCTTGCGGGGTGGTAACAGGGATAAGATTTTGGAAAGAAAGGAACTCTACTGGATCCTAAAATTGTGTACTCGCTCACCATATGGAATGAATCGTGAATGCGATATAAATTATTTTATTGATAATTGATACATATGGTTAATGTATATTGGATTATCATAATCATATACATATATTACTTATTTGTATTATTTTGGATATCTGATCAAATTTAAAATGTATATCATGTCTTTACTTTTTTCACTTTTTTAGTATCAGTATGTAGTTGAATAATTAATAATATATATCTTCATTATCTATGTTGTCAACAGGTTTCTATACATTTCTCTTATGCTTTATTACAATGAAGAGTTAATCTAAGTATACTACTTTTTTGTATTACGGCAAACTAATTTCAGTGTCACACCTGGTTGTAGTTGTTTTTATTCTTTTTTTCCCTTTGGGGGCGTGAAGTGGTTAATTTTGACTGCTTCCTGCCCTATAAAGGGTTGGAGTTTAAACACAGACATTAGTCTATGAGTAAGCACCCCTGGTGGTGCGAAACATGTTAGACCTTTTTGTCCACCTTGCCAGTCTGCATGTATAACTTTTATATGGAATACGAATAAAGCACCTTCTGTTTTGAATTTAAAGCGGTTTTTCAAGTTGTGCCTGCCTCATTCTTCCTCCCTTAATATAGTTAATATATATAATATAACTATATTAACTATATTAACCCTAATATAATTAGGGTTAATAAATTTAATATAGGTGGCGGCGGTGTAGGGGGTCAGATTAGGGGTTAATATATTTAATATAGGTGGCGGCGGTGTAGGGGGATTATATTAGATTGCATGCAATGCCCCGCAAAAAGCCCTTTTAAGGGCTGGTAAAAGAGCTGGTTACTTTGGGGCAATGCCCCGCAAAAAGCCCTTTTAAGGGATGGCAATAGAGCTGGTTACTTTGGGGCAATGCCACGCAAAAGGCCCTTTTCAGGGCTATTTGTAGGGTTAGACTTACGTTTAGTGGTAGGGATATTTTAGGGGTTAATAAATTTAATATAGGTGGCGGCGGTATAGGGGGATTAGATTAGGGGTTAATAAATTTAATATAGGTGGCGGCGGTGTATGGGGATTAGATTAGGGGGTAATACATTTAATATAGGTGGCGGCGGTGTAGGGGGCATTAGATTAGGGGGTAATACATTTAATATAGGTGGCAGTGGTGTAGGGGGTCAGATTAGGGGTTAATATATTTAATATAGGTGGCGGCGGTGTAGGGGGATTAGATTAGGGGGTAATACATTTAATATAGGTGGCAGCGGTGTACGGGGATTAGATTAGGGGGTAATACATTTAATATAGGTGGCGGCGGTATAGGGGGATTTAGATTACAGGCAAAAGAGCTGATTACTTTGTGACAATGCCCCGCAAAAAGCCCTTTTAAGGGCTGGTAAAAGAGCTGATTACTTTGGAGCAATGCCCCGCAAAAAGCCTATTTAAGAGCTGGCAAGAAAGCTGGTTACTTTGGGGCAATGCCACGCAAAAAGGCCTTTTCAGGGCTATTTTTTATTTAGTTTAGGGTAGGGATATTTTAGTATTTCAGGGGTTAATATATTTAATATAGGTGGCGGCGGTGTAGGGGGATTAGATTAGGGGGTAATATAGTTAAAATAGGTGGCGGCGGTGTAGGGGTCTCACATTAGGGGGTAATAATTTTAATATAGATGGCGGCGGTATAGGTGGATTAAATTAGGGGTTAATAATTTTAATGTAGGTGGCGACGGTGTAGGGGGCTCACATTAGGGGGTTAGACATTTAATGTAGGTGGCGGCAGGGTTAAACACTTTATTAGGGATTGCGGTGGGGGATCGCGGTTGACAGGTAGATAGACATTGCGCATGCGTTAGGTGTTAGGTTTTATTTTGCAGTTCGTGGTTGACTGGTAGATAGACATTGCGCACGCGTTAGGTGTTTTATTTTGCAGCTAGTTTAGGGAGTTATGGGGCTCCAATACACAGCGTAAGGCTTACTACGCCTGTAATTTGTGGCGAGGTGAAAATGGAGTAAGATTTCTCCATTTTCGCCACGTAAGTTTTTACGCTGTATATTGCCGACCGCCACCTACGTTACACTTATGTACCCCTAATCTGCTGCCCCTAACACCGCTGACCCCTATATTATATTTATTAACCCCTAAACTGCCCCCCACAACGTCGCCGCCAACTACCTACAATAATTAACCCCTAATCTGCCGACCGCAAAGCGCCGCTACCTACATTATAGCTATGTACCCCTAATCTGCTGCCCCTAACACCGCCGACCCCTATATTATATTTATTAACCCCTAATCTGCCCCCCACAACGTCGCCTCCACCTGACTACACTTATTAACCCCTAATCTGCCGACCGGACCGCACCGCTACTATAATAAAGTTATTAACCCCTAATCCGCATCACTAACCCTATAATAAATAGTATTAACCCCTAATCTGCCCTCCCTAACATCGCCGACACCTAACTTCAAACATTAACCCCTAATCTGCCGACCGGAGCTCACCGCTATTCTAATAAATGTATTAACCCCTAAAGCTAAGTCTAACCCTAACACTAACACCCCCCTAAGTTAAATATAATTTTAATCTAACGAAATTAATTAACTCATATTAAATAAATTATTCCTATTTAAAACTAAATACTTACCTGTAAAATAAATCCTAATATAGCTACAATATAAATTATAATTACATTGTAGCTATTTTAGGATTAATATTTATTTTACAGGCAACTTTGTAATTATTTTAACCATGTACAATAGCTATTAAATAGTTAAGAACTATTTAATAGTTACCTAGTTAAAATAATTACAACATTACCTGTAAAATAAATCCTAACCTAAGTTACAATTAAACCTAACACTATACTATCATTAAATTAATTAAATAAAATACCTACAATTACCTACAATTAAACCTAACACTACACTATCAATACATTAATTAAATACAATATGTACAAATAACTACAATGAAATAAACTAACTAAAGTACAAAAAATAAAAAAGAACTAAGTTACAAAAAATAAAAAAATATTTACAAACATAAGAAAAATATTACAACAATTTTAAACTAATTACACCTACTCTAAGCCCCCTAATAAAATAACAAAGACCCCCAAAATAAAAAATGCCCTACCCTATTCTAAATTACTAAAGTTCAAAGCTCTTTTACCTTACCAGCCCTGAACAGGGCCCTTTGCAGAGCATGCCCCAAGAAGTTCAGCTCTTTTTCCTGTAAAAAAAAACATACAATACCCCCCCAACATTACAACCCACCACCCACATACCCCTAATCTAACCCAAACCCCCCTTAAATAAACCTAACACTAAGCCCCTGAAGATCATCCTACCTTGTCTTCACCTCACCAGGTATCACCGATCCGTCCTGGCTCCAAAATCTTCATCCAACCCAAGCGGGGGCTGGCGATCCATCATCCGGTGGCTGAAGAGGTCCAGAAGAGGCTCCATAGTCTTCATCCTATCCGGGAAGAAGAGTAGATCCGGACCGGCAACCATCATCTTCCAAGCGGCATCTTCTATCTTCATCCGATGAGGACCGGCTCCATCCTGAAGACCTCTGACGCGGACCCATCTTCATCCGGCGACGTCCAACTGAAGAATGACGGTTCCTTTAAGGGACGTCATCTAAGATGGCGTCCCTCGAATTCCGATTGGCTGATAGGATTCTATCAGCCAATCGGAATTAAGGTAGGAATATTCTTATTGGCTGATGGAATCAGCCAATCAGAATCAAGTTCAATCCGATTGGCTGATCCGATCAGCCAATCAGATTGAGCTCGCATTCTATTGGCTGATCGGAACAGCCAATAGAATGCAAGCTCAATCTGATTGGCTGATCGGATCAGCCAATCGGATTGAACTTGATTCTGATTGGCTGATTCCATCAGCCAATAAGAATATTCCTACCTTAATTCCGATTGGCTGATAGAATCCTATCAGCCAATCGGAATTCGAGGGACGCCATCTTGGATGACGTCCCTTAAAGGAACCTTCATTCGGCTAGTAGGCGTCGGGAGAAGAGGATGTTCCGCGTCGGATGGAAGATGATGGCTCCCGAAGAAAGAAGATTGAAGATGCCGTTGATAGAAGACTTCATCCGGATCATGGACCTCTTCAGCTCCCGCTTGGATGAAGACTTCATCCGGATCATGGACCTCTTCAGGTCCCGCTTGGATGAAGACTTCAGCCGGATCATGGACCTCTTCAGCCCCCCGCTTGGGCTTGGATCTGGACATCGGAGGAGCTCTTCAGGACGGATCGGTGAACCTGGTATGGTGAAGATAAGGTAGGAAGATCTTCAGGGGCTTAGTGTTAGGTTTATTTAAGGGGGGTTTTGGTTAGATTAGGGGTATGTGGGTGGTGGGTTGTAATGTTGGGGGGGGTATTGTATGTTTTTTTTACAGGCAAAAGAGCTGAACTTCTTGGGGCATGCCCCGCAAAGGGCCCTGTTCAGGGCTGGTAAGGTAAAAGAGCTTTGAACTTTAGTAATTTAGAATAGGGTAGGGCATTTTCTTATTTTGTGGGTCTTTGTTATTTTATTAGGGGGCTTAGAGTAGGTGTAATTAGTTTAAAATTGTTGTAATATTTTTCTTATGTTTGTAGATATTTTTTTATTTTTTGTAACTTATTTCTTTTTTAATTTTTGTACTTTAGTTAGTTTATTTCATTGTAGTTATTTGTAGATATTGTATTTAATTAATGTATTGATAGTGTAGTGTTAGGTTTAATTGTAGGTAATTGTAGGTATTTTATTTAATTAATTTAATGATAGTATAGTGTTAGGTTTAATTGTAACTTAGGTTAGGATTTATTTTACAGGTAATGTTGTAATTATTTTAACTAGGTAACTATTAAATAGTTCTTAACTATTTAATAGCTATTGTACCTGGTTAAAATAAATACAAAGTTACCTGTAAAATAAATATTAATCCTAAAATAGCTACAATGTAATTATAATTTATATTGTAGCTATATTAGGATTTATTTTACAGGTAAGTATTTAGCTTTAAATAGGAATAATTTATTTAATAAGAGTTAATTAATTTTGTTAGATTAAAATTATATTTAACTTAGGGGGGTGTTAGTGTTAGGGTTAGACTTAGCTTTAGGGGTTAATACATTTATTAGAATAGCGGTGAGCTCCGGTCGGCAGATTAGGGGTTAATAATTGAAGTTAGGTGTCGGCGATGTTAGGGAGGGCAGATTAGGGGTTAATACTATTTATTATAGGGTTAGTGAGGCGGATTAGGGGTTAATAACTTTATTATGATAGTGGTGCGGTCCGCTCGGCAGATTAGGGGTTAATAAGTGTAGGCAGGTGGAGGCGACGTTGTGGGGGGCAGATTAGGGGTTAATAAATATAATATAGGGGTCGGCGGTGTTAGGGGCAGCAGATTAGGGGTACATAAGGATAATGTAAGTAGCGGCGGTTTACGGAGCGGCAGATTAGGGGTTAAAAATAATATGCAGGGGTCAGCGATAGCGGGGGGCGGCAGATTAGAGGTTAATAAGTGTAAGGTTAGGGGTGTTTAGACTCGGGGTACATGTTAGGGTGTTAGGTGCAGACGTAGGAAGTGTTTCCGCATAGCAAACAATGGGGCTGCGTTAGGAGCTGAACGCGGCTTTTTTGCAGGTGTTAGGTTTTTTTTCAGCTCAAACAGCCCCATTGTTTCCTATGGGGGAATCGTGCACGAGCACGTTTTTGAGGCTGGCCGCGTCCGTAAGCAACTCTGGTATCGAGAGTTGAAGCTGCGTTAAATATGCTCTATGCTCCTTTTCTGGAGCCTAACGCAGCCTTTATGTTGACTCTCAATATCAGAGTTATTTTTATGGTGTGGCCAGAAAAAAGCCTGCGTTAGCTTCGCGGGTCCTTACCAACAAAACTCTAAATCTAGCCGTAAAATTGTTATTGTTTAAAAAGATAGATAATGCCTTTAACCTCTTAAGGACATATGACGGAATTTTTCCATCATAAATAGACATGTGCACCGCTAAAAAATTCGGTTCGTTTTCGGTTCGGATCGATTCGGACTTTTAGAATTTAGTTTCGGATCGAATCTGATTCGGCAAAATTTGAATAAATTCGTTTCGGATTTATTCGGATCCGAATAAATTCGTTTCGGATTTATTCGGATTCGGCTGAATTCGGTTCTATTCCGTTCCGAAATTCGGTATGTTTTTACTACACTAACACCCATTTAGTACACTAAGTCACTAACACCCATAAACTACCTATGAACCACTAAACCGAGGCCCCCCCACATCGCAAACCCTATAATAACATTATTTAACCCCTAATCTGCCGATCGGATATCGCCGCCGCCTACATTAGCTATTAACCCCTAATCTGCTGTCCCTAACACCGCCGACCCCTACATTATAGTTATTAACCACTAATCTGCCCCCCCCAACGTCGCCGCAATCTAACTACAAGTATTAACCCCTAATCTGCCGACCCGATATCGCCGCCGCCTAACTTATAGCTATTAACCCCTAATCTGCTGTCCCTAACACCGCCGACCCCTACATTATAGTTATTAACCCCTAATCTGCCTCCCCCAACGTCGCCGCAATCTAACTATAAGTATTAACCCCTAATCTGCCGACCCGATATCGCCGCCGCCTACATTATAGCTATTAACCCCTAATCTGCTGTCCCTAACACCGCCGACCCCTACATTATAGTTATTAACCCCTAATCTGCCTCCCCCAACGTCGCCGCAATCTAACTATAAGTATTAACCCCTAATCTGCCGACCCGATATCGCCGCCGCCTACATTATAGCTATTAACCCCTAATCTGCTGTCCCTAACACCGCCGACCCCTACATTATAGTTATTAACCCCTAATCTGCCTCCCCCCAACGTCGCCGCAATCTAACTACAAGTATTAACCCCTAATCTGCCGACCGCAAATCGCCGCCACTATAATAAATGTATTAACCCCTAAACCGCCGCACTCCCGCCTCGCAAACACTATAATACATTTTATTAACCCCTAATCTGCCCTCCCTAACATCGCCGCCACCTACCTACAATTATTAACCCCTAATCTCCCGCCCCCATCGTCGCCGCTACTATAATAAGGTTATTAACCCCTAAACCTAAGTCTAACCCTAACCCTAACACCCCCTAACTTAAATATAATTTAAATAAAACGAAATAAGTTTACTATAGTTAAATAAATGAATCCTATTTAAAACTAAAGACTTACCTGTAAAATAAACCCTAAGATAGCTGCAATATAACTAATAGTTACATTGTAGCTATCTTAGCATTTATATTTATTTTACAGGCAACTTTGTATTTATTTTAACTAGGTACAATAGTTATTAAATAGTTAATAACTATTTAATAACTACCTAGCTAAAATAAATACAAATTTACCTGTAAAATAAATCCTAACCTAAGTTACACTAACACCTAACACTACACTATCATTAAATTAACTAAATAAATGAATCATATTTAAAACAAAATACTTACCTGTAAAATAAACCCTAATATAGCTGCAATATAACTAATAGTTACATTGTAGCTATTTTAGCATTTATATTTATTTTACAGGCAACTTTGTATTTATTTTAACTAGGTACAAAAGCTATTAAATAGTTATTGACTAATTAATAGCTACCTAGTTAAAATAATTACAAAATTACCTGTAAAATAAATCCTAACCTAAGTTACAATTAAACCTAATTAACTACAAGTACCTACAATTATCTACAATTAAATAAACTAAAGTACAAAACCCCCCCACTAAATTACAAAAAAAAACAAACACTAAATTACAAAAAATAAAAAAATATTACAAGAATTTTAAACTAATTACACCTAATCTAAGCCCCCTAATAAAATAACAAAGCCCCCCAAAATAAAAAAAATGCCCTACCCTATACTAAATTACAAAAGTTAACAGCTATATTACCTTACCAGCCCTGAACAGGGCCCTTTGCGGGGCATGCCCCAAAGAAAACAGCTCTTTTGCCTGTAAAAAAAAAAAACACAATCCCCCCCCCCACATTACAACCCACCACCCACATACCCCTACTCTAACCCAAACCCCCCTTAAATAAACCTAACACTACCCCCCTGAAGATCTCCCTACCTTGAGTCATGTTCACCCAGCCGGGCCGAAGTCTTCATCCGATGGGGCAGAAGAGGACATCCAGACCGGCAGAAGTCTTCATCCAAGCGGGGCAAGAAGAGGTCTTCCATCCATCATACAAGTACCAAAATACAAACAAACACTAAATTACAAAAAATAATAAAATATTACAATAATTTTAAACTAATTACACCTAATCTAAGCCCCCTACTAGCTATTAATATAGCTTCAATATAACTAATAGTTACATTGTAGCTATTTTAGGATTTATATTTATTTTACAGGCAACTTTGTATTTATTTTAACTAGGTACAATAGCTATTAAATAGTTAATAACTATTTAATAACTACCTAGCTAAAATAAATACAAATTTACCTGTAAAATAAATCATAACCTAAGTTACAATTACACCTAACACTACACTATCATTAAATTAACTAAATAAATGAATCCTATATAAAACTAAAGACTTACCTGTGAAATAAACCCTAATATAGCTGCAATATAACTAATAGTTACATTGTAGCTATTTTAGCATTTATATTTATTGTACAGGCAACTTTGTATTTATTTTAACTAGGTACAATAGCTATTAAATAGATATTTACTGATTAATAGCTACCTAGTTAAAATAATTACAAAATTACCTGTAAAATAAATCCTAACCTAAGTTACAATTAAACCTAACACTACACTATCATTAAATAAATTAACTACAAGTACCTACAATTAAATACAATTAAAAAACTAAACTAAAGTACAACCCCCCCCCCACTAAATTACAAAAAATAAAAAAATATTACAAGAATTTTAAACTAATTACACCTAATCTAAGCCCCCTAATAAAATAACAAAGCCCCCCAAAATAAAAAAAATGCCCTACCCTATACTAAATTACAAAAGTTAACAGCTCTATTACCTTACCAGCCCTGAACAGGGCCTTTTGCGGGGCATGCCCCAAAGAAAACAGCTCTTTTGCCTGTAAAAAAAAACACAACCCCCCCCCCCCACATTACAACCCACCACCCACATACCCCTACTCTAACCCAAACCCCCCTTAAATAAACCTAACACTACCCCCCTGAAGATCTCCCTACCTTGAGTCGTGTTCACCCAGCCGGGCCGAAGTCTTCATCCGATGGGGCAGAAGAGGACATCCAGACTGGCAGAAGTCTTCATCCAAGCGGGGCAAGAAGAGATCTTCCATCCATCAGAAAAGTACAAAAAAACAAACAAACACTAAATTAGCAAAAATAATAAAATATTGCAATAATTTTAAACTAATTACACCTAATCTAAGCCCCCTACTAGCTATTAATATAGCTACAATATAACTAATAGTTACATTGTAGCTATTTTAGGATTTATATTTATTTTACAGGCAACTTTGTATTTATTTTAACTAGGTACAATAGCTATTAAATAGTTAATAACTACCTAGCTAAAATAAATACAAATTTACCTGTAAAATAAACCCTAACCTAAGTTACAATTACACCTAACACTACACTGTCATTAAATTAACTAAATAAATTAATCCTATATAAAACTAAATACTTACCTGTAAAATAAACTCTAATATAGCTACAATATAACTAATAGTTACATTGTAGCTATTTTAGCATTTATATTTATTTTACAGGCAACTTTGTATTTATTTTAACTAGGTACAAAAGCTATTAAATAGTTATTGACTAATTAATAGCTACCTAGTTAAAATAATTACAAAATTACCTGTAAAATAAATCCTAACCTAAGTTACTATTAAACCTAACTCTACACTATCATTAAATAAATTAACTACAAGTACCTACAATTAAATACAATGAAATAAACTAAACTAAAGTACAAAAAAAACAAACACTAAATTACAAAAAATAAAAAAAATTACAAGAATTTTAAACTAATTACACCTAATCTAAGCCCCCTAATAAAATAACAAAGCCCCCCAAAATAAAAAAATGCCCTACCCTATACTAAATTACAAAAGTAATCAGCTCTATTACCTTACCAGCCCTGAACAGGGCCTTTTGCGGGGGCATGCCCCATAGAAAACAGCTCTTTTGCCTGTAAAAAAAAACACAATACCCCCCCCCACATTACAACCCACCACCCACATACCCCTACTCTAACCCAAACCCCCCTTAAATAAACCTAACACTACCCCCCTGAAGATCTCTCTACCGTGTCTTCACCCAGCGGGCCGAAGTCTTCATCCGATCGGGCAGAAGAGGACATCCAGACCGGCAGAAGTCTTCATCCAAGCGGGGCAAGAAGAGGTCTTCCATCCATCAGAAGTCTTGATCCAGGCGGCATCTTCTCTGTTCATCCATCCGGAGCGGAGCGGCAGCATCCTGAAGACATCCCACGCAGAGCATCCTCTTCTTTCTTGATCCGACGACTAGGTGACTGTACCTTTAAGTGACGTCATCCAAGATGGCGTCCCTTGAATTCCGATTGGCTGATAGGATTCTATAAGCCAATCGGAATTAAGGTATGAAAAATCTGATTGGCTGATTCAATCAGCCAATCAGATTCAAGTTCAATCCGATTGGCTGATCCAATCAGCCAATCAGATTGAGCTCGCATTCTATTGGCTGATCGGAACAGCCAATAGAATGCGAGGTCAATCTGATTGGCTGATTCCATCAGCCAATCGGATTGAAGTTGAATCTGATTGGCTGATTAAATCAGCCAATCAGATTTTTCCTACCTTAATTCCGATTGGCTGATAGAATCCTATCAGCCAATCGGAATTCAAGGGACGCCATCTTGGATGACGTCACTTAAAGGTACAGTCACCTAGTCGTCGGATCAAGAAAGAAGAGGATGCTCGGCGTGGGATGTCTTCAGGATGCTGCCGCTCCGCTCCGGATGGATGAACAGAGAAGATGCCGCCTGGATCAAGACTTCTGATGGATGGAAGACCTCTTCTTGCCCCGCTTGGATGAAGACTTCTGCCGGTCTGGATGTCCTCTTCTGCCCGATCGGATGAAGACTTCGGCCCGCTGGGTGAAGACACGGTAGAGAGCTCTTCAGGGGGGTAGTGTTAGGTTTATTTAAGGGGGGTTTGGGTTAGAGTAGGGGTATGTGGGTGGTGGGTTGTAATGTGGGGGGGGGTATTGTGTTTTTTTTTACAGGCAAAAGAGCTGTTTTCTATGGGGCATGCCCCGCAAAAGGCCCTGTTCAGGGCTGGTAAGGTAATAGAGCTGATTACTTTTGTAATTTAGTATAGGGTAGGGCATTTTTTTATTTTGGGGGGCTTTGTTATTTTATTAGGGGGCTTAGATTAGGTGTAATTAGTTTAAAATTCTTGTAATTTTTTTTATTTTTTGTAATTTAGTGTTTGTTTTTTTTGTACTTTAGTTTAGTTTATTTCATTGTATTTAATTGTAGGTACTTGTAGTTAATTTATTTAATGATAGTGTAGAGTTAGGTTTAATAGTAACTTAGGTTAGGATTTATTTTACAGGTAATTTTGTAATTATTTTAACTAGGTAGCTATTAAACAGTAAATATCTATTTAATAGCTATTGTACCTAGTTAAAATAAATACAAAGTTGCCTGTAAAATAAATATAAATGCTAAAATAGCTACAATATAACCATTAGTTATATTGTAGCTATATTAGGGTTTATTTTACAGGTAAGTATTTAGTTTTATATAGGATTAATTTATTTAGTTAATTTAATGATAGTGTAGTGTTAGGTGTAATTGTAACTTAGGTTAGGGTTTATTTTACAGGTAAATTTGTATTTATTTTAGCTAGGTAGTTATTAACTATTTAATAGCTATTGTACCTAGTTAAAATAAATACAAAGTTGCCTGTAAAATAAATATAAATCCTAAAATAGCTACAATGTAACTATTAGTTATATTGTAGCTATATTAATAGCTAGTAGGGGGCTTAGATTAGGTGTAATTAGTTTAAAATTATTGTAATATTTTATTATTTTTGCTAATTTAGTGTTTGTTTGTTTTTTTGTACTTTTCTGATGGATGGAAGACCTCTTCTTGCCCCGCTTGGATGAAGACTTCTGCCAGTCTGGATGTCCTCTTCTGCCCCATCGGATGAAGACTTCGGCCCGGCTGGGTGAACACGACTCAAGGTAGGGAGATCTTCAGGGGGGTAGTGTTAGGTTTATTTAAGGGGGGTTTGGGTTAGAGTAGGGGTATGTGGGTGGTGGGTTGTAATGTGGGGGGAGGGATTGTGTTTTTTTTTTACAGGCAAAAGAGCTGTTTTCTTTGGGGCATGCCCCGCAAAGGGCCCTGTTCAGGGCTGGTAAGGTAATAGAGCTGTTAACTTTTGTAATTTAGTATAGGGTAGGGCATTTTTTTTATTTTGGGGGGCTTTGTTATTTTATTAGGGGGCTTAGATTAGGTGTAATTAGTTTAAAATTCTTGTAATATTTTTTTATTTTTTGTAATTTAGTGGGGGGGGGGTTTGTACTTTAGTTTAGTTTTTTTAATTGCATTTAATTGTAGGTACTTGTAGTTAATTTATTTAATGATAGTGTAGTGTTAGGTTTAATTGTAACTTAGGTTAGGATTTATTTTACAGGTAATTTTGTAATTATTTTAACTAGGTAGCTATTAAATAGTCAATATCTATTTAATAGCTATTGAACCTAGTTAAAATGAATACAAAGTTGCCTGTACAATAAATATAAATGCTAAAATAGCTACAATGTAACTATTAGTTATATTGCAGCTATATTAGGGTTTATTTTACAGGTAAGTCTTTAGTTTTATATAGGATTCATTTATTTAGTTAATTTAATGATAGTGTAGTGTTAGGTGTAATTGTAACTTAGGTTATGATTTATTTTACAGGTAAATTTGTATTTATTTTAGCTAGGTAGTTATTAAATAGTTATTAACTATTTAATAACTATTGTACCTAGTTAAAATAAATACAAAGTTGCCTGTAAAATACATATAAATCCTAAAATAGCTACAATGTAACTATTAGTTATATTGAAGCTATATTAATAGCTAGTAGGGGGCTTAGATTAGGTGTAATTAGTTTAAAATTATTGTAATATTTTATTATTTTTTGTAATTTAGTGTTTGTTTGTTTTTTTGTACTTTTCTGATGGATGGAAGACCTCTTCTTGCCCCGCTTGGATGAAGACTTCTGCCAGTCTGGATGTCCTCTTCTGCCCCATCGGATGAAGACTTCGGCCCGGCTGGGTGAACACGACTCAAGGTAGGGAGATCTTCAGGGGGGTAGTGTTAGGTTTATTTAAGGGGGGTTTGGGTTAGAGTAGGGGTATGTGGGTGGTGGGTTGTAATGTGGGGGGAGGGATTGTGTTTTTTTTTTACAGGCAAAAGAGCTGTTTTCTTTGGGGCATGCCCCGCAAAGGGCCCTGTTCAGGGCTGGTAAGGTAATAGAGCTGTTAACTTTTGTAATTTAGTATAGGGTAGGGCATTTTTTTTATTTTGGGGGGCTTTGTTATTTTATTAGGGGGCTTAGATTAGGTGTAATTAGTTTAAAATTCTTGTAATATTTTTTTATTTTTTGTAATTTAGTGGGGGGGGTTTGTACTTTAGTTTAGTTTTTTTAATTGCATTTAATTGTAGGTACTTGTAGTTAATTTATTTAATGATAGTGTAGTGTTAGGTTTAATTGTAACTTAGGTTAGGATTTATTTTACAGGTAATTTTGTAATTATTTTAACTAGGTAGCTATTAAATAGTCAATATCTATTTAATAGCTATTGAACCTAGTTAAAATTAATACAAAGTTGCCTGTACAATAAATATAAATGCTAAAATAGCTACAATGTAACTATTAGTTATATTGCAGCTATATTAGGGTTTATTTTACAGGTAAGTCTTTAGTTTTATATAGGATTCATTTATTTAGTTAATTTAATGATAGTGTAGTGTTAGGTGTAATTGTAACTTAGGTTATGATTTATTTTACAGGTAAATTTGTATTTATTTTAGCTAGGTAGTTATTAAATAGTTATTAACTATTTAATAACTATTGTACCTAGTTAAAATAAATACAAAGTTGCCTGTAAAATACATATAAATCCTAAAATAGCTACAATGTAACTATTAGTTATATTGAAGCTATATTAATAGCTAGTAGGGGGCTTAGATTAGGTGTAATTAGTTTAAAATTATTGTAATATTTTATTATTTTTTGTAATTTAGTGTTTGTTTGTATTTTGGTACTTGTATGATGGATGGAAGACCTCTTCTTGCCCCACTTGGATGAAGACTTCTGCCGGTCTGGATGTCCTCTTCTGCCCCATCGGATGAAGACTTCGGCCCGGCTGGGTGAACACGACTCAAGGTAGGGAGATCTTCAGGGGGGTAGTGTTAGGTTTATTTAAGGGGGGTTTGGGTTAGAGTAGGGGTATGTGGGTGGTGGGTTGTAATGTGAGGGGGGGATTGTGTTTTTTTTTTACAGGCAAAAGAGCTGTTTTCTTTGGGGCATGCCCCGCAAAGGGCCCTGTTCAGGGCTGGTAAGGTAATAGAGCTGTTAACTTTTGTAATTTAGTATAGGGTAGGGCATTTTTTTTATTTTGGGGGGCTTTGTTATTTTATTAGGGGGCTTAGATTAGGTGTAATTAGTTTAAAATTCTTGTAATATTTTTTTATTTTTTGTAATTTAGTGTTTGTTTTTTTTTGTAATTTAGTGGGGGGGTTTTGTACTTTAGTTTATTTAATTGTAGATAATTGTAGGTACTTGTAGTTAATTAGGTTTAATTGTAACTTAGGTTAGGATTTATTTTACAGGTAATTTTGTAATTATTTTAACTAGGTAGCTATTAATTAGTCAATAACTATGTAATAGCTATTGTACCTAGTTAAAATAAATACAAAGTTGTCTGTAAAATAAATATAAATGCTAAAATAGCTACAATGTAACTATTAGTTATATTGCAGCTATATTAGGGTTTATTTTACAGGTAAGTATTTTGTTTTAAATAGGATTCATTTATTTAGTTAATTTAATGATAGTGTAGTGTTAGGTGTTAGTGTAACTTAGGTTAGGATTTATTTTACAGGTAAATTTGTATTTATTTTAGCTAGGTAGTTATTAAATAGTTATTAACTATTTAATAACTATTGTACCTAGTTAAAATAAATACAAAGTTGCCTGTAAAATAAATATAAATGCTAAGATAGCTACAATGTAACTATTAGTTATATTGCAGCTATCTTAGGGTTTATTTTACAGGTAAGTCTTTAGTTTTAAATAGGATTCATTTATTTAACTATAGTAAACTTATTTCGTTTTATTTAAATTATATTTAAGTTAGGGGGTGTTAGGGTTAGGGTTAGACTTAGGTTTAGGGGTTAATAACCTTATTATAGTAGCGGCGACGATGGGGGCGGGAGATTAGGGGTTAATAATTGTAGGTAGGTGGCGGCGATGTTAGGGAGGGCAGATTAGGGGTTAATAAAATGTATTATAGTGTTTGCGAGGCGGGAGTGCGGCGGTTTAGGGGTTAATACATTTATTATAGTGGCGGCGATTTGCGGTCGGCAGATTAGGGGTTAATACTTGTAGTTAGATTGCGGCGACGTTGGGGGAGGCAGATTAGGGGTTAATAACTATAATGTAGGGGTCGGCGGTGTTAGGGACAGCAGATTAGGGGTTAATAGCTATAATGTAGGCGGCGGCGATATCGGGTCGGCAGATTAGGGGTTAATACTTGTAGTTAGATTGCGGCGACGTTGGGGGAGGCAGATTAGGGGTTAATAACTATAATGTAGGGGTCGGCGGTGTTAGGGACACCAGATTAGGGGTTAATAGCTATAATGTAGGTGGCGGCGATATTCGGTCGGCAGATTAGGGGTTAATAAAATAATGTAGGTGTCAGCGATAGCGGAGGCAGCAGATTAGGGGTTAATAAGTGTTAGATTAGGGGTGTTTAGAGACTCGGGGTACATGTTAGGGTGTTAGGTGCAGACTTAGTGTTTCCCCATAGGAAACAATGGGGCTGCGGTGTTAGTTTTTTTTCAGCCGAAACTCCCATTGTTTCCTATGGGGAAATGCCGAATCTTAACGAGCTAATTCGGATTTATTCGGAGATACGGCAGCTATTTCGGATTCATTCGGTAGATTCGGAAGTATTTTAATTCGGAAATCCGAATCGATCCGAATCTCCGAATTTACCGAATTTACCGAATTTCCGAATTAATCCGAAACGAACCGCACATGTCTAATCATAAAACAATTGAGCAAACTGAAAGCTGTGTCCTTAAAGGGTTAATACCCATCCCCCAGCTTTGCGCAACCAAAATTGTTATATTAATATACTTTATAACATTTAAAACCTCTAAAGTTCTGCCTGTTTCTAAGCCATTAAAGACAGTCTCTTATCACATGCTTTTGTATTAGCTTTTCGCAACAGGGGAGTGCTAGTTCATGTGAGCCATATAGATAACATTATGATCACGCCTATGGCTTGTGGCAGACACTGCACTAATTGTCTAAAATGCAAGTCAGTAGATAATAAATACAAAGTCATGTGGTCAGGGGCTGTCAGAAGATGCTTAGATACAAAGCAATCACAGGTAAAAAGTATAACTGTTGGTTATGCAAAACTGGGGAATTAGTAATAAAGAAATTATCTATCTTTCAAAACAATAAAACTTCTGGTGTAGACTTTCCCTTTAAGCTAGCTGCCAACAGAGCAATGCTGTTCCTTCAATAAAGGATAACGATATAATGAAGCTAATGTGATTATAGAAGAAAATTGGAAAATTGTTTGAAAATGTATGTTCTGTCCAAATCATGAAAGAAAATGCCGGGATTTCCTGTCCCTTTAAAACGGCTATATTATTGTAACAGCTGTGTGAAGACATTCATTTCCTATTAATTTAATCTTTCACCCAATTTCTTTCAGCAAAAATTATTTTAACATGTTTTAATAGTGCTCTTTCATACACATGATAGAAATGTTTTATATCCTCTAAGTGGATTTTTTTTAGCTAATTATAATTTGCTACATACAAGCTTGTATCTTGGCTGGAAAAGGACATGTTATTAGTGTGAGCAGTTTTATTTTCATTGATTTGCTCTTTAGATCTGCTAACTTGGCAGTAGGAGCCTAATGAGTGAGCCATAATCTAGCAACCAGGTGAGACTAATTGAATACAGAACACTTTGATAACGAATTTACCAAAGCTATATAGTGCATTTTTATAATAGAAACTATTATAGATAATAAATCTTTTTTGTACATAAAATGGATCTGTAGATGCCGGAATAAAGTACACTACAATCAAAGTATGATAGAGATTTTATAGCGCAAAGGGCCTTATACTATAACATTTGTTTGTATATATATATATATATATATATATATATATATATATATATATATATAAATATATATATATATATATACTGTGTGTACAGAGGTATTTATATATGTGTATATATGTATTTAAAGACATATATACACATAAATATATATATAAATATAAATATTTAAATGCATTGGAGCTCTTTGCAGTCAAGTAGCTTAAAACATGAAAAATCAATATGTAATATTCAAATTTAATAAAGTGCTTAACTATGTACTCACTGTAAATATTTCACATTCCAATAGGCGAATATGTTATAAGTATTATTTAAATAGATATTCCTAAATATATCTGTATATAACTATACATATATATATATATATATATATATATATATATATATATATATATATATACAGTATAATAAAAACAGCAGTGACCACCCAGTAGCACGCCACTTTCTACAACATGGCCATACGGTAGTCATGTTAAGAACAATCCTCATAGATAGGGTCCCTCCTCTTAAAAAAGGAGGTAACAGGGATGAAGAACTTTTAAAATAGGAAGAAGGGTGGATACATCGTTTGGGCACTATGTGCCCTAAAGATCTTAATTAATACCCAATTAGATCTATAGTTGTTTTATTAAAGATATTGCAGTATCAATATTATACTTTCTCGTGTCTTATCCTGTTTTGCTTATTTTTCATATTTGAATTCATATTTTCAGTATTGGGACATGTGGTCCCTAGGGACCGTTGTACATAAGTGTCATTAATATTCAATAGAAATAAACAAGAAAAAAGTTGACAGTGCCCAGCACTCACATAGAACCATAGAGCAACTGTAATATATGAAACCGGGTCAAAGTCAGAAACTGGTTGTAGGATAAAACGTAACTTTTACTATTCCCAAATAAAATTGGCAAGGTGTACCAAAGGTGTATAACATAGAATCAGTGTAAGGACAAACATTTAAAACTTAGAATAAAAAACACAAAAGAGTATGGTCTGTTAGCGTGAGACACAGGTACAGAATTAACACCAGGATAATTGTTTAGACATCCAGTCCAGCTCACAACTCACAAAAATGCACGGATTGCACTGAAACTTATCTAACAAAGGGGATTGACCCCAACAACATTACCTATCCTGTGCAATACTGGCATAGGGAGTAAGAGCAAGACTGAATGGCAGGAGGATTCAAATATAAGGAGGCAAGTGCCTGGATATATCAAATAAAAGTTCCTGGAAAGTAAGCAATTAGTGGTCTCACGCGCACAGACAACGCCTGATGCGCATTTCACCGCTAGCGCGGCTTTCTCAGAGGCTAGCGGCGAAATGCGCATCAGGCGTTGTCTGTGCGCGTGAGACCACTAATGCTGGTGACTGGGCAAGACCAATCCACAACTGTCCTCGGCCCACCGGGCAAATGCACTCTTTGCCCTATGGTCAGTCTGGGCCTGTTATCAGCACAATACAAATAAATGATAATAATAATCATCATTTTTTTCCTGCTACTTCTGTAATTTCCCCTGGAAATTCTATTTCTACTCCCATGAGACATTTTTTTTTTTTAAAATAAATAAATAACTGTTTGGCTACAGTCCTGCTCTTACATTCTACTAGACCAAACCTGTGTGCATTATTCAAAAGCAAAATATGTATATAAGTGTTTATACAATTTTGATGCATTTAATAAAATGCAGCACTTTCCGTATTTAGTTGCTGCCAAAACTGTATTGATCGAGGGATAAATTAGAAAATGTGTGGAGAAGAGAGTGACTTATCCTGTCCATCTTTACAAAATGTTATCTAATTTGCTTGGAATTGAGTTCCTCTTTGCAAGCATAATCATTCTGCAAAGATAAGGAACATATACATTTATTTGATTTATTGCTATTAGAATATTTTTAACAAAAGCTAAATCATATCTTTTCATACAGTGAAGACTATTTTGTATACATTTGGATATTTTGTGAAATATGTTTATCTTAAGCTTGATAAAATCTATGACTATTGGCAATGATGGGACACTAGGCTAAGACACTTGTCTCACTGAATTAATTAAAGAGATAGAAAACCCCAAAATGTTCTTTTATTATTCAGATAGAACATACAATTTTAAACAACTTTCCAATTTAATTATATTAGCAAATTTTCTTCATTCTCTTGTTAGCTATTGCTGAAGGGACAACATTGCACTACTGACAGGAAACAGAAAATATCTATTTAGCTAATCACAAGAGACAAATGTGTGCAGGCACCAATTAGCAGCAGCTCCCACTAGTGCATGATATGTGCGTATTCATTTTTTTTTAACAAGGGATACTAAGAGAATGAAGCACATTTGAAAATAGAAGTGAATTTAAAAGTGTCCTAAAATGACATGCTCTATCTGAATCATGCAAGTTTATTTTTTGCTTTCTTATCCCTTTAAAGGACCATATTAGCCAAAAAATGACATTCTCTGATCCATTAGAGCATGTAATTTTATGACTAGTAACCCTGCTGTACTATGTGTTTAACCCCCAGCAATTGTCACAACTAATTGTACATCTGAGTCATGCGACTAGCGCTGCTTATTGGATCAGTAACGAGTTGTGATCGGAACTTGCAGTGCACCGGATGTTTTGCGCGACATTTTTACTGTGTGTTTAACCCCTCTGCGGAAGTTAAACACACAGAAGAAGAGGTTCAATAGTCTTTAAATGAGATGCTTTAACGGATAAGAGCATGTTAGCTTTCGACTATTATTTCCCTTTTAGTTTACCAGAAAGGAGCATTGGGGCTGTATGGGGTTTTAAGAAAAGAGAAGATGGAGCAGTTCTCATTTTAATTATTATTTTATTTGAATCTTTTTTTTAATATCCCCTATAGTAGAGTCTATGCTTGTAGTGTATGTAATTTAAAGGGACAGTCTAGTCCAAAATAAACTTTCATAATTCAGATAGAGAATGTAATTTTAAACCATTTTCAAATGTACTTTTATCACAAATTTTGCTTTGTTCCCTTGGTATTCTTAGTTGAAAGCTAAACCTAGGAGGTTCATCTGCTAATTTCTAAGCCCTTTAAGGCTGTTTTTCACCACTAGAGGGTGTTAGTTAATGTGTGTCATATAGATAACACTGTGCCTACGCACGTGGAGTTCAGGTGAGCCAGCTCTGATTGGCTAAAATGGATGTCTGTCAAAAGAACTGAAAAAAGGGGGCAGTTTGCAGAGGATTAGATACAAGGTAATCACAGAGGTAAAAAGTATATTAATATAACTGTGTTGGTTGTGCAAAACTAGGGAATGGGTAATAAAGGGATTATCTATCTTTTTAAACAATACAAATTCTGGTGTAGACTGTCCCTTTAAGTTGTTGATATAAAATGCAAATATTTTATCTTTGATTTCTTTGTCTAATACATAGTTAATATGCATTTTAGAACAAAAAAAAGAATACAGTTGATTGTATGAGTGGTAGCATCCTTATAAGATGGTGGAAAGTCTATCAATTTCAGGCCTTTCCGCCTGATTAATTCTGATATAATAATATTAAACAAATTATTTGAAAACAGGTTGATGATAAGAATACGCTATTTGCATGGGATAAACTGTGTTCAAGCTGTCAAGCATCACAAGGAATTACATAAATTGTCATACAAATTAATCTAGCACAATCATATGTCTCAGTCTAGCGCTGAACAATAAAAATTAATTTAACAAGATTTTAAACTCAGTGTACACTCTGAGACATTAAATTGCAACCTGCTAAATCCAATCCTTATAAAAGGATGCAGTTAAAAGGACAGTAAAGTCAAACATGCAGCATGAAGAGTAAACCTAAGTTACATATTAGAAGTAAATGGGATATATTTGAACAATTACACACAATGGCCTCTATTTATGAAAGGTCTTGCGGACCTGATCCGACAGTGCGGGTCAGGTTGGCAAGACCTCTCTGAATGCGGAGAGCAATACGCTCTCCATATTCAGCATTGCACCAGCAGCTCACAAGAGCTGCTGGTGCAACGCCGCCCCCTGCTGACTTGCGGCCAATCGGCCGCCAGCAGGGAGGTATCAATCAACCCGATCGTATTCGATCGGGTTGAATTGTGGCGATTCCTGTCCGCCTGCTCAGAGCAGATGGACAGTGTTATGGAGCAGAGGTCTTTAGACCGCTGCTTCATAACTGCTGTTTCTGGCGAGTCTGAAGACTCGCCAGAAACACGGGCCATCAAGCTCCATTCGGAGCTTGATAGATAGGCCCCTTTAGCTAAACCATAAAAGTATAAATTTGACTTTATTTAGAATGCAAAGAGAATCCGGGCAATATGGGTATATGGGTTAAGAATAGGTAGAAGGAAGAACAAACTGTGAGAGTTAAAGAGTCACCCATATATAACTAAACTGTTACCATAAAGGTCCATTACTAAGTTATTAAACATAGCTTTTTAGCTTGGTTTTTTTTTCAGGATAATAACAAAAAGAGATGACATTATTAGTGTACATAGATGCTGGGGAGGGAAAAAAATGAAATACCTTAAACGTAATAACATTTGTGGCAACATCTGCTGCATAAGCGAGTTGTTTGTTGTACACTTGTTCTACACATCATTGGTGTCTCATTATTATCATAAAAAGTAATGCTAGTGGGTGTTTGTGCACGTGCAAATGATGATAGTGAATACTTGTCCCCTCCAGGACACTCATGGTAGACATGTTTTGGAAAGTCTTGGCTTATGGATTAAAAACAAAATGATCAGGATAGAAATAAGTGAAAGAAAGTTCTGAAAGAAAGCAGGACTATAGAACCGATCTAGTGAGTAGAAGAGAGATAAGAGTGATGCAATAGGCAAAGATATATGAGAGAGTGAAGTATTTGCATTCATTTATTTTCCCCAAGATTCACATTAAAGGTTGGGTCCATCTTATATGTTTAACATATGTTAGTTGCTAGTTCTATTACTGGGGAATCATGCAGTCACAACAAAAAACCATAAAGCATATTTCCCATGCAATAAGGATTTCCATTGAACTATCTATTTGATAAAATCTACACCGTTGTAATATGTTTTACATTATAGAAAAGATAGACACCTGGAATCTAGAAAACTGGTTGTTAAATAAATATGAACACCAAAATGAAACTATCATAGTTCAGATAGAGTATGCAATTTTTAAAAGACTTTTCAATTTACTTTTATAAAGATCTACAAATATGACTTTATTCCTTTGGTATCCTTTGACGAAAAGAAAACCTAGGTAAGCTCAGGAACAGCATTACTGGGAGTTAGATTGTAATTTGTGGCTATACACATATGCCTCTTCTCATTGGTTCACCACATGTGTTCAGTTAGGTCCCAGTCGTGCACTGCTCCTCTGGAGCTGACTTGAACTATATGTTTAAACACATAGTTCAATAATGCAATAATAGAATTCTCTAACATATTACGTAATTTTAGCTGGATGTACGAACGCAGCTAACATAGGCTCCACTCATGCCCTTTGAAATAGCTTCTCACAAATGTACCCACTACTGACAACCCACCAACTAGACTCTGCTGACTACTGTACAGACAAGGGGCCTGAATATTGAATGTAGAACAATAGGAAGTGGGAGGCAAACAAATGCATCTACACAGCTGCAAACTTCATTAAATAGCATGTGCCTTTTTACAAAAGAAGGACTTCAGAGTTGCAGAACATTTCATTGTCAGAATAATGACAGGTGAATATGTCAGTATTACTCATCACTGTATTAAGATAAAATCTAAAATGATATAAATGCAAGTATCACAAATGATAAATAGAAGTATCTCCATATGAATTAAACAGTAGAGTTTTTGCTAGGATTTACCAGTGCTACAAATAAAGGGGTTTAAAAAGAAGCTTAAAAATCTTCATGCTGAAAGTTCCTTTATTTGCAATGAGTTTATGCCAAGCTGAGTGCCTCCAGCCGTCATGGCAAAACACAATTTTTTTCAATGAAGTGACATTTCCACCTCTTAGCCAATAGTCATGCAGCCCAATCGGCTAAGAGGTGGAAACACCACCTCATTAAGGAAATATAATTTTACCGTGGGCAGTCAGAGTTGTTCAGCTCAGCATAAACTCGCTGCAAATCAAGAAACTTTCAGCATGAAGTTTTTATAATTCCTGACTGAAAGTCTCCTTTATTTGCAGTACTGGTAAATCCTAGCATTTAAAAAACACTAGGATTTACCATCACTTTAATTTGCAAATTTACAACATATTTAGGGTTTCACTTTAGCAGTGTTTTCTTTGTTCCTGGGCTTTTCAAGGGACATTGTATTTTTCTTTGTTGAATTTAAAAGGGAGCATATTATATAATGTATATATTTTTTAAAAATGACAGTATTTCTGTATGAAAAGTTGAACATTTGCGTTATTCTCATGGACTGTATCACTGTCTACATATAGAATAATAGGAGGGTTCAGGGGTTATCAGCCAATGAGCTTCTATTATTATTATTATTATACTTTATTTATGAAGCGCCAACATATTCCGCAGCGCTGTCCATGGGTAGAATTAATTTAAATAAAACAATGATATAAAACTTGTAAGAGACAGGACAAAATTTACAAACACATACCAGAGGAATTGAGGGCCCTATTCCTGTGGGAACTTACAATCTAGAAGGGTAGGAGGTTGAGAAACAGTAGGTGAGGACTGCAAGAGTGAGCAAGATGTTAATACAGAGTTAGATGAGGGAAATGTTAGGTAAGTGAAATTAATTTATTACTGAGTTGGGTGGCAGGCTTCTCTGAACAAACAAGTCTTCAGGGAGCATTTAAAAGAAGAAAAAACATAATTTATGCTTACCTGATAAATTTATTTCTCTTGTAGTGTATCCAGTCCACGGATCATCCATTACTTATGGGATATTCTCCTTCCCAACAGGAAGTTGCAAGAGGATCACCCACAGCAGAGCTGCTATATAGCTCCTCCCCTAACTGTCATATCCATTCATTCGACCGAAAACAAACAGAGAAAGGAGAAACCATAGGGTGCAGTGGTATCCAGTCCACGGATCATCAATTACTTATGGGATACCAATACCAAAGCTAAAGTACACGGATGATGGGAGGGACAAGGCAGGATTAAGCGGAAGGAACCACTGCCTGAAGAACCTTTCTCCCAAAAACAGCCTCCAAAGAAGCAAAAGTATCAAATTTGGAAAAAGTGTGAAGCGAAGACCAAGTCGCAGCCTTGCAAATCTGTTCAACAGAGGCCTCATTTTTAAAGGCCCAGGTGGAAGCCACAGCTCTAGTAGAATGAGCTGTAATCCTTTCAGGGGGCTGCTGTCCAGCAGTCTCATAGGCTAGGCATATTATGCTCCGAAGCCAAAAGGAAAGAGAGGTTGCCGAAGCTTTTTGACCTCTCCTCTGTCCAGAGTAAACGACAAACAGGGTAGATGTTTGACGAAAATCTATAGTAGCTTGTAAGTAAAACTTCAAGGCACGGACTACGTCCAGATTATGTAAAAGACGTTCCTTCTTTGAAGAAGGATTAGGACACAATGATGGATCTCTTGATTGATATTCTTGTTAGAAACCACCTTAGGTAAAAACCCAGGTTTGATACGCAGGACTACCTTATCTGCATGAAAAATCAGATAAGGAGAATCACATTGTAAGGCAGATAGCTCAGGGACTCTCCGAGCCGAGGAAATAGCCATCAAAAACAGAACTTTCCAAGATAAAAGTTTAATATCAATGGAATGAAGGGGTTCAAACTGAACTCCTTGAAGAACTTTAAGAACCAAGTTTAAGCTCCACGGGGGAGCAACAGGTTTAAACACAGGCTTAATTCTAACCAAAGCCTGGCAAAATGCCTGGACGTCTGGAACCTCTGCCAGACACTTATGCAAAAGAATAGACAGAGCAGAAATCTGTCCCTTTAAGGAACTAGCTGATAATCCTTTGTCCAAGCCCTCTTGGAGAAAAGACAATATTCTAGGAATCCTAACCTTACTCCATGAGTAATTCTTGGATTCACACCAATAAAGATATTTACTCCATATCTTGTGGTAGATTTTCCTGGTAACAGGCTTTCGTGCCTGTATTAAAGTATCAATGACTGACTCGGAGAAGCCACGCTTTGATAGAATCAAGCGTTCAATCTCCATGCAGTCAGTCTCAGAGAAATTAGATTTGGATGATTGAAAAGACCTTGTATCAGAAGGTCCTGTCTTAGAGGCAGAGTCCATGGTGGAAAGGATGACATGTCCACTAGGCCTGCATACCAAGTTCTGCGTGGCCACGCAGGTGCTATCAGAATCACAGATGCTCTCTCCTGTTTGATTTTGGCAATCAGTCGAGGGAGCAGAGGAAACGGTGGAAACACATAAGCCAGGTTGAAGAACCAAGGCGCTGCTAGAGCATCTATCAGCGTCGCTTCTGGGTCCCTGGACCTGGATCCGTAACAAGGAAGCTTGGCGTTCTGGCGAGACGCCATGAGATCCAACTCTGGTTTGCCCCAACGATGAATCAACTGAGCAAACACCTCCGGATGGAGTTCCCACTCCCCCAGATGGAAAGTCTGACGACTTAGAAAATCCGCCTCCCAGTTCTCCACGCCTGGGATATGGATTGCTGACAGGTGGCAAGAGTGGTACTCTGCCCAGCAAATTATTTTTGAGACTTCTAACATCGCTAGGGAACTCCTGGTTCCCCCTTGATGGTTGATGTAAGCCACAGTCGTGATGTTGTCCGACTGAAATCTGATGAACCTCAGTGTTGCTAACTGAGGCCAAGCCAGAAGAGCATTGAAGTTTCTCCTCCTGAGTCCACGATCCCTGTGCCTTCAGGGAATTCCAGACTGCACCCCAACCTAGAAGGCTGGCATCTATTGTAACAATTGTCCAATCTGGCCTGCGAAAGGTCATACCCTTGGACAGGTGTACCCAAGACAACCACCAGAGAAGAGAATCTCTGGTCTCTTGATCCAGATTTAGCAGAGGGGACAAATCTGTGTAATCCCCATTCCACTGACTCTGCATGCATAATTGCAGCGGTCTGAGATGAAGGCGCGCAAATGGCACTATGTCCATTGCCGCTACCATTAAGCCGATTACCTCCATACACTGAGCTACCAAAGGGCGCGGAATGGAGTGAAGAACACGGCAAGCATTTAGAAGTTTTGATAACCTGGACTCCGTCAGGTAAATTTTCATTTCTACAGAATCTATAAGAGTCCCTAAGAAGGAGACTCTTGTGAGTGGGGATAGAGAACTCTTTTCCTCGTTCACTTTTCACCCGTGCGACCTCAGAAATGCCAGAACTATCTCTGTATGAGACTTGGCAACTTGAAAGCTTGACACCTGTATCAGGATGTCGTCTAGATACGGAGCCACCGCTATGCCTTGCGGTCTTAGAACCGCCAGAAGTGAGCCCAGAACTTTTGTAAAGATTCTCGAGGCTGTAGCCAACCCGAAGGGAAGAGCTACAAATTGGTAATGCCTGTCTAGAAAGGCAAACCTTAGAAACCGATGATGATCTTTGTGAATCGGTATGTGAAGGTAGGCATCCTTTAAGTCCACTGTGGTCATGTACTGACCTTCTTGGATCATGGGTAGGATGGTCCGAATAGTTTCCATTTTGAAAGATGGAACTCTGAGGAATTTGTTTAAGATCTTTAGATCCAAAATTGGTCTGAAGGTTCCCTCTTTTTTGGGAACCACAGATTCGAATGAAAACCCTGTCCTTGTTCCGTCCGCGGAACTGGATGGATCACTCCCATAACTAGGAGGTCTTGCACACAGCGTAGGAATGCCTCTTTCTTTATCTGATTTGCAGATAGCCTTGAAAGATGAAATCTCCCTTGTGGAGAGGAAGCTTTGAAGTCCAGAAGATATCCCTGAGATATGATCTCCAACGCCCAGGGATCTCGAACATCTCTTGCCCACGCCTGGGCGAAGAGAGAAAGTCTGCCCCCTACTAGATCCGTCGCCGGATAGGGGGCCGTTCCATCATGCTGTCTTAGAGGCAGCAGCAGGCTTTCTGGCCTGCTTGCCTTTGTTTCAGGACTGGTTAGGTTTCCAGGCCTGCTTAGATTGAGCAAAAGTTCCCTCTTGTTTTGAAGCGGAGGAAGTTGATGCTGCACCTGCCTTGAAATTTCGAAAGGCACGAAAATTAGACTGTTTGGCCTTTGCTTTGGCCCTGTCCTGAGGAAGGGTGTGACCCTTACCTCCAGTAATGTCAGCAATAATTTCCTTCAAACCAGGCCCGAATAAGGTCTGCCCCTTGAAAGGAATGTTGAGTAATTTAGACTTCGAAGTCACCACAGCTGACCAGGATTTAAGCCATAGCACCCTACGTGCTTGGATGGCGAATCCGGAATTCTTAGCCGTTAGTTTAGTCAAATGAACAATGGCATCAGAAACAAATGAGTTAGCTAGCTTAAGTGTTCTAAGCTTGTCAATAATTTCAGTCAATGGAGCTGTATGGATGGCCTCTTCCAGGGCCTCAAACCAGAATGCCGCCGCGGCCATGAGAGGCGCAATGCATGCAAGGGGCTGTAAAATAAAACCTTGTTGAATAAACATTTTCTTAAGGTAACCCTCCAATTTTTTATCCATTGGATCTGAAAAAGCACAACTGTCCTCAACCGGGATAGTAGTACGCTTTGCTAAAGTAGAAACTGCTCCCTCCACCTTAGGGACCGTCTGCCATAAGTCCCGTGTAGTGGCATCTATTGGAAACATTTTTCTAAATATAGGAGGTGGGGAAAAGTAGTTTCCTCTGTGTCAGACATGTTTAAACAGACTAGCAATGAGACTAGCAAGCTTGGAAAACACTTTAAACAAGTTTACAAGCAATATAAAAAACGTTACTGCACCTTTAAGAAACACAAATTTTGTCAAAATTTGAAATAACAGTGAAAAAAGGCAGTTACACTAACGAAATTTTTACAGTGTATGTAACAAGTTAGCAGAGCATTGCACCCATTTGCAAATGGATGATTAACCCCTTAATACCAAAATGGAATAATAAAAGACAAAAACGTTTTTTTTGTTGGTTTTTTTTTTGTTTTTTTTTCAAACAGTCACAACAACTGCCACAGCTCTACTGTGGTTTTTACCTCCCTCAAAAACGACTTTGAAGCCTTTTGAGCCCTCCAGAGATGTCCTGGATCATGCAGAGGGAAACTGAATGTCTCTGTCAGTATTTTTAGCTGCAGAGAAAAGCACTAAAAAAGGCCCCTCCCACTCATATTACAACAGTGGAAAGCCTAAGGAAACTGTTACTAGGCAAAATTCAAGCCAGCCATGTGAAAAAAAACTAGGCCCCAATAAGTTTTATCACCAAATACATATAAAAACGATTAAACATGCCAGCAAACGTTTTATATTACATTTTTATAAGAGTATGCATCTCTATTAATAAGCCTGATACCAGTAGCTATCACTGCATTTAAGGCTTTACTTACATTAGTTCAGTATCAGCAGCATTTTCTAGCAAATTCCATCCCTAGAAAAATATTAACTGCACATACCTTATTACAGGAAAACCTGCACGCTATTCCCCCTCTGAAGTTACCTCACTCCTCAGAATATGTGAGAACAGCCATGGATCTTAGTTACTTCTGCTAAGATCATAGAAAACGCAGGCAGATTCTTCTTCTAAATATTGCCTGAGATAAACAGTACACTCCGGCACCATTTAAAAATAACAAACTTTTGATTGAAGAATAAACTAAGTATAAAACACCACACTCCTCTTACGACCTCCATCTTGGTTGAGCCTTGCAAGAGAATGACTGGATATGACAGTTAGGGGAGGAGCTATATAGCAGCTCTGCTGTGGGTGATCCTCTTGCAACTTCCTGTTGGGAAGGAGAATATCCCATAAGTAATGGATGATCCGTGGACTGGATACACTTAACAAGAGAAATTAGGACAAAGCCTGACAGCACGAGGGAGAGAGTTCCAGAGGGTAGGTGCTGCAAGACAGAAGTCCTGCAGTCTAGCATGGGAAGAGGTGATAGTTGAAGATGCAAGGAGCAGGTCATTTTTTGGATCTTAATGGGCGGGCTGGAGTATACTTCTTTATTAGAGAGGATAGGTAGGGGGGTGCGGCGTTGGTGAGAGCTTTGTATGTAAGGGTGAGAATTTTGAATTTAATTCTGCTGTGAATGGGGAGCCAATGAAGGGACTAGCAGAGAGGTGCAGCAGAAACAGAGCGACGGGAAAGGTGGATTAGCTTGGCAGAGGCATTAAGGATGGATTGAAGGGGGGAGAGGTGGGAATGAGGAAGGCCAGTAAGTAGGTTATTGCAGTAGTCAAGTCGGGAAATAACAAGGGGATGGATTATTTGCTTTGATGAGTTAGGGCTCAGAAAAGTCGAATCTTGGAAATATTGCGAAGGTGGTTGCAACAGGGTATAGAAAGCGATTGGATGTAGGGGAAGAAGGATAGACTTGAGTCAAGTGTAACTCCAAGGCAGCAGACTTGGGGTGATGGGGAATTGGTGATGCCGTCAACAGGGATAGAGAAGTCAGAAGTCAGTGTAGAGCTTGAGGGGGAGATTAGAAGGAGTTCAGTCTTGGACATGTTAATCTTTAGGTGGTGAGAGGCCATCCAGGAAGAAATACCAGATAAGCAGTCGCTGACCTGAGAAAGGACAGAGGGAGAGAGCAGGGGTGGGGAGGTAGATCTGGGCGTCATTAGCACAGAGGTGATATTTGAAGCCATAACTGTTGATAAGTTTACCCAGTGAAGAAGTATAAATGAAGAAAAGTAGAGGACCCAGAACAGATCCTTGAGGTACTCCAACAGACAGAGGCATTGGAGTGGAGGAGTCGCTGGCAAATGACACAGAGAAAGACCTGTGAGAAAGATAGGAGTGAAGAAAAAGAGCTAAGGTTCTGTAGGAGGAGGGGGTGGTCAACTGTGTCGAAGGCAGCTGAGAGGTCAAGTAAGATGAGTATAGAGTAGTGGCCAATATTTTTTGCAGAGAGAAGATCCTTGGTAAGGGCAGTCTCAGTTGAGTATGCCACAGACCAGCTGTGTACACTTCTTGTTAATTTCAATACCGAAATAAACGATTTGACATTTACCTTTAGCATGTAAAAAACATATTTTTTGAAGATACAGTATAATAATATAGGGCCATATTAAAAGGGGAGTGCTAATTAATGGTCCTGCCTGAGCGTTAATTGTGCTAGAAGTAAGCTTTTGTGCTTGTCCGGTTGCACTCGTATTATGAGTTGAAAGTAAACTGTTTTTGCTTGTGCGCTTACCCAATGAGCACAAATAGCTGAAGCTAGAATATCACAAGCGTGTTCACGTAATCCCTCATAGAAGTCAACAAAGAACAAATTTTTTTTTTAAAAAACACCCCACTCTCACGCAAACCCGATCACATATTGTCATGTGTACTAACCCGGTATGAAAATATAAATATTTCACATTCCAGTGTTCTGCACATAACAGAATATGCTCTATTTTTCATAAATAAATTATATATATATAAAAATTATATATATATAGGATATATAGGCATATCTATTGATAAATACTTAGAACAAATTCCCCAATGTGCAGATTATTGGAATGTGAGACATTTACAGTAAATACACAGTTAAATTCTTTATTAAATATGAATATTGCATTCATATGCTTTTACATGTTTTCATCTACTTAACTGCAAAGGGCTCCAATGCACTTATTATGGCTATATATGTGTACATATGTATTTATGTGGTTATATGTGTGTATATGTCTATAAATACCTAAATACATATGTATTCATATACAGCTTAAAAGGACAAGAAACCCAAAATATTTCTTTCATGATTTAGGCAGAACATAAAATTTTAAACAACTTTCCAGTTTACTTCTATTATCAAATTTACTTCATTCTCTTGATATCATTTGTTGAAGCAGCAGCAATGCACTACTGGTTTCTAACTGAACACATGGGTGAGCCAATGACAATGGGTATTTATATGCAGCCACCAATCAGCAGCTAGAACCTAGGTTCTTTTCTGCACATGAGCTTACCTAGATAAACCTTTCAGCAAAGGATACAAGAGAAGGAAGCAAATTAAATAATATAAGTAAATTGGAAAGTTGTTTAAAATTGTATGCTCTGTCTAAATCATAAATGTCTAATTATGACGTTACTGTCCCTTTAAAGTTCAATGCCCTGTTAAGCCCAGTCACTATATAGAAACAGATTTTATCAAGCTGACATGATTAGTGCTAAAAAGCTATCTTCAGTTATCCACAGAGCAATATGTATCCCTGCAAGTAACCTATATAACACTGTGGAGTGTCTGATAAACATAAGATGATTCAATCTACCCAGGGGCAAGCAACAGGAAGATAGATGTTCCAGTGAAACACCAGATGAATGTCAACATTTAAGAGAACTGGCTCTCATGTAACTACAGTATATTTTCAAATTGCAAACACTGCTTGTGAATCTGGAATATCAGCCTGTTTATTGCAGTTTTTTATGCTGTCTAAAATACTAGATCATTAGTTGTTACTCTGTCCTAGTTTAAAGTGAATGCAAATGCACACATTATATATTTTTATTATGTGACAGAGACAGTCAGGGAACAATTTTTTTTTTAATAAAATAAGCATCTTATGTGTAAAATTATGTTACACATATTTATAGGCATATACTCCTAGATTACAAATGGAGCACTATGAATGTCGCATGGTGTGCTATCCATATTGTGACCCTTCTCTCAGATTAGCGCAAAACTTGATATTACAAGTGAATAGTAAAAAATGTTTTACCAGTGACTATTAGGGCTGCCGACATATGTTTAGTTAACGCTATACTTTTCAATGGATATCATCCTTCATTACAAGTTGAGCTTGAGCGCAACACATCATAGGATTGAAAAATGTTGCATGCTTGGAGAACTGAAGTAAAGTGTTAGGGCAAGAATAGATACATAACAAAAACATATCTATCTATCCATCCATCCATCTATCTCTCTCTCTCTCTCTCTCTCTCTCTATATATATATATATATATATATATATATATATATAGAGAGAGAGAGAGAGAGAGAGAGAGAGAGAGGAGAGAGAGAGAGAGGAGAGAGAGAGAGAGAGAGAGAGAGGAGAGAGAGAGAGAGAGAGAGATAGAGAGAGAGAGGAGAGAGAGAGAGAGAGAGAGAGAGGAGAGAGAGAGAGAGAGAGAGAGGAGAGAGAGATAGAGAGGAGAGAGAGATAGAGAGAGAGATAGAGAGAGACAGAGAGAGAGAGAGAGAGAGAGAGAGAGAGAGAGAGAATTTTAAATTTCCACTCCTCAATGGCTAGTACACAGTGAATATTTTGAGCCCTTTTATATATATATATATATATATATATATATATATATATATATATATATATATATATATATATATATATATATATATCAGGGCTCAACATTTTCACTGCCATTGATTATTGGAAATTTAATGGTGGTGAATGAAAGTTAGTGAGCAAATAATGAATCAAAATGTACATTCCTATTGCAGCATTGACAAACACATAAAAATATTATATATCCTAGAAAGGGCAAGGATGTGTTATTCCTCTAGGGCTGTAGGAACACCATTAGTGGCAGAGAGAGAAATTGGAGAGGAAAAGTAAAAGCAGAGAAGAAGATAGCTTTACGAGAGAGTCGAGAAAAAAGAAACAGTAAAGAGATATGAGAGAGGGGAAAGAAATAGTGTAAAGAGAAGATATGGCCTGAGGGAGAGGATAAAAAAAAAAGATTAAATAAAGAGGAGGGAAGGGAAAAAGATAGTTAAAAGAGAGAAGGAAGAGGTGATAATTATTAAAAGAAAATCTCCAGATCTGCCATTACTGTCAGCACTGTCTTTCGCCACTCCCTCACTTCAACAACTTCCTATTTCTATCAAGCTGTTATCTTTCCCAGAACCACCAAGTTGATGTTGCTAACTGTTATGCACTTTTATTTTAACATGTATGTTAATCATTTACTGAATGTAGCATTAGTTACTAAAATAAAATTATTAAAATGATTGCACAATAATGTGTTTCACAATGGTTAAACATATGCAAAGAGGGGGTGGAGTACTGGGTGTGGTTTGGGCAGGTAGTGGGTAGGATCAGAAGTGACAAGTAACATTTTGGCATAGCTAGTAGCTTATGACCTGAAATTTTGGGCCCTGTATATATATATATATATATAGTCCAATAAAAAAGTATCATTGCTCAATGCAATACACTTGTTATATATATATATGTATGTATATGTGTGTGTTTTTGTATTTGTATGTGTGTATATATATATTTGGATTTATGTATATATGTGTGTATGTATTTATATATGTATGTGTATATGTCTATGTGTGTAAATACATATATATGAACACACACATACACATACATACATACATATAAATACAAACAACAGTACTGTGCAAAAGTCTTAGGCCACCATTAGATTTGTTGTTTTAGCAACGTTTTAATGACCAGAATGGAACAGAACAACACACTATAGGGTAAAATACCAATTCCAATCACCTGCCCACAAGATAAGACAGCCAACTTCCCGAGAGAGGAAATTCCCCCTCCTAAAGGAGAACAAAACTACCCCCCCAAGGGGAGAGCACAGAGAACAACAGCGCACAAGCCCCAAACAGGAAGCCGTAGCCTGATGAAAACAAAAGCTTAATGAAAATCATCCAGACACCACGACACACAGAAGAACTCCCATGAAGGAGAGCACCCATCATTCAAAGGACAGGACAGACCAAAAGGAGTGTATCCAAAAAATGCACAGATCCTGGCCAAGCTGCAAGCAGCTCAACTATCTAGACCATAAGTCATAGCCAAGGTTCCCTGGAAAAACTGGAACGCACTGAACCAGCCACATAATCCTAAGGTTCCAGACATCCGGAAAGATCCAAGACAAAATCTATAGGCCCGAGCCCAGAAATGTGTGGAACCAACCACACACCAGGGAACACAAATACCCCATCTGAAAACAGACCTCACAGGGGAATGACCAGACTAACCCGGAAAAACGGAAAACAAGAGTCACTTGAAAATTCCCAACTCAAAGGAAGAGAATACCCCTTGCCGGAGCCCAGCACTCCAAAAGGAGCTAGAGCACAACAGAGTCGCTACAAGATTCTAGAGCCCAAAAGGCATGCAGAACAACACCAAGACATCCAAGTCCAAGGGAAAACATTGAGGACCAAGTTGTCTGAAAAGGGAGTAGAACAAGGCTAGAGCAAACCACGAGGCCACGCCAGTGTGCCCCTAAACGTCTCCATAAACACCTCAGAGAACAAGAGGAACCCACCTAAGGAAAAAGAACCCCTAGACAAAGCTTGGAGAAGGAGACAACACAGCCTATCGTCCCCGATATGGAAAAAAATAACTCCCAAAAAACAGGAAAAGGCCACAGGCCTTGCCAGAAGGCGGCTAAACAACAAAGGATAACAGCCAAAATTCCCCCAAAAGGCAAGACCGCCAGGAACCGGTGGCAAGGAGGCCCTAAATCCTCCAAACCTTCACCTAAGCTGGAAGGAACACTCTAAGTCCCGACAGACATCGGAAACTACTGAGTTTATCGCACCGGAACTCCACCGAATCCTAGACGACCAGCTAAAAAGGCTAATGAGGACTGAACCAATCCTCCACACCACACAAACCCTTAGGTTCTTCCAGAATGCTCAGCAGAACTTGTAAATTAAAAACAAGAATAATAATAATATGAAGCACTCTGCGCCTTAACCGGATCAGCCCGGCAGAACAGACGCCACGAGTCTGAAATAGGGACAGAAGGATCTGAACCCAAGCAGGACTAGCCTGCAACCAAGGCCCCATATATTCACCCCTAGAGGGAGAATAAACGGCAGATAAACATTCTAGAACAAACTTCCGTAGAAGTAAACACTGCGATCAAAAGGTCGCGAGTATCTATTCCAGAAAATAAAGTTCCCGAAGGAAAAACAACACAAACATGAGCTGTAATCAACAAACAATCATCCTAACCAGAGTGAATAAAAAAGGCAACCTGTAGGTTATCGCCCAATAAGAACAGACGCCCCAACAGGCACCCTGTTCTTCCAAGTTCAGAACTGGAAAAGATACTCAACAAATAAGCCTATAAGAGGAATACTTCATCCCCTTATATCTATTACTGAAAGCTATTCGTAGAAGAAGACTGAGAATTCTCAGATCCATTAAGGATGGGATCCTCTAACGATGCCAAAGCGTGTCTCAATAGAACATGAAGGCGCGCCAGTCTATACCGAAAACCACAGCATACCCCCGCCGGAGCAAAAGACGACTCCGGCCCGAAGTTTGACCCCCTGAAGCCTCAGGGACAGTCGTTCCCCCAGAGAGCTGAACAGGCCATCCCATGCCTGAGGAGCCCTGGATAACGGAACACGAACAATATCTGAAGCAACTTTCTGGAAGTTGCAGATTAGCCAGCGCCAAAATAATGGACAAGCGACATCGTGCCGAAACCCCCGGTGGGAACAAGCCACCTTCCCGTGGAGGATAAGCAAAGTCTGGGTTACCTGCATGCGTAGTAAGAGATGATAGAAGTGAACTCACCACTCGGAGGACAGAAGCCCCAGAGTCGAATGGCTCAGCGGGCCCTTGATTCCCCGATCCCAAGGAATTGAGCACTCTAATACGGCATTCAGAATATAACTGATAGGCTAGTATCATCCGGGGCAATACGCATTCTACGCAAGGAGTAGAATTTGAAACAGAGACATTCGTCTCCACAATATCAAACTCCTCCATAACTAGGATATTGATGCAAAAAAGTGGACTAAAAAATCTAAACGGCACCTGACACCCACAATGGCTGGGGCACTTACCACCTTCTATGAACCAGACACTAGCAGACCAGAATTTCTCAGTCACCACATGGTCAGGAATGCGGAAATGGAGCCCAAAAACGTGACCACGCCCGGTCACCAGGTGAACCGTATAGTCCAAAATAAAGCACACCCGATCGTAAGGTCGCGTCACTTTCAAAAAGCCGTTATGTTCCACAAGCCATGAGCCGAAATAACACTACACATAAGCAGGTTGAATCATATAACAAACATGATTTAAAAAAAACCCTGTTCAATAACCCCCCTCAGGAGATATTACCCTTGATTCCAAGATACAAAAGAAGCCTAACTGAGACCCTGTGTTATAAGTTAGTGCCGCGAGGAGGGAGCCCCTCGGGAAAACATCTATAATTCATGAATAAAGTAATGTAAAACGATCTTACCGGAATCTACGCCTTGGAACAGAAACATGGCCCTTCAAGTGTGACAGATAGTAGCATCACTTCTGCCATGGACTTGAGAAACTCATCAATGCTGATTGCTTGTGGAGCTGTTAATATGAGTCGGGATGGTTTTGCAGATAGACTCTACCTGCATCTCCGGACTCTAACTTTCATCCATGCTTTCACTGAAAGGCTGACAGGACTAATTAAAACTCCAGTCCCAGTCCCATGCCAAAGAGTACTACCCTCCATAAGAGACTAATCCAAAACTTCTGACACTTCTCTGCCAACCTTTTGGGACGAAAGGCAAAGAATAACTGGGGGATGAGGGAAGTGGGAGGAGTATTTAAGCCTTTGGCTGGGGTGTCTTTGCCTCCTTCTGGTGGCCAGGTTCTGAATTCCCAAAAGTAATGAATGCAGCTGTGGACTTGTTCCATTTATGAAGAAAACTAATGTTTATTTTTAGTGATGGTAAATCCTAGCGTTTGTTATACACTTGGATTTACCATCACTTTAAATTACCCGTAAGTATAACAGAATTTTATAACTAACAAGTGCACAATAAAAAGACAATGAAATAGAAATTATTTTGAATCATGTGACAGCCATCAGCCAATCACAGACTTATATAGATATACACCATGAGCTTGTGCATATGCTCAGTAGGAGCTGGTGCCACAAAAAAAGTGCATTTAAAAAGACTGTGCATAATCTTATAATGGAATTAAAGTGGAAAGTCTATTTAAACTGCATGCTCTATTTGAATCATGAAAATGTAATTTTCCCTTTATTTTCCCTTTAAAATGTGACATATACTAAACTAAAAATTCTGTGAATAATCTCTTTTAGCTTACTTGTGCCATACAAAAAGAGCAACTCTGATTTATTAACCCTGTTCATGCTCTAATCAAGAAAAATAACTTTTCTCAGGAATATATTTTGGCCTTCTTGAACATAATTTGAATAGTTAAAAACAACAATAGAATATTACATTTGAATATTGATTCTTACAGACCTGCTTTAAAGTCTATGAGAGTCAATATTTGAATCTTAATTTTTGAACATTTAGACATATATTGTAATGGCTATTTTCATTTATTTGCAAAACTGTTCAATAATCAGCAAATATTTATTAAGAATTAAACAATACATCCAACTAGATTTGCACAGCAGTGAAACATTTGTTTTGCGAGAATCTTTTAGAAAGAATATTTTGAAAAATAAATTTTCAGAATATTTGTCTGCTGCACTATTCAGTATTGTTTAGTTATTAAATGAATGCTAGAATATTTAGGGAACATTTACATTTGTTTTCGTTAAACGAATGAACACGTTCCTTTGCTACCAGTGATGTTAAAAAAGTTCACCTAGAGAGCTGCACTAATCCCAAACTTGCTAAACAGAGTCCTGGGCTGCATTAATAGGAGGCTTAGCATGGCGAACCCTAGAGCCTGCGCTAAAGGACCTTATTCTTTAACGCAGGCTCTAATAGGAGGCTTAGGGGCTCTGTGAAGAAGGGTCCGGGTTGGCATGGCTCTCCAGCGTGCTAGAGGAAAGTATTTAAACTAACCCTTTAAAGCTTATATAAAGGAAACAAATTAATACTGACGAATTGTATCAGTGTTTGTTCATTTTCTTTAAATTAGTGCATTTGTTTGGATAGTCACTCGTGTGTTTGTCACTAATTCACATTCATAATGAAACAAATGCACAAGCCTTTATCAAACCAAAGTTATTCTTAACAAATTAGTGAAAACACTTGTCCATCTTTATGTCTTTTCGCTCAAAACAGAAGCAATAATGGATATGGACCCCAGAAGATAAATCATTTTCTACATGAGTTATAATTTTCTAATTAAAATGGAGAGAGAACTAAAACACCCAATAATATTATATACCAGTTAATGCAAAAGGAAAAGCAAGATAAAGGTGAATTTTACTTACTCAGATTTATCACATCTTACTATTTTATCACATGCAAGAAAAAAATAAACCACTAAATCTTTAGTATTTTATACCACACAAGAAAATGCCACTTTCTTTTTTCTTTTTTTATGCTGCAGATTTATTAAAGAGTGTAAAAGTGTACACTGATTTATAGATCATCTCTAAAGAATAACATATGATTTATTATTATTATCATACATACAATAAAATGTCACTCTTTAATAAATCTGAAATATTGGTACAAAAATGAGCAGCCAAAAATAGAATTTAAAGGACAAAGCATAAATAGAAGAGGATCCTTGATATTTTTATATTTTTTTACATTTGAAGCAATGTACTTAATGTAAGTAAGAAAGGTCTATCTTCTTTTTCAAAGGGAAAACTATTTTGTGTATCTCGTGATTATATTTCAGCTTTGATTTTCAGCTTCTAATAACATAGGTGTCATGTTTACAGATGTCTTGCTCAATTGTGTTTGTCAGTTTGTGCAGGGTGGAAAATGAAATCTCTTTCAAGTTTTGTCCAGTATGTCCTAGCTTGACTTAACATGTCATCTTCAATTATAAAAACAAAGACATAACTAAGGTCTCCTGACCTGTCTCAGATTCGACTGAGAAATATGGTTGTCCCATTAGAATACTGTAGACGACTTTTGCACTGTTTCCGTAAGTTGGATCGTCAGCATCAGTGGCTGTAACTTGAACGACAAATGTTCCTGCAATGACAGCAAAAAAAAATTGTATGCAAGGTTATTACAATGGAATATAATGAACATAGAAACTTACATTGTAAAGGGACATATAACAGTATGAACTAACATAAGTTTCTAAATATATAATGCAGCCAAAGCATACCTGCAAAATGGTTTCTGTTTTAACCCCCATTAACCCCTTAAATTCAGGCACAGTTTTGTTTGCAGCAAGCTCCCCACTGGGCATTTCCATATATGGAAGGTGCTATCCAGTTAATAGATTCTGCAGAATGCACTTGTGCACCTGCACGGTAGGGGGCAGTCACATGGTACCTGACTAAAGCAGTGCACTGTATAATGCTGACACTTTCACAAAGCATCTGACATTATCCCCATGGAAACAAGCAAGCCTTGTTGCAAAAAAAAAACTATAGGAATACCTGCTGTCCCTTCTCAAACCCCCTTTGCTTGCATAAGTAATTATCCTCACAGGCACACTTTGTTATATGAAACCACAAGGTTTGGAGTAGGAAAATGATAAGGAGGGTGGAGCAGGCTACACTTGGCAACACTAAAGTGTAAGTAATTTTGCAGATTTTTGGAAATGTTATTAAAATACTTAAAAGCTCTTTTTTTACACTTTTTCAGACACTGTTTTACTTCAGTTGACCCTTTTATAATATGCTCATAATGTTTTTTAACACTTTAAAGGGAAGTAGAAGTCGAAATGAAACATGGTTCAGATAGATTATACAATTAAAAAAAAACTACTTTCAAATTAACTTCTATTATCAAATGTACCTCTTTCTTTTACTACCCATAACTGAAAATTCAGGACAGCATACTAAAGTAGATTCAGGGGCATGTATGTGTCATGAGCAGTTGACCACTATATGTATAACATTGTTTGTTGCAGCTACTCCATAAGGGAATTTCTGTGGTTAATCATAGTAGTGGAAACAAAAACCATAAGATGTTGTCTAATTTGCATATTTTACCCAGAGTTCTCGGGCACTTTGGTAACAATTTATACAGAATATTTATACAGATTATTTCTAAATATCCCCCAATTGCCCCCAAATTTCAAATTATTAAACTTTATTAAAAAAATAAAAATATTAGCTTTTCTCTTAATAAAGTAACTGCATAAGGCAGTTATAAGGGGTTAAAGTTGGAGGGTATGGGGTGTTAGAAAAAAAATGGCACTGAAATGAGCCTTTACATTGCGGTCTATGGGAGCTGTGTGTTCCCTGTAAATATATGTATATGCTTATATACATATATTCTTATCTGTTAATGTGTGTATATATATACAGATATTAACACATAAATAAATATGTATATAAGCATATACATATATATTTAAAATTACTGCCCATCTAATTAGGAAAACTTACATATGGCGGTTTAATCAATTTATGAGGTATTTTTTGTGGAGTGGGAGACAATTAAAAGAATAAAGCTTGCTAATTTATAACAACCATATTCCAAAGGAGGGTTAGCTCTACCAAATCTGGAATGGTACAATCTTGCAACTATTTTGCGTATTCAAATCGATTGGTTGCTGTAATCTTCCAGATATTTGAACAGGTATTTGGAGGAACAGGTTTGCTCCCCGCACTCGCTAAACTTTGTCAAACATGCCTCAAATAAAGAACTAGGGAAAACTATCTCTACTCACCCCCTATATAGAGATATCTTAGGGACATGAAGAAAATCCATGAAAATACTGGGTATAGCACAAAATATTTCTAAATGTTTATTAATACAGGGCAGTAAAAAATGTCCTTTAGGAAATATAGTGAATATATTTAATAAATGGTCACCTAATAAACCTTTATTTATTAAAGATCTTTATGATCAGAAGACTAAGAAAATCTATACATTTTCTAAATTTCAAAAAATCTTGCCGATAGTTCAAACAAAACATATGTTCTATTTTCTTCAACTAAAGACCTATATTCACAATTTGACAAGGAATTTCCCTCAACTATGGTTAGATCATCCATTAATGGATGTAATTAATCCTGAAAAAACAGAATTTATGTTTACCTGATAAATTACTTTCTCCAACGGTGTGTCCGGTCCACGGCGTCATCCTTACTTGTGGGATATTCTCTTCCCCAACAGGAAATGGCAAAGAGCCCAGCAAAGCTGGTCACATGATCCCTCCTAGGCTCCGCCTACCCCAGTCATTCGACCGACGTTAAGGAGGAATATTTGCATAGGAGAAACCATATGTTACCGTGGTGACTGTAGTTAAAGAAAATAAATTATCAGACCTGATTAAAAAAACCAGGGCGGGCCGTGGACCGGACACACCGTTGGAGAAAGTAATTTATCAGGTAAACATAAATTCTGTTTTCTCCAACATAGGTGTGTCCGGTCCACGGCGTCATCCTTACTTGTGGGAACCAATACCAAAGCTTTAGGACACGGATGAAGGGAGGGAGCAAATCAGGTCACCTAAATGGAAGGCACCACGGCTTGCAAAACCTTTCTCCCAAAAATAGCCTCAGAAGAAGCAAAAGTATCAAAGTTGTAAAATTTAGAAAAAGTGTGCAGTGAAGACCAAGTCGCTGCCTTACATATCTGATCAACAGAAGCCTCGTTCTTGAAGGCCCATGTGGAAGCCACAGCCCTAGTGGAGTGAGCTGTGATTCTTTCAGGAGGCTGCCGTCCGGCAGTCTCATAAGCCAATCGGATAATGCTTTTAATCCAGAAGGAGAGAGAGGTAGAAGTTGCTTTTTGACCTCTCCGTTTACCAGAATAAACAACAAACAAAGACGAAGTTTGTCTGAAATCCTTAGTAGCTGCTAAGTAAAATTTGAGAGCACGAACTACATCCAAGTTGTGCAACAAACGTTCCTTCTTTGAAACTGGATTAGGACACAAAGAAGGCACAACTATCTCCTGGTTAATGTTTTTGTTAGAAACAACTTTTGGAAGAAAACCAGGTTTAGTACGCAAAACCACCTTATCTGCATGGAACACCAGATAAGGAGAAGAACACTGCAGAGCAGATAATTCTGAAACTCTTCTAGCAGAAGAAATTGCAACCAAAAACAAAACTTTCCAAGATAATAACTTAATATCAACGGAATGTAAGGGTTCAAACGGAACCCCCTGAAGAACTGAAAGAACTAGGTTGAGACTCCAAGGAGGAGTCAAAAGTTTGTAAACAGGCTTGATTCTAACCAGAGCCTGAACAAAGGCTAGAACATCTGGCACAGCTGCCAGCTTTTTGTGAAGTAACACAGACAAGGCAGAAATCTGTCCCATCAAGGAACTTGCAGATAATCCTTTTTCCAATCCTTCTCGAAGGAAGGATAGACTCTTAACCTTGTCCCAAGGGAATCCTGCAGATTCACACCAACAGATATACCAAATTATGTGGTAATTTTTCTGGTTACAGGCTTTCAGGCCTGAACAAGAGTATTAATAACAGAATCTGAGAACCCTCGCTTTGATAAGATCAAGCGTTCAATCTCCAAGCAGTCAGCTGGAGTGGGTCGAACGGACCTAGAACAAGAAGGTCTCGTCTCAAAGGTAGCTTCCATGGTGGAGCCGATGACATATTCACCAGATCAGCCTACCAAGTCCTGCGTGGCCACGCAGGAGCTATCAAAATCACCGACGCCCTCTCCTGATTGATCCTGGCTACCAGCCTGGGGATGAGAGGAAACGGCGGGAACACATAAGCTAGTTTGAAGGTCCAAGGTGCTACTAGTGCATCCACTAGAGCCGCCTTGGGATCCCTGGATCTGTACCCGTAGTAAGGAACTCTGAAGTTCTGACGAGAGGCCATCAGATCCATGTCTGGAATGCCCCACGGTTGAGTGACTTGGGCAAAGATTTCCGGATGGAGTTCCCACTCCCCCGGATGCAATGTCTGACGACTCAGAAAATCCGCTTCCCAATTTTCCACTCCTGGGATGTGGATAGCAGACAGGTGGCAGGAGTGAGACTCCGCCCATAGAATGATTTTGGTCACTTCTTCCATCGCTAGGGAACTCCTTGTTCCCCCCTGATGGTTGATGTATGAACTTGGCCCTCGCTAGCTGAGGCCAAGCTTTGAGAGCATTGAATATCGCTCTCAATTCCAGAATATTTATCGGTAGAAGAGATTCTACCCGAGACCAAAGACCCTGAGCTTTCAGGGATCCCCAGACCGCGCCCCAGCCCATCAGACTGGCGTCGGTCGTGACAATGACCCACTCTGGTCTGCGGAAGGTCATCCCTTGTGACAGGTTGTCCAGGGACAGCCACCAACGGAATGAGTCTCTGGTCCTCTGATTTACTTGTATCTTCGGAGACAAGTCTGAATAGTCCCCATTCCACTGACTGAGCATGAACAATTGTAATGGTCTTAGATGAATGCGCACAAAAGGAACTATGTCCATTGCCGCTACCATCAAACCTATCACTTCCATGCACTGCGCTATGGAAGGAAGAGGAACGGAATGAAGTATCCGACAAGAGTCTAGAAGTTTTGTTTTTCTGGCTTCTGTCAGAAAAATCCTCATTTCTAAGGAGTCTATTATAGTTCCCAAGAAGGGAACCCTCGTTGACGGAGATAGAGAACTCTTTTCCACGTTCACTTTCCATCCGTGAGATCTGAGAAAGGCCAGGACAATGTCCGTGTGAGCCTTTACTTGAGGAAGGGACGACGCTCGAATCAGAATGTCGTCCAAGTAAGGTACTACAGCAATGCCCCTTGGTCTTAGCACCGCCAGAAGGGACCCTAGTACCTATGAGAAAATCCTAGGAGCAGTGGCTAATCCGAAAGAAAACGCCACGAACTGGAAATGCTTGTCCAGGAATGCAAACCTTAGGAACCGATGATGTTCCTTGTGGATAGGAATATGTAGATACGCATCCTTGAAATCCACCTTGGTCATGAATTGACCTTCCTGGATGGAAGGAAGAAGTGTTCGAATGGTTTCCATCTTGAACGATGGAACCTTGAGAAACTTGTTCAAGATCTTGAGATCTAAGATTGGTCTGAACGTTCCCTCTTTTTTGGGAACTATGAACAGATTGGAGTAGAACCCCATCCCTTGTTCTCCTAATGGAACAGGATGAATCACTCCCATTTTTAGCAGGTCTTCTACCCAATGTAAGAATGCCTGTCTTCTTATGTGGTCTGAAGACAACTGAGACCTGTGGAACCTCCCCCTTGGAGGAAGCCCCTTGAACTCCAGAGAATAACCTTGGGAGACTATTTCTAGCGCCCAAGGATCCAGAACATCTCTTGCCCAAGCCTGAGCGAAGAGAGAGAGTCTGCCCCCCACCAGATCCGGTCCCGGATCGGGGGCCCGCATTTCATGCTGTCTTGGTAGCAGTGGCAGGTTTCCTGGCCTGCTTTCCTTTGTTCCAGCCTTGCATAGGTCTCCAGGCTGGATTGGCTTGAGAAGTATTACCTTCCTGCTTAGAGGACGTAGCCCTTGGGGCTGATCCGTTTCTGCGAAAGGGACGAAACTTAGGTTGAAAAGACCTATCCTGAGGAAGGGCGTGGCCCTTGCCCCCAGTGATATCAGAGATAATCTCTTTCAAGTCAGGGCCAAAGAGTGTTTTCCCCTTGAAAGGAATGTCAAGCAATTGTTCTTGGAAGACGCATCCGCTGCCCAAGATTTTAACCAAAGCGCTCTGCGCCACAATAGCAAACCCAGAATTTTTTCGCCGCTAACCTAGCCAATTGCAAGGTGGCGTCTAGGGTGAAAGAATTAGCCAATTTAAGAGCACGAATTCTGTCCATAATCTCCTCATAAGAAGAAGAATTACTAATAATCGCCTTTCCTAGCTCATCAAACTAGAAACACGCGGCTGCAGTGACAGGGACAATGCATGCAATTGGTTGTAGAAGGGAACCTTGCTGAACAAACATCTTTTTTAGCAGACCTTCTAATTTTTTATCCATAGGATCTTGGAAAGCACAACTATCTTCTATGGTATAGTGGCGCGCTTGTGTAGAGTAGAAACCGCCCCCTCGACCTTGGGGACTGTCTGCCATCAGTCCTTTCTGGGGTCGACTATAGGAAAACAATTTTTTAAATATGGGGGGAGGTACTAAAGGTATACCGGGCCTGTCCCATTCTTTACCAACAATGTACGCCACCCGCTTGGATATAGGAAAAGCTTCGGGGGGCCCCGGGGCCACTAAGAACTTTTCCATTTTACATAATGGTTCTGGAATGACCAGATAATCACAATCATCCAAATTGGATAACACCTCCTTAAGCAGAGCGCGGAGATGTTCCAACTTAAATTTAAAAGTAATCACATCAGGTTCAGCTTGTTGAGAAATGTTTCCTGAATCTGAAATTTCTCCCTCAGACAAAACCTCCCTGGCCCCCTCAGACTGGTGTAGGGGCCCTTCAGAAACCATATCATCAGCGTTCTCATGCTCTACAGAATTTTCTAAAACAGAGCAGTCGCGCTTTCGCTGATAAGTGGGCATATTGGCTAAAATGTTTTTGATAGAATTATCCATTACAGCCGTTAAATGTTGCATAGTAAGGAGTATTGGCGCACTAGATGTACTAGGGGCCTCCTGTATGGGCAAGACTGGTGTAGACGAAGGAGGGGATGATGCAGTACCATGCTTACTCCCCTCACTTGAGGAATCATCTTGGGCATCATTTTTACTAAATTTTTTTTATGACATAAAATACATATAGTTAAATGAGAAGGAACCTTGGTTTCCCCACAGTCAGAACACAATCTATCTGGTAGTTCAGACATGTTAAACAGGCATAAACTTGATAACAAAGCACAAAAAACGTTTTAAAATAAAACCGTTACTGTCACTTTAAATTTTAAACTAAACACACTTTATTACTGCAATTGCGAAAAAGTATGAAGGAATTGTTCAAAATTCACCAAAATTTCACCACAGTGTCTTAAAGCCTTAAAAGTATTGCACACCAAATTTGGAAGCTTTAACCCTTAAAATAACGGAACCGGAGCCGTTTTTATATTTAACCCCTTTACAGTCCCTGGAATCTGCTTTGCTGAGACCCAACCAAGCCCAAAGGGGAATACGATACCAAATGATGCCTTCAGAAAGTCTTTTCTAAGTATCAGAGCTCCACACACATGCAGCTGCATGCCATGCTGTCCTCAAAAACAAGTGCGCCATACCGGCGCGAAAATGAGGCTCTGACTATGATTAGGGAAAGCCCCTAAAGAATAAGGTGTCTAAAACAGTGCCTGCCGATATAATCATATCAAAATACCCAGAATAAATGATTCCTCAAGGCTAAATATGTGTTAATAATGAATCGATTTAGCCCAGAAAAAGTCTACAGTCTTAATAAGCCCTTGTGAAGCCCTTATTTACTATCTTAATAAACATGGCTTACCGGATCCCATAGGGAAAATGACAGCTTCCAGCATTACATCGTCTTGTTAGAATGTGTCATACCTCAAGCAGTAAGAGACTGCACACTGTTCCCCCAACTGAAGTTAATTGCTCTCAACAGTCCTGTGTGGAACAGCCATGGATTTTAGTTACGGTGCTAAAATCATTTTCCTCATACAAACAGAAATCTTCATCTCTTTTCTGTTTCTGAGTAAATAGTACATACCAGCACTATTTTAAAATAACAAACTCTTGATTGAATAATAAAAACTACAGTTAAACACTAAAAAACTCTAAGCCATCTCCGTGGAGATGTTGCCTGTACAACGGCAAAGAGAATGACTGGGGTAGGCGGAGCCTAGGAGGGATCATGTGACCAGCTTTGCTGGGCTCTTTGCCATTTCCTGTTGGGGAAGAGAATATCCCACAAGTAAGGATGACGCCGTGGACCGGACACACCTATGTTGGAGAAATGGTCTTTGTCATCAATCTACAAAATCCTTAGGGCAACAGAGGTGAAAAGACTATCAATAGAACTGATGAGCTATTGGGTAAAACTAGAAGATACCCCTGGTCTGGATGAAGTTCTTCTGAAAAAGCCTTAAGACAACTCAATCATTATGGCCTTCTATGTATCTAAGGGAAACTAAGTTCAGACTATTACACAGAAACTACTTTACGCCACAAGGAGTGGCCAAGTGGAATAGAGAAGTTAAAAATCTATATATTAAATGTATTAAATGTTCTCAGGACAATCCAGATTTAGGACACCTGTTATGGGATTGTCTGAAGTTGAACCAATTCTGGTTGAAAATTAGTTATCTTCTCTCCCAAATAACAAAAATAAAAGTTTAACTAACAAAAGAATCTATTCTACTTTTGAGCACTCATGATTCTTGGGGAAAAAGAAGTAACTTTATCTTAACAGCAATTTTGATTCTCAGAAAATTAATTTTCAGCAACTTGACTAAAACTAGAATTCCCTCAATTAGTGAAGCAAAGAAGCTCCTGATTAATTACGGAATAATAGCCGCCTATAATTTTAGATTAATGATGAAAAGGGGTAACTCCTTTAGCAAGATCTGGGGAGACTTTATCCAATACCAGGGAACGAATTGTATAATCCGGCTAGAGCAAATTGCCAATCTCCAACTAGGGTAGGTTGAGGGAGAGGGGAGGTTAGGGTCCCCTTTTTTTTTTTTCTTGTAGGCTTTCTCACAAAAATTATGTATTTGAAATATATTTATTTATGGATTATTATTAAAAATGGTATATTAATCTATTAGAGAGAGGGGAGGGAGTGGGAAGTGATTGTACTGATTGGTATCACTATTTATATAACACGATTTTAGCACTTGTTTTCTTTTTTTTGTAGAATGTAATAAAGATTTAATTAAAAAAAAATTACTGCCCGTCTCTGTGTGACGTACCCAATTCGCTGAGCTTTGGTTCTGTGCTGTGTATGATGGCATAAGAACAAGGCTCCCATTGATACCTATGGAAGCATGCTCCTGTGAGCGCAATGCTTCCATGCAATGTAAACGCGACCTCGTGCACTGGTATTACAAAGTAGAGCGCAAATATAACTTATAATCTGGCCCTATGTTTGTTTTCGCATATCTTATTTTAAAATTATCACTTGAGTAATAAAACTATCTAAGCTTATTTTTTAATTAGAATACTATAACTCAGATAGATGATATAAATATCAATTATTAGATATCTGTTATTAGTTCTTCTTACCATTTAATTGTGCCAATAGGTTCTGCAGCGCCATAAACATAGATGCAATATAAAATGTTAACATTTACAAGAGGATAATAGACCAGATTAATGACCCTACCCATGAGTTGCCAATTGGTGCAGATCACCTTGCATGAAGGTTATATACAGGACAGCTGGGCTCCTGATCTTACATGTTTAGGTATTAGCATATTAGATGTTAATTATTAAAAGAATAAAAAGGGTAATTAGAGTAATTAAACTTTTGATTGATTTTTGTAAAAACAAAATGACATAACGGCACACGTGGTATCGTCAGTATTTGGGAGCACACAAGCATTATGTAAGTAGTGCCTGCCAGTTCAGGAAATGTTCAACTGCCTCAAAGCAAATGAGTGTTTATTGCAAATTTTAGCTTGAAAGCAGCTGTGTATTGGTCTTTGCAGGGTTCAGCACAAATGCTAAAAAATAATAATAAATAAAACTTTTTATAATTGTACCCTTAATGTAATTTTCACAGTGTATAATTAAAAATAATTAAATGATGCTACAAATTAAAAAACAAAACAAAATGTAAAATGTGTACAGAGCTCTGTGGATTATTTTATATTTTTTTCAAGCAGGGAAATATTTTCAAGAGTTGTAACTGATGCACTATTATATGCACAGTAGGACATGTCTGGGTACAATATTTCTTTAAGTCATGTCATAATTGTTTTGTTAAAAGATGCTAATGTAACAAGCTAAAGCAAGGCATTTACAAAAGCTTTTGGAACTCACATAATTCTAGCTCTTAATGAAGTTCAATGTTTACGGACTGTCCATCAAAACAAAAGGCAATTTATCTGTGTACATTAGGTTAATTAGCAAGGCACGATTAAGGAATGTTATCTACATAATTTATGCTGCACATTTCTTGCAGATCGGCTTCATTGCATAATTAATCATAAGGTACTAGTGTTAGAGATTTTTTTCTTCACTGATGAGTCCCCAAAGGACGAAACAGATGTCTGTGAGCGGGTATTCTGGCAATGTTCTCTAACCCAAGCTATGTTTTACATATGCCTAAGGTATCCAACTTTAAAAAGGATACATGTTAAATGTTGACGCAATATTATTAGCATTTTACTACCCTTATATTTAGCTGCAACATTAAAACTTGAGATACACACACACATATACAGTGGATATAAAAAGTCTACACACCCTGTTAAAAAGTCAGGTTTCTGTGATGTAAAGAAATGAGACAAAGATAAATAATTTCAGAACTTTTTCCACCTTTAATGTGACCTATAAACTGTACAACTCAATTGAAAAACAAACTGACATCTTTTAGGTAAAGGGAAATAAAAATAAAAAACTAAAATAATATGGTTGCATAAGTGTGAACACCCTTTTATAACTGGGGATGTAGCTGTGTTCAGAATTAAGTAAATTGAAATGTCCTCCAGAACCAGTAGTTGTTAGAGTGCACACCAGAAGAGCCACTGCTAAGGCTCCAAAACAATCCTTAATAAAAAAATTCCAGCAGCACATCAGAGGTTAACAATTATCCACTTTTATTGTACCAAGAGTCAATAATACATGACGTTTCGGGCTCAAATATGATATGATTAAGGGCATTTGAGCCCAAAACGTCATGTATTATTGCTGATGTACTGCTGGAATTTTTTATTAATGTGTGTTCAGAATTAAGCAATCATATTCAAAATCATGTTAAATAGTTGTCAGTACACACCTGTCATCATTTAAAGTGCCTCTGATTAACCCCAAATAAAGTTCAGCTGTTCTAGTAGGTCTTTCCTGACATTTTGTTAGTCGCATCCTACAGCAAAAGCCATGGTCCGCACAGAGCTTCTAAAGCATCAGAGGGATCTCATTGTTAAAAGGTATCAGTCAGGAGAAGGGTACAAAAGAATTTCCAAGGCATTACAGGGAGTGCAGAATTATTAGGCAAGTTGTATTTTTGAGGATTAATTTTATTATTGAACAACAACCATGTTCTCAATGAACCCAAAAAACTCATTAATATCAAAGCTGAATAGTTTTGGAAGTCATTTTTAGTTTGTTTTTAGTTATAGCTATTTTAGGGGGATATCTGTGTGTGCAGGTGATTATTACTGTGCATAATTATTAGGCAACTTAACAAAAAACAAATATATACCCATTTCAATTATTTATTTTTACCAGTGAAACCAATATAACATCTCAACATTCACAAATATACATTTCTGACATTCAAAAACAAAACAAAAACAAATCAGTGACCAATATAGCCACCTTTCTTTGCAAGGACACTCAAAAGCCTGCCATCCATGGATTCTGTCAGTGTTTTGATCTGTTCACCATCAACATTGCGTGCAGCAGCAACCACAGCCTCCCAGACACTGTTCAGAGAGGTGTACTGTTTTCCCTCCTTGTAAATCTCACATTTGATGATGGACCACAGGTTCTCAATGGGGTTCAGATCAGGTGAACAAGGAGGCCATGTCATTAGATTTTCTTCTTTTATACCCTTTCTTGCCAGCCACGCTGTGGAGTACTTGGACGCGTGTGATGGAGCATTGTCCTGCATGAAAATCATGTTTTTCTTGAAGGATGCAGACTTCTTCCTGTACCACTGCTTGAAGAAGGTGTCTTCCAGAAACTGGCAGTAGGACTGGGAGTTGAGCTTGACTCCATCCTCAACCCGAAAAGGCCCCACAAGCTCATCTTTGATGATACCAGCCAAACCAGTACTCCACCTCCACCTTGCTGGCGTCTGAGTCGGACTGGATCTCTCTGCCCTTTACCAATCCAGCCACGGGCCCATCCATCTGGCCCATCAAGACTCACTCTCATTTCATCAGTCCATAAAACCTTAGAAAAATCAGTCTTGAGATATTTTTTGACCCAGTCTTGACGTTTCAGCTTGTGTGTCTTGTTCAGTGGTGGTCGTCTTTCAGCCTTTCTTACCTTAGCCATGTCTCTGAGTATTGCACACCTTGTGCTTTTGGGCACTCCAGTGATGTTGCAGCTCTGAAATATGGCCAAACTGGTGGCAAGTGGCATCTTGGCAGCTGCACGCTTGACTTTTCTCAGTTCATGGGCAGTTATTTTGCGCCTTGGTTTTTCCACACACTTCTTGCGACCCTGTTGACTATTTTGAATGAAACGCTTGATTGTTCGATGATCACGCTTCAGAAGCTTTGCAATTTTAAGAGTGCTGCATCCCTCTGCAAGATATCTCACTATTTTTGACTTTTCTGAGCCTGTCAAGTCCTTCTTTTGACCCATTTTTCCAAAGGAAAGGAAGTTGCCTAATAATTATGCACACCTGATATAGGGTGTTGATGTCATTAGACCACACCCCTTCTCATTACAGAGATGCACATCACCTAATATGCTTAATTGGTAGTAGGCTTTCGAGCCTATACAGCTTGGAGTAAGACAACATGCATAAAGAGGATGATGTGGTCAAAATACTCATTTGCCTAATAATTCTGCACTCCCTGTAGATATACCATGGAACATAGTGAAGACAGTCATCAAGTGAAGAAAATATGGTGCAACAGTGACATTACCAAGAACTGAATGTCCCTCCAAAATTGATGAAAAGACGAGAAGAAAACTGGTCTGGGAGGCTGCCAAGACGCCTACAGCAACATTAAAGGAGCTGTAGGAATATCTGGCAAGTACTGGCGGTGTGGTACATGTGACAACAATCGCCCGTATTCTTCATATGTCTGGGCTATGGGGTAGAGTGGCAAGACGGAAGACTTTTCTTACAAAAAAGAACATCCAAGCCCGGCTAAATTTTGCAAAAACACATCTGAAGTTTCCCAAAAAGCATGTTGCAAAAGGTGTTCTGGTCTGATGAAACCAAAGTTGAACTTTTTGGCCATAATTCCAAAAGATATGTTTGGCGCAAAAATAACACTGCATATCACCAAAAGAACACCATACCCACAGTGAAGCATGGTGGTGTCAGCATCATGCTGTGGGGTTGGTTTTCTTCAGCTGGAACTGGGGCCTTAGTCAAGGTAGAGGGAATAATGAACAGTTCCAAATACCAGACAATATTGGCACAAAACCTTCAGGCTTCTGCTAGAAAGCTGAACATGAAGAGGAACTTCATCTTTAAGAATGACAACAACCCAAAGCATACATCCAAATCAACAAAGGAATGGCTTCACCAGAAGAAGATTAAAGTTTTGGGATGGCCCAGCCAGAGCCCTGACCTGAATCCAATTCAAAATCTGTGGGGTGATCTGAAGAGGGCTGTGCACAGGAGATGCCCTCGCATTCTGACAGATTTAGAGTGTTTTTGCAAAGAAGAGTGGGCAAATCTTGCCAAGTCAAGATGTGCCATGCTGAACAACTCATACCCAAAAAGACTGAGTGCTGTAATAAAATCAAAAGGTGCTTCAATAAAGTATTAGTTTAAGGGTGTTCACACTTATGCAACCATATTATTTTAGTTTTTTTTATTTCCCTTTACCTAAAAGATTTCAGTTCGTTTTTCAATTGAGTTGTACAGTTTATAGGTCAGATTAAAGGTGGAAAAAGTTCTGAAATGATTTATCTTTGTCTCACTTTTTTACATCACAGAAACCTGATATTTTAACAGGGGTGTGTAGACTTTTTATATCCGCAGTGATATATATATATATATATATATATATATATATATATATACACACATACACACAGATACATATATATATATATATTTCTGTCTGTGAGCGGGTTTTCACTTTACAGCGGGGCTCCGGTCTCTAACTCGCTGTATGAGCGGGGTATACCTGTAAATAAAAAAACTGCTGATCTACTGGGATTTTCACGCACAACCATCTCTAGGGTTTACAGAGAATGGTCAGAAAAAAAGAAAATATCCAGTGAGCGACAGTTGTGTGAACGAAAAATGCCTTGTTGATGTCAGTGGTCAGAGGAAAATGGGCAGACTGGTTCGAGATGATGGAAAGGCAACAGTAACTCAAATAACCAATTGTTACAACCAAGGTATGCAGAATACCATCTCTGAACGCACAACACATTGAACCTTGAAGCAGATTGGCTATAGCAGCAGAAGACCACACTGGGTGCCACTCCTGTCAACTAAGAACAGGAAATTGAGGCTACAATTTGCACAGGCTCATCAAAATTGGACAATAGAAGATTGGAAAAGCATTGCCTGGTCTGATGAGTCTCGATTTCAGCTGCGACATTCAGATGGTAGAGTCAGAATTTGGAGTAAACAACATGAAAGCATGGATCCAACCTGCCTTGTATCAACGGTTCAGGCTGCTGATGGTGGTGTAATGGTGAGGAGGATATTTTGTTGGCACACTTTGGGCCCCCATTGTTTAAACGCCATGGCCTACCTGAGTATTGTTTCTGACCATGTCCATCCCTTTATGACTACAGGTTACCCATCTTCTGATGGCTACTTCCAGCAGGATAATTCACTATGTCACAAAGCTCAAATCATCTCAAACTGGTTTCTTGAACATGACAATGAGTTCACTGTACTCCAATGGCCTCCACAGTCACCAGATCTCAATCCAATAGAGCACCTTTGGGATGTTGTGGAATGGGAGATTTGCATCATGGATGTGCAGCTGACAAATTAGCAGCAACTGTGTGATGTTACTGTGTGATGCTATCATGTCAATATGGACCAAAATCTCTGAGGAATGTTTCCCACACCTTGTTTAATCTATGCCACAAAGAATTTATGCAGTCCTGAAGGCAAAAGGGGTATATATATATATATATATATATATATATATATATATATATATATATATATATATATATAAAAATTACCACACCCCTGTTCTTGCAGCATGTGTACTTAGGGGGTCGTTAATCATTTGCCAACTAAACATAACTGATTTGTGATCTGTACTCCTTTTTTAAGTACTTTACTCTGACTAGGTTTATACATTAGTAGCCAGAAACTGACCTAGTGCTAATGAGTCCCTTACCAACAAAACAGCTGCCTATGACTGGATTTGCAAAGGCTGTATTAAAAATCTGCTGTACACTGCTTACAATTACAAATATCTTCATTTAATTTAAATTTATATATATATATATATATATATATATATATATATATATATATATATATATACATACATACACGGGTGGCCCTCGTTTTACAACGGTTCAATTTACACCGTTTCAGAATAACAACCTTTTTTCCCATTCATGTGACTGCTATTGAAAAGTATTGAGAAGCAGTGCATTTATTAAAATAGCCAGTAGGTGGAGCTATCCAAGCTAGCTGAAATTAATCAGTTTAACCAGAAATGAGCTATTGAGCAGATTTCAAAGGAGCAAGATCTTCCTGTCTATAAATCAGTCCAAATTGGAATGCATAGAAAGAACTGTTTGCAGAAAAATGCAAGTGAAGTCTGTGTTGTGTGATTATTTTATTATGTTTATAATGCTGTTTAGCAAATGTTTTTGTTAATTTAACTTAGTTTAATTAAATATTCTGTGTTGTGTGATTATTTTATTAGGTTTATAATGCGGTTTAGCATTTAAAGTCTTCATTTCAAAGCTTTAAAAATAATGTATTAGGTGTTACTTATGACAATTTTGAAAGGGGCCTGGAACCCAACTCCCTCACTTCCCATTGACTTGCATTATAAACTGGGTTTCAATTTACAACTGTTTTGATTTACAACCATCTTGATTTACAACCTTCTGGAACCTAACCCCGGCGTAAACTGAGGGCTACCTGTATATATATATATATATATATATATATATATATATATAATTTTATTTTTTAATCCAGTTTATAAATCAGCTGCAAGAATGAGGTTTACATTTGTTACTATTTATTTTTTTTCCAAAGCGAATGTACTCTTTCTCATTCTCTACAATCTATTATACTGAATACCTTGAATAATTAGCAGTATAAATTTGATACATTATCTTTCTTAGACAATAGCCGCATTGTTAACAGAAGTAAAATTAACAGATAAATAGTGTTCTTTAAAAACTTCTGTTATTTAACATAATAATATCGTGTTCAAAGGGCCAGGGAAACTCTGAGTAATGAAAATCAGAATGCGCATTTTGTTTTTCTAGATACAGGTGTGCAGAATAAACCTTTTTTTTGTTTGGAGCTCTAATACATTCTTGAAATTTAGAAGTGCACAGTGAATCCATGTGAATCCCTTCATCATGCTAACTAATAACTTATTGATTCTCATTAAATATAAAACAGTATTTGCTTGTGTATACATACACACACACATACATATATATATACACCCCTCACAATTTTGTAAATATTTTATTATATCTTTTCATGTTACAACACTGAAGAAAACATAAATTATGCTTACCTGATAATTTCTTTTCCATCTGTATGAGGAGAGTCCATGGCTTCATTCCTTACTTGTGGGAATACAGAACCTGACCACCAGGAGGAGACAAAGACACCCCAGCCAAAGGCTTAAATACCTCCCCCACTCCCCTCATCCCCCAGGTATTCTGCAGAGAAAAAAAGGAATAGTAGGAGAAATATCAGGGTATAAATGGTGCCAGAAGAACAAAACAAAAGTTTAGGTCTGCCCAACGAAGAAAAACATGCGGGGGCCATGGACTCTCCTCATACAGATGGAAAGGAAATTATCAGGTAAGCATAATTTATGTGTTCCATCCTAATATGAGGAGAGTCCACGGCTTCATGCCTTACTTGTGGGAAACATATACCCAGGCTCTAGAGGACACTGAATGACAATGGGAGGGTAAAGAGAGGCGGACCCTATTCTGAAGGCACCACAGCCTGCAAAACCTTTCTCCCAAAAGCTGCTTCAGCTGAAGCAAACACGTCAAATTTGTAAAACTTTGAAAAAATATGTAAGGAGGACCAGGTAGCCGCCCTACAAATCTACTCCATAGAAGCTCATTTTGAAGGCCCAAGAAGAAGCCACAGCTCTAGTTGAATGAGGCGTAATTCTCTGAGGAGGTTAATGTCCCGCTGTTTCATATGCTAAGCGGATAATGCTCCTCAACCAAAAAGATAGGGAAGCCTTCTGCCCTCTGCGCTTCCCAGAATAGACAACAAACAATGCAGAAGTCTGCCTAAAAATATTCATAGCCTGAAAATAGAATCTCAAAGCTTGAACGACATCCAAATTATGAAGTGATTGTTCCTTCGAAGAAGAAGGATTAGGACACAAGGAAGTGACCAAGATCTCCTGATTGATGTTGCGATCAGAGACCACCTTAGGGAGCAAACCCAACCCAGAGCAAAGAACAGCCTTATCAGCATTAAAAACCAGGTAAGGTGGCTCACATTGCAAAGCCGCCATCTCAGAGACTCTGTGTGCCGAGGCAATAGCCAGTAGAAAAAGAACCTTCCAAGACAGTAACTTAATGTCAATCAACCGAATGCATGGGCACAAACAGAGCCCTCTGCAAAACCTTAAGAACCAAATTTAAACTCCAAGGAGGAGCAGAATATCTAAACACAGGTCTGATTCTGGACAGAGCCTGAATAAAAGACTAAATATCAGGAAGCTCAGCAAGCCTTGTGTGCAATAACACAGATAGCGCTGAAATCTGTCCCTTTAAGGATCTAGCGGCAAGTGCCTTCTCCAAGCTGTCCTGGAGAAAGGAAAGAATCCTGAATACCTTGACATTATGCCAGGGGAATCCACGTGCTTCATACCAGAATAAGTAGGTCCTCCACACCTTATGATAGATGCAACGGGTGACCGGCTTTCTAGCTTGAATGAAAGTATCAATCACTCTCTCAGAAAAAAACTCTCTTGGCTAGGACTAGGCATTCAATCTCCACGCAGTCAACCTCAGAGAATACCGATTTTGATGAAAAAAGGGACCCTGTTCCAACAGATCCCTGCGACAAGGTAAACTCCATGGAGGAGATGTTGACATTCCCACCAGGTCCGCAAACCACATCCTTCGAGGCCATGATGGAGCAATTAGAATAGTTGAAGCTTGCTCCTGCTTGATTCGGGCCACTACCCAAGGTAGAAGTGGTAACGGTGGAAAAATGTAAACTAGGTTGAACCCCCATGGCACTACTAAGGCATCTATCAGTTCTGCCTGAGGATCCCTGGACCTTGACCCGTATCTGGGTAGCTTGTCATTGAGTCTGGACACCATGAGATCTATCTCCGGCATCCCCCATCTGTTGCAAATCTCTGCAATCACCTTAGGATTGATAGACCATTCCCCCGGATGAAACGATTGTCTGCTGAGAAAGTCCACTTTCCAGCTGACAGCTAGCAACTGCGGGCCTCCGCCCATTCCAGAATCTGAGATACTTCCCTCATGGCTAGGGAGCTTCTCGTTCCCCCTTGATGGTTGATGTAAGCCACAGAGGTAATGTTGTCTGATTGGAATCTGATAAACTGGGACAAACCCAGAAGAGGCCAAGCCTTCAGAGCGTTAAAGATCGCTCAAAGTTCTAAAATGTTGATCGGGAGAAGAGATTCCTCTCGAGTCCGACCCTCTGCCTTTTTGGCAAACAGCTCCCCATCCTGATAGACTTGCGTCCATAGTCACAATCTCCCAGGATGGTCTCAAGAAGGATGTCCCCTGGGACAGGCGATCTGGACAGAGCCACCAAGAGAGCAATTCTCTTGACCGGTTGTACAGAGAAATATGTTGGGATAGATCCGAGTGATCACCGTTCCTTTGAGGCCTATTTATCAAAGCGTCAACTGAAAATACACTGGAATTCTGCGTTGTAATTGTTGCGAGATTGATCCGCCGTAATTATCAAAGCTTCAAGATCGTCAAATGTTGAAATTTGTGATGTAACATACGATCCCACGATCTCAATCCGACGCAGATCGATGCGAGTTGAAAACCCATGGAATTCAAGCGGAATTGTGTTCATTCGCCTTCCTATTCGACACTATTTGAAGCTCTTACGAAGTTATCAAAAATTCAGCAGTTACACTTGCGTCTCTTTTCCGACACAGCGTACCTAGTTTTCAATCCGCCACCCTTGAGGTCGCGGATGCCATAGAACTCAATGGGAGTCGGAAAACACTGAAATCTTATGTTCGATGCTGCAAGACAATGAAGCATATCACCTAATAAAAGTAAATTACAAACTATTAAATATGTATACCTTTAAAAAAATCAAACAATATAATTGTTTCACATTTGGTACACTAGTAGATATAGGGATAAAAATGAAAAATACATTACTACTGATGGATTATGCTACAATTTTGTCATTACAAATCAAGGGGACAATATTATGTCTACATATTTGGTGCAAAGTTTTACCCCAAACTTGTCACACTAATAGATATAGAGATAAAAATGAAATGTTTAAGCCATGTAATACAGTCCCACTCTCCATTTCGCACCATATTTGACTCAACACTTTTCACACCAATTATGACGTAAACTCCTAAATAACCCACACACTAGTGAATTTTTCCACCACTTTTGATTGGAATATGCATAATCACATGATTTATGACATCAGCCAATCTGATTCAAATATACATTATAAACTATCACTAAAGAATCAAATTGCTCAATACTTCTGTCATTGATCACTCATCAGAACTTGTAAGTGCCATTTGTTACATTGTGTATTATACTTTGAAAGTATGTATATGGGAAATTAGTATTAAAGGGACAGTCTAGGCCAAAACAAACTTTCATGATTCAGATAGAGCATGTAATTTTAAACAATTTTCCAATTTACTTTTATCACCAATTTTGCTTTGTTCTCTTGGTATTCTTAGTTGAAAGCTTAACCTAGGAGGTTCATATGCTAATTTCTTAGACCTTGAAGGCTACCTCTTTTCAGAATGCATTTTAACAGTTTTTCACCACTAGAGGGTGTTAGTTCACATATTTCATATAGATAACACTGTGCTTGTGCACGTGAAGTTATCTGGGAGCAGGCACTGATTGGCTAAACTGCAAGTCTGTCAAAAGAACTGAAATAAAGGGGCAGTTTGCAGAGGCTTAGATACAAGATAATCACAGAGGTTAAAAGTATATTATTATAACTGTGTTGGTTATGCAAAACTGGGGAATGGGTAATTAAGGGATTAACTATCTTTTAAAACAATAAAAATTCTGGTGTAGACTGTCCCTTTAAAGATAAACATTGATGCTGACATTAGGACACACAGTGTAATATTTTAGACAAGGATTTTAAAATTCGAATTGATGTTTGTTTCAATAAAATCTTAAACTGATAGCTCAGATGGATAGCCCACCTAACTTTAAACTGTCATGATTCAGATACAGCAGAAATGAAATTCACCTCTTTGCTGTAATGATATGTTCAGTATATTTCTTCCTTCTCTTGAATTTCTTTTTCAGTAAGAAATGTCATCTTATATGCCAGGCCATTTTATAACACATGTGAAGGGGTGGTTTTTAAAATTGATTGCAATCAGGAGGGGTTAGGCAGGTGCAGAGAGAAACCTGGCCCAACTCTTAAAGGGACAGGAAACCCCAAAATATTATTTCAAGATTTGGATAGAACATACAATTTTAAACAACTTTCCAATTTACTTCTATTATCAAATTTGCTTCATTCTCTTATTATCCTTTGCTGAAGAAACAGCATTGCACTATTGGCAGCTAGCTGAACACATCTATTTAGCCAATCACAAGAGACAAATGTGTGCAGGCACCAATTAGCAGCTAGCTCCCACTAGTGCAACTTAAATGTTCACTTTCCTATCCCTTTAAAATAGCCATAGATTTCAAATAAATATATATGATACTCTGATTACATGTTATATTCGAAATTATCATGCTCAGAATAATAATAAATTTACAATATATACATATAGTGGTATAAATAAATACAGAGATATGACAGACAACATTGTTTAGAACAAAAAAAGGAACTTCGGGACATGTAAATATGTTTGCAAAAGATTTCTGACATAACAAACACACATATATATGTATGTATATATATATATATATATATATATATATATATATATATATGTGTGTGTGTGTGTGTGTGTATGTGTGTATATACATACTAAAATATGTATGTCTAATCTTAAAAAGAATTCTAATAATTCACTCTCCACTTTGCACCAAATATGTCGCTACTTGCTATGTTCGCAATTAGTCCTGCTCAGAAAAAGAATACATTTACACATACAATAATGTGCTAAAGAGAAATGTGCTTGTTCGTGGACAGTATTGAAATGGTATAAATAAAGTTGGGAAAAGCTCGAATAGCCGCAACATAGAATGACTGTTAGTTAACACCAGCCCAATGCTCTTTGCACCGTACTTGACGCGCATGTTTTTGATGGCTTTTTTGATAAATAAGGAGATAGTATTCAGATCCGCGGCCGTGATGTTTGGCGAGCGTATTGACGCCTGCGAATGCAACATAGTTGACGCTTTGATAAATAGGCCTCATTGCCTCAGCATGCACAAGTGAAGAGGTCTGAGGTGGAACCTGGCGAATGGAATGACATCTATGCTGGACACCATGAGGTCAATTACCTCCATACACCTGGCCACAGATGGACTTAAGGAGGTCTGGAGGGCAAGACAATTGGAAGAAATCTTGCAACGTTTTTGGTCTGTAAGGAATATCTTCATGGATATGGAATCTATTATCATGCCCAGGAATTCCACTCTGCTACTGGGGACCAGATAACTTTTTTCTAAGTTTCTTTCATCCATGAGAATGGTCTTCTGCCAGCCGGCAGGATGAAGCCTGGACCAGGATGTCGTCCAAGTATGGTGCTACTGAAATACCTCTGGATCTCTCCACCATGAGCAGAGCCCCTAGAACCTTTGTAAAGACTCTTGGGGCAGTAGCCAAACCAAATGGTAGAGCCACAAACTGGAAGTGCTGGTCCAGAAAGGCAAATCTTAAGAACTTGAAGTGATCCTTTTGTATTGGCACATGAAGTAAGCATCCTTCAAGTCTATCCTAGTCATGAACTGTCCCTCTTGAATCAAGGGCAGAATCAACCTTATCGTCTCCATCTTGAACGATGGCACCAACAGACACTTGTTTAAGCACTTTAGGTCTAGAATTGGGCGAAACGTACACTCCTTCCTTGGGACCACAAAAAGGTTTGAATAATATCCCAGACCTCTCTCTGCTAGAAATACTGGCATAAACACTCCTAGGGAGGAGAGATCCCTCACGCACCCTAGAAAAGCATCCCGTTTTTCTGGTCTTGAAGACAGGTTTGATAAAAGGAATCTGCCCCTGGGTGGATGAGACCTATTCTGTAACCCTGAGCAATGACCTCTAGAACTCAAGGGTCTTGCACGTCCCTTAGCCAAGCCTCCACAAAGAGAGATAGTCTGCCCCCAACACAATCCAGCGATGGATCGGGGGCCACCCCTTCATGCTGATTTTGTCTTGGCAGGTTTCTTGTTCTGCTTGAAGATTGAGATGGTCTCCAAGTTCCCTTGGACTGATCCGGCTTTGCGGAGGGCTGCTGGCGTTGGGATTTATCTGAACAAAAGGGACGAAAATTAGGACCCTGAACCTTAGGTTTGTTCTTCTTATTCTGCTGTAAAAATGCACCTTTGCCCCCAGTGACCGTGGATATGAAAAGAACCTTTTCCTTAAATGGAAGGGAAAGCAATCAAGATTTTGAAGTCATGTCAGCAGACCGAGACTTTAGCCACAGAGCCTTACAGGCCAGAACAGAAAAGCCCGATGTCTTGGAATTCAAGCGAATAATCTGCATGTCTGTATCAAAAATAAACGAGTTAGCTACCCTCAAGGCCTTAATTCTTTCCTGGATCTCATAGAGGGGAGTTTCCACATCGATCATCTCCAATAGAGAGTCACACCAATAGGTAGAGGCTCCAGCCACCGCAGCAGCCGCTGCTGCATGCCTAAATAAAAACCCTGTGTGCTGTAACATCTTTCTAAACAGAGTTTCTAGCTTCTTATCCATGGGCTCCTTAAACGATGAACTATCGTCAAGCGGGATAGTGGTGCGCTTAGTAAGCATGGAGATAGCTTCATTCACCTTAGGGACAGACCCCCACAACTCTAATTGGGAGTCAGGAACCGGGAACAATTTCTTAAAAGAAGAAGAAGGGGAAAAAGAGGATCCAAGTCTTTCCCATTCATTCTTAATAATATTTGCCATTTTAACGGGAACCGGGAAAGTTTGTGGCACCACCCTGTCCTCATAAACTTTATCAAGCTTAGGAATAGAAGGTTCCTCAGGTAACTTAGGTTCCGGAACCTCTAACGTAGCCAACACTTCTTTTAACAAAAAGCGTAAGTGCTCTATCCTAAATCTAAAGTCTGGTTCCTCTGCAGCCGGAGGCTTAGAGGCAGGCGATTCCGACCCAGAAAGAGCTTCCTCTGAAGAATCAGAGGCGTCTTCATCAGCGGATAATCTAGTATCAGATAATCCAGCAAGTTGGTAGATGACCCATGGGAAGGATAGCAGTTTTTAACCTTTCGCTTGCGCTTAGCAGGGCGAGGTAAAGCACTAAAGGCCGCAGACACAGACGTTTGCAACTGAAGGAGGATTAGTCATGCAATGGGGAACTGCATGTGTAATTGGAGGTGATTGCAGGGAACGTATCTCGCAGAATGGAGACCCCTCAGAGGTGGATGGCTCAGTTGTACTAAACATCTTAGTCTATTTAGATATAACTACTTTATAAGGGCATGTGGAACATAATTGAGCAGGCGGGTACACCGTAGCCTCCTCACAATAAAAGAGGGAGTACCCTATAACGCATCAGAGTCCTCCATAGCTTGCGCTTTTAAAATGGACTATAGAAAAAGTAAATGGCACCTTTATACCCCCAATGGCCGGGGCACTCACCACCTCCTATGACCCAGGCCCCATAGAGAAACTGCTTCTTCTCCTGTAAACCGCACAGTCAGCAAAGAGGAAGTTAATGAGGCCACACCCGGTCACATGAAGTGCCATGCAGGACCGCCCCTGCTGCAGGATTAAAAGCGCGCCAAGCTGATAGCCTGCGCAGTTATCCAAAACAAAGTAAATCCTGAATGTTCCCACATCTGCCAGAGCCTCATCTCACACATGTCGCAGCATAAAACAAAATAAAGTAAATCATGTATAAATCCCCCTTGTTCAATAATCCCCTTCTGGAGATATTAACCCTTGATTCCATACAGATAAAGGAGTCACACTGTGACCCTGTCTTCTTACGTTATCATATGGTATAAGATAAAATTATCTTACCGGAATCATCGCCATGGAACAGACACACAGCCTCTCAAATTTTACAGTCTTGTCGCATCGCACCTGACATGGACTTGAGTGATAGAAGCAGGCAGTGAAACTCGTCAACACTGATTGCTTAGGAGTTGTTAATACAAGTCTGGATGGTTTTGTAGAAAGACTCTCCCTGCATCTCAAGACCCTAACATTCACCAATGCTCTCACTGGGAGGCTGACAAGACTACTTAAAACTCCAGTCTCATAGCGAAGAGTATTACCCTCCATAAGAGACTACTCCGAATCTTCTGACACTTCTCTACCATCCTCCTGTGACGAAAGGCAAAGAATGACGGGGGGATGAGGGGAGTGGGGGAGGTATTTAAGCCTTTGGCTAAGGTGTCTTTGCCTATTCCCGGTGGCCAGGTTCTGTATTCCCACAAGTAAGGAATGAAGCTGTGGACTCTCCTCATATTAATTTGGAAATGACACTTTGCTACAATGTAAAGTAGTGAGTGTGCTGCCTGTTTAACAGAGTAAATTTGCTGTCCCCTCAAAATAACAACACACAGCCATTAATGTCTAAACTGTTGGCAACAAAAGTGAGTACAACCCTAAGTGGAAATGTGCAAATTGGGCCCAAAATGTCAATATTTTGTGTGGACACCATTATTTTCCAGCACTGCCTTAATCCTCTTGGGCATGGAGTTCACCAGAGCTTCACAGGTTGCCACTGGAGTCCTCTTCCACTCCTCCATGATGAAATCACAGAGCTGGTGGATGTTAGAGACCTTCCACGCCCCCACCTTCCGTTTGATAATGCCCCACAGATGCTCAATAGGGTTTAGGTCTGTAGATATGCTTGGCCAGTCCATCACCTTTACCCTCAGCTTATTTAGCAAGGCAGTGGTCATCTTGGAGGTGTGTTTGGGGTCATTATCATGTTGGAATACTGTCCTGCAGCCCAGTCTCCGAAGGGAGGGGATCATGATCTGCTTCAGTAGCTCCTCAGTGCTGGCAGCACTTATGCAGGCCCAGACCATGACACTCCCACCACCATGCTTAACTGTAGGCAAGACACACTTGTCTTTGTACTCCTCATCTGGTTGCCGCCACACACGCTTGACACCATCTGAACCAAATAAGTTTATCTTGGTCTCATTGGACCACAGGACATGGTTCCAGTAATCCATGTCCTTAGTCTGCTTGTCTTCAGCAAACTGTTTTTAGGCTTTCTTTTGCATCATCTTTAGAAGAGGCTTCCTTCTGGGACGACAGCCAACCAATTTGATGCAGTGTGCTGCGTATGGTCTGAGCAATGACAGGCTAACCCCCCACCCCTTCAACCTCTGCAGCAATGCTGGCAGCACTCATACGTCTATTTCCCAAAGACAACCTCTGGATATGACACTGAGCACATGCACTCAACTTCTTTGGTCGACCATGGCGAGGCCTATTCTGAGTGGAATCTGTCCTGTGAAACCGCTGTATGGTCTTGCCTACCATGCTGCAGCTCAGTTTCAGGGTCTTGGCAATCTTCTTATAGCCTAGGCCATCTTTATGTAGAGCAACAATTCATTTTTTCAGATCCTCAGAGAGTTCTTTGCCATGAGGTGCCATGTTGAACTTCCTTTGACCAGTATGAAAGAGTGTGAGAGCGATAACACCAAATTTAACACACCTGCTCCCAATTCACACCTGAGACCTTATAACACTAATGAGTCACATGACACCAGGGAGGAAAAATGGCTAATTGGGCAAAATTTGGACATTTCCACTTAGGGGTGTACTCACTTTTGTTGCCAATGGTTTAGACATTAATGGTTGTGTTACTTTGAGGGGACAGCAAATTTACACTGTATACAGGTTGTACAGTCACTACTTTACATTGTAGCAAAGAGTCATTTCCTCAGTGTTGTCACATGAAAAGATATAATAAATTATTTACAAAAATGTGAGGGGTGTACTCACTTTTGTGAGATACTGTATACTGTATATAAACTCTACACATTATAAAGTCTTGTTAACACTTTTTAGCTGATTTACATGTGTTGTATTTTGCACATGCTGTCTCCTGATTGGTAGACTGTAGTTGGAGGGCCTATCAGGTCTTTAAAAGTTTGGTATGCACATTCTTTGTTTGTCAGAGGAAGGGGTTATTTTGCCTAGAAACGTCATAATAAAGGTCACTTTGGATTTACTGTTGACTGATGACCAGAGAGTGCTTTATTTTTGCTTTTTGTATCCCTGAATAGCACCCAGGCAGCTACTGCTCTCTGAGTGAGAGTGCATACACACTGATGTTTATATATATATATATATATATATATATATATATATATATATATACAGGGAGAGCAGAATTATTAGGCAAGTTGTATTTTTGAGGATTCATTTTATTATTGAACAACAACCATGTTCTCAATGAACCCAAAAAACTCATTAATATCAAAGCTGAATAGTTTTGGAAGTAGTTTTTAGTTTGTTTTTAGTTATAGCTATTTTAGGGGGATATCTGTGTGTGCAGGTGACTATTACTGTGCATAATTATTAGGCAACTTAACAAAAAACAAATATATACCCATTTCAATTATTTATTTTTACCAGTGAAACCAATATAACATCTCAACATTCACAAATATACGTTTCTGACATTCAAAAACAAAACAAAAACAAATCAGTGACCAATATAGCCACCTTCCAATATAGCCACCTTTCTTTGCAAGGACACTCAAAAGCCTGCCATCCATGGATTCTGTCAGTGTTTTGATCTGTTCACCATCAACATTGCGTGCAGCAGCAACCACAGCCTCCCAGACACTGTTAAGAGAGGTGTACAGTTTTCCCTCCTTGTAAATCTCACATTTGATGATGGACCACAGGTTCTCAATGGGGTTCAGATCAGGTGAACAAGGAGGCCATGTCATTAGATTTTCTTCTTTTATACCCTTTCTTGCCAGCCACGCTGTGGAGTACTTGGACGCGTGTGATGGAGCATTGTCCTGCATGAAAATCATGTTTTTCTTGAAGGATGCAGACTTCTTCCTGTACCACTGCTTGAAGAAGGTGTCTTTCAGAAACTGGCAGTAGGACTGGGAGTTGAGCTTGACTCCATCCTCAACCCGAAAAGGCCCCACAAGCTCATCTTTGATGATACCAGCCCAAACCAGTACTCCACCTCCACCTTGCTGGCGTCTGAGTCGGACTGGAGCTCTCTGCCCTTTACCAATCCAGCCACGGGCCCATCCATCTGGCCCATCAAGACTCACTCTCATTTCATCAGTCCATAAAACCTTAGAAAAATCAGTCTTGAGATATTTCTTGGCCCAGTCTTGACGTTTCAGCTTGTGTGTCTTGTTCAGTGGTGGTCGTCTTTCAGCCTTTCTTACCTTGGCCATGTCTCTGAGTATTGCACACCTTGTGCTTTTGGGCACTCCAGTGATGTTGCAGCTCTGAAATATGGCCAAACTGGTGGCAAGTGGCATCTTGGCAGCTGCACGCTTGACTTTTCTCAGTTCATGGGCAGTTATTTTGCGCCTTGGTTTTTCCACACGCTTCTTGCGACCCTGTTGACTATTTTGAATGAAACACTTGATTGTTTGATGATCACGCTTCAGAAGCTTTGCAATTTTAAGAGTGCTGCATCCCTCTGCAAGATATCTCACTATTTTTGACTTTTCTGAGCCTGTCAAGTCCTTCTTTTGACCCATTTTGCCAAAGGAAAGGAAGTTGCCTAATAATTATGCACACCTGATATAGGGTGTTGATGTCATTAGACCACACCCCTTCTCATTACAGAGATGCACATCACCTAATATGCTTAATTGGTAGTAGGCTTTCGAGCCTATACAGCTTGGAGTAAGACAACATGCATAAAGAGGATGATGTGGTCAAAATACTCATTTGCCTAATAATTCTGCACTCCCTGTATATATACACACACTTCAAGCTTTCAGAACAAGGAAAAACATAATTTCCAATATACCATCATTATCAAAATGTGCACATTCTTGTTACATGCACACTTTCTGAGGCTCCAGCTCCTACTGGGCATGTGAAAAAGTTCACAGTATATACGTAAATGCATTTTGTGATTGGTTGATGGCTGTCAATTAATACAGGGGGAGGGAGAATTGGATTAACTTTGAATTTTGCAAGAAAATGTACTGCTCATTTCAAATTCAAAGCAAGTGTTACTGCATTGTTTTTTTATTGAGTACAGGTGGCCCTTGGTTTACGCCGGTTCAATTTGCGCCGTTTCAGAATAACAACCTTTTTTTTCAGTCATGTGACTGCTATTGAAAAGCTTTTGGAAAGCAATGCACTAATTAAAATAGCCAGTAGGTGGAGCTTTCCGCTTGTTTTGCAGCAAAGTTATGCAACTTAACAGCCTTAAATTGATCTGTGTACACAGATCAGACCAGATCTATCGAGCAAAATTTAGCAGACACTTCCCTATTATCTTCCTGTCCAGCAGTTTCAGGTGAGGGTACCTAACTGCTTATTAATCACTGCAGATTGAAATGCATAGAAAAGGTGCAGACCCAATATTATCTAACATGCTAACAATGCAGAGAACTGATTGCAGAAAAATGCAAGTAAAAAAACGTTTTTGTTCATTAAACTTAGTTTGATGATGATGCAGTCTGTTGTGTGATTATTTTATTAGGTGATGTTTAGCAAATGTTTTTGTTCATTAAACTTAGTTTGATGATGATACGATCTATATTTTTAGGTTTATAATGCTGTTTAGCATTTAAAGTCTTCATTTCAAAGCTTTAAAAATAATGTATTAGGTGTTACTTAACTCCCTCTCTTCCCATTGACTTACATTATAAACTGGGTTTCAATTTACAACGGTTTCGATTTACAACCATTACTCCTGGAACTTAACCCTGGCGTAAACTGAGGGCTACCTGTATTTGTCAATTATTAAATGTTACTGTATTTAGTGGTCCTTTAAAGGGACATTAAACACTAAATAAATGCTAGATAGAATAAAGTATTCAATGAAAAGATTAGTCTAAGAATAACAAGTAGATGTATTTTTTAAAGTTTCATTAGTTGTTTAAATAGTGGCAAAATAAGTGTAGAGTTTTAATGTCTATAAAACAATGGGAGCTGCCATGTTTTAACTTGTCAGTTAAATTTTTAACAGGAGATAAGAAGCTCACAATTTCAGAATGCAATTACAGTAAAAGGTGACAAAATAAATAATGAAAGTATATAGCAGAGTTTTTATATATATGATTCTCAAAGTGTTTAAACTGAAGCTAATTAGAGTGGTATCTTTTGTGGATTTCCTACTGTCAACACTCAGACCTATGATACATTTTAAATGTCATTTATCATATGAAATGAAGAAAAAAAAATAAAGCACCACTTTCTATAAATCTGAAAATATTAGTAAATATTTCTATCTGCGTCCATGTGCTTGTGAATTTTAGTAAATATGTATTTCTTGTTCTGTGTGCAAATTATTACTGTAGTATGAGTTCTAATTACCGACTATTCAGGGATGTATGAACTTGTTGTAACGTTGAAAGGGTTTATACAATGTTTTCCTAAAGTTATAAGTGAGCGAAAAACTGAATTTACATTAAATGGTTCAAGGATTACAGTATGCTTGTGTGACCACTGAGACATAGGAAACGAAGAACAGACACTTGTGTGTACTGGGGTTATTATCTCTGTCTACAAAGTCTGCCCTAATGAGAACTAATTATCTGTTCCTCTTTTCGTGTTGCAGTCTGGAAGATCAACAGATCTGATATGCGGAACTAGGTATTTCTATTGTTCATTTGTGTTGCTACATTTTGAAAACTGTCAGCACACACGAGATATGCCACTGCAAAAGCTATGTCTTTGAACATTTATATAGTCCCATTAAAATTTCCTTTCTTTCACAAGTTTGTCCAGCTTTTTCTCTTTTATCTTGATTACATACTTTTGTTGAGGTTTATATATATATAAAATGAAGACATATTTATTTGATGTCTTTTTTTTCTCATTTTATTTATTTATTTAATTAGTTATTTAATTAGTTATTTCTTTTTTTTTAACTATCCTAATTTCAACTTTCTGGTTATAACATATGCAGTTTACCATACAAGGCAGCTTTTCTAAAATGAACTAGTTATGCTTTTCTTTATGTAAATGTGGAAGCAGAGCTTCTTTAAATGGACAGTAAACACCTTTTGCTTTTTAATTGCATTTCTCCCAATCTCCGTATGAGTGTGTTGGGGGGGAGGGGCTGCAAATCAAATAGCTGGTTTAGTAAATTTGCAACATTTTTATGTCATATTAAAGAGAAATTACTGTGGGATAAGACCTGGATCTAGTGACATGAACATGAAATCATGGCAGGCTTCAATGATATAAAGATATAACAAACTAATTTTTCAGGACACAGACTTATGTAAAGTGACATTGCTTATGATCCGTAGGATGTGCACTTATAAATTGAATAAAAGTTAAAGGTCTATGGTATGGCCTCACTATGCTGTTTTTACAAGGCCTCCTATGACAGTTTTCTTGGCAGCCAGTGTTCCACATCACATTGATTGACTACCTCTGCTTTAGTAATTGCTACACTTATAAACCAATAAAGTACTTTGTCAGTGAATTATTTCTTCTTCCTGACAGTATAGTGTCACATAGTTGCAAAAGAACATTAATACAATGCATTAACCCTTTCTTTTTAGTATAAATATTAAATATGTGCTGCCCTTTATTTTGTTGGACAAACAGGGACCTCAGACATGCAATACAGCCAGTCTCCCTTTCTGTCCCTGCTTATTAACATTTTCTACCATATTCACTGCAGTGGGCTTTTTTACTATGCTTTCTTTCCCCAGTGGTCTAATTGTAGGAAACACTAGGTATAGAGCAGTGATGGTTAACCTTGACACCCAAGATGTTTTGGAACTGAATTTCCCATGATGCTTAGGCACTCTGCAGTCTAGTTGAGCATTGTAGGAAATGTAGTTCCAAAACATCAGGGGTTCTAATGTTAGCCATCCCCTTTCTCACTGCAAGCCATTCTGCATTATTCATATGAAAACAGCTTAAACATGAAAAGACTTACTCCACCCACTGAAGACCACAACCTATTATTGGCACAAATTTAACAATCCCCAACCTATTTGAAAACAAGCCTCACCCCCTTTAAAACCAGTCTTTGTTTTAGTAAGCAAAATACTGGGAAGTATGTGCTTTGGTACATAATTTGTAAATCTTTATTTAGCTGTTCTTGTTTTTTGTTCATTGGTTTTATTCAGTGTGGGCTGCATGGCCTGGTAAATATATTATTAATTACCTTAGTGTCTTCCAAGATCTTTATTGGAAATCAGCAGATGCTAAGTGTAGAAAAACACTTTCCAATAAAGTATTACAGGGAAATTAAACTCAAAACTGAATTTCCCATAATTGAATGAATTAATGAAAACAAAACAGCAGTGCAATATAAAGTAGTTATTTATTTTGCTTGCATTTTGGCGTAAGAAAACAAACATGTGTGCTCTTTAAGCCAAGCTCCCTAAAGAGGCTAGAAGTTAAAGGCTGTAACATAAGTGTGCTATAAAATTGCCATAACATGCTACATACTACACAGGGGTTGTTTAGCAGTCTTAGCAGTGAGCAAAACTCAATTACACCAGCAATTGATGGTGGCAAGATATATACTGTAATTGTTTCAAAACCTTTGTTCAGAAAAAATCATGCCCAATTTTAATAAATAAATATATAGGAGTACTTACCTACTTCGGACATTTCTGGAACAGTGGCAGTGTAAAGATCTTTAGTAAATTTTGGTTCATTATCATTAATATCATGAATCTTGATGACAAACTCAGATACGGGCTCAACAGGTATTCCAGTGTTGTTCTTCACGGCCTGTGCACGTAACCTATACTCTGGCTTCTCTTCCCTATCAAGTCTTCTTGTTGCTTGAATGTCTCCTGTTTTTTCATTGATAACAAATAAATCCCCAGCTCCATCTCCAGAGAGGATGTATTTCAATGTTCCGTCCCCTTTATCCTGGTCTGAGTGAAGCTGGAAAAAAAAAAATCTATTAAAAAAGAAAGATATTCATTGACTAATATGAAAGACACCAGCAGGTCTGTACAATCAATTACCCCACATGCTAATGATTCTGAACCTTCCTCTTTTCCTTATGACACCCTTAACATACTTTTAAAATTCATGTAACACTCCAAGTACGCCAATCAATGTGATATATATTTAACAGGAATGAGTGAATGCTTTAAAATATTAATTTAATTTTTTTCTATAATTTTAAGGTTTGCTGAGCATTTTAGTTGGCTTATTTGATTGATGATTTTACTACTTTGACCATTCTAGCTTTAACTAAATCTTGGAAAAAAGATTAAGGGGGAAAAAAATGAAAACTGAGAAATGTTTACTCTCATAGACTTAGTTTGATGCAAGTCTATGAGAATCAATATTTGTATGAGACACTTTTCTGTTTTGAACATTTGATATAGCAAATTTAACAACTGATAAAGATGTTCAGTATATTTGTTCAACAGAAATACTTGTTGATAGAAATAAATATCCATGAGTACATTTTGCCAGGAAAAGGTCATTTCTGAAACATTTGCTCAACCCTAATAATAAATTACAATTAGTAACACTCAGTATTTTCAAGCATATATACAAAATGAATGTCACTAAAACCTTGCAATATGAAAGATAAATACTTCAACTCTAAGTTTACTTGACACTTTCAGTAGACGGCTTTGATAACTCACTGGTGTCATGACACCCTAGCTGAGAAACTCTTTCCTATATATTTTTGTTGCAGTATATTCAAGATTATTTTAGCCAGTTTCAGGGAACCCTTCATTACATTTGATTGCATACATTTAGACCATGAAAGGGTTAAAGTGCAATCTAAATATTTATATCTCATTTTCCTCTACATATTCAGTTTTGCAGCTGATACCATCTGTTTTTCTGTATAATAAAGTAGCAAAGGTCATACTCTCTGTCACAAAATCTATGTACAGCATATCTATTTATTCCACCACATTCATTCCCTCTGCTTGTGCATAATCAGTCCTCAGCAGATACTCTATAGCTTGTTTACAAATAAAAGTTGTTAAATCACTGTATTTTTTTGCAGCAATAGCAGAAGCAATCATTTCATAAAGTCTAAGAGAAAGAGACAATCAATATATAGACAGTAGAGATGTCATTTCAAGTAATATATATATATTTGTTTCTGCATCGTCTCCTTCCAATATTATTTTACTCTCACATTCAAGTTATATAAGAAAAAATATGCTTATCCCACATTTTGTTCGTATGAAAGTTTCTTAATCTATTGAACAGACTTGTTTTAATTAAAAATTGATAGTTCATAGGGTACTGTTTAAATACATTAGCAATGAGAATAGTCCATTGTGTTACCTCAACTTTCGCTCTCCATCCTTTAAACTTTACCAAAATAAACATATACAATATCAATCTTCTAAACGTAAAAATATGCTTTCAGCAGAATTAATATTAAAGGGACATAATACTCATATGCTAAATCACTTGAAACTGATGCAGGATAATTGTAAAGAGCTGACAGGAAAATATCACCTGAGCATCTCTATGTAAAAAGGGAAGATATTTTACCTCACAATCTCCTCAGCTCACCAGAGTAAGTTCTGTGTAAAAAGTTATACTCAGCTGCTGCCCAGCTGCAGGTAAAAAAATAATAATATTAGGAAACCAACTGCAGCCAATCAGCATCAGCAGTGCTGAGGTCATGAACTCTTTTACTGGGATCTCATGAGATTTCACTTAACTCTCATGAGATTTCATAGTAAACTTCCTTTAAACTGAATAGGGAAATAACATGAGAGTGCTCAACCCCTTAGCTGTCCTGGGACAGACATACTAATTTGCTGCTTAGAAGTCCTTTACAATGGGATGTGGCTACTGAGGAACTTTTGAGGTAAAATATCTTTCTTTTTTACATAGAGATGTTCAGGTGATATTTTCTAGTCAGCTTTTTACAGCTATGCTGCATCACTATCAAGTGTTTAAACATTTGGGTATTATGGCCCTTTAAAGGGACACTCAAGTCAAAATTAAACTTTCATAATTCAGATAGCGCATGCAATTTTAAACAACCACAGTGTTAATCTGTTATTATAATCTTTAGACTCTGCTGAAATGCTAATCTATTGGAATATATATATATATATATGTTACGTGTAAAGTCAGAAATCCGGGTAAACCTAGAGTTATCCGGATAAAACTTACATTACCCAAGTGGCTGTGGGTAAAGCCCTATGTACTGTAATTACCCCGTCTACACAATTTCTTTTGCCTCTGCCTGGGGGGGGGGGGGGGGGGTTCAAGGAAGGCTTCCCGCTGATCCTCTGGCATCCACCCTAAGTGAACCTTGGGGAATGAGGTTTATATCCCCCACCAGGCGGAGGCAAATAAATAGTGAAGATATGTGAATTACAGTGCACTATAATGATGCAGTGACTGAATGAACTCTAAGAAGATGTATCATGTTACATCTGGCTTTACCCACACCCACTTGGGTAATGTTAGGTTTACCCGGTTAATGCTAAGATGACCCAATTTCTTACTTTATGCGCAATATATATATATATATATATATATTCTATTGTAGTGCAAAACTTGTTTTTAATTTTAGTGGGTTTACTGTCCCTAACAATTAATCACCCCATCACATATTTTGTATCTGATATTAAATTGTTGACACTACACTTAGATCCAGGTCATTGCGATTCTATTTTTTTTTCCCTCTTTTGTGCTAGCTTGATGTTACTGACCGACATTTGAAGATGAAGCAGCAGATCTGATTGTTTAGGTACAAAGAGGTTTACGATGCATTTATATACTTTTTGTGAGTGTGGAAATTAAACCCTTGACATTAATGCAATACCGGTTCTTCTTTTTAATATTATCAATTCATCTTTTTCATTCTGTTAATTGACTGTTGATTGCTATTGTTTGTGTATATAACAAAAATTGGAATGGTGTAATAGTAATATCATTATTGGACGAGGTTTTAAAACACATTTTATGATTGCAAATTCTGTAATTATTTGAACTTGGCGCTCTAAGGTTGTGGCAGTGTCATTATATAACGTGTTTGCCTTTGCTGTCAAATACATCTAAATATTGTTTTTGTTCCATTCAATTCAGAAAGGTTGGGTTGTCTTGTTATTACATTTATATTAGCCTGCCACTTTCTACACAATAATTGGTAATCTCAGAACACAAGCTAATTTATACCTGACCCTGATTGGCCAAAACAAATTAGACACCATATAAATACCACCAGGTTTATCCTTGAACTGCTCTTGATTAAAAAGCCTTGTAAATAGTTATATCACATTAACAGTTTGAAATGATATTTAAAACATTTACTTTGCATTACAGCGTTTATTTGCTGGTATATGCTATGATGTTAACGTATCTTTAATTTCTGTGTCTACTTTCTGTATGTTATAAGCTAAATCTGTTTAGTATGAGATATATCCAAAACTGAGCTCTGAAAGTTATAGGTATAATGCAAGTATCACCTTGATAGTAAGATTAAAAGGACAGTCTACACCAGAATTGTCATTGTTTTAAAAGATATATAATCTCTTTATTATCCATTCCCTAGTTTTGCATAACCAACACAGTTATATAAATACACTTTTCACCTCTGTGATTATCTTGTATCTAAGTCTCTCCAGACTGCCCCCTTATTTCAGTTCTATTGACAGACATGCATTTTAGCAAATCACTGCTGACTCATAAGAACTCCACGTGCGTGAGCACAGTGTTATCTATATGACACACATGAACTAACACCCTCTAGTGGTGAAAAACTGTTAAAATGCCCTGAGAGAAGAGGCGGCCTTCAAGGGCTTAGCAATTAGCATATGAACCTTCTAGGTTTAGCTTTCAACTAAGAATACCAAGGGAGCAAAGAAAAATTGGTGATACATTGGAAAATTGTTTAAACTTCCAAGTTTATTTTGGACTAGACTGTCCTTTAAAAGTACTCTATTGATAATATGGTTTGGACTATTGTCATTCCTACCCCTAATTCTTCAGAGTTCCCAAATGTCCTGCCTTTTCAGGATTGTCACAGCATGATAACTCTGTACCTTTTTTATATTTTGTCTCAACTGACACCTGTACTGACTAGCTTTGCCTATGGACCATCCTGACACAAAATAGTTCACTGACACTGACCAACTCTTCTCCGTGTCACCTAGTTATGCCTCCTGTCAATCACAACTCTTTCAACAAATGAATTGCTTCCTTATTAGAATGCTGAGAGGTACATTAAAGTTACACACCTATTAATAAGAACAGCAATATTGTTACAAAATGAACATCCAAAAGCAATGACCAATTATTACAATTCATCAAATTTTACATATGACAAAATATCAGTTAATATAACTAATTAAAAGAATCCTCACTTTATCATTCTTCAGGCAACAAACCATATTTAAGAAGTGGGTTAATAATCTGTCTCTGTAAACAGTTCTCTAATGAACTAATTAAGATATACAATTTCCTGTTGAATTGTTCAGTTCTATTTCTAACATCTGCTAGCTAGAGTATCCTTTAGCAGCTGATTTAACAAGTCAACTAAGTATTTTAAAGGGATACTAAACACAATTTTTTTTCTTTCATGTTTCAGATAGAGCATGACATTTTAAGCAACTTTCGAATTTACTCCTATTATCAATTTTTCTTTGTTCTCTTGGTATCTTTATTTGAAAAGCAGGAATGAATGCTTAGGAGCCAGCCCATTTTAGGTTCAGCTCCTAGGTAATGCTTGCAAATTGATGGCTAAATGTAGCCACCAATCAACAAGCACTATCCAGAGTGCTGAACCAAAAATGGGCCGGCTCCTAAGCTTTCATTACGTTTTTTTCAAATAAAGATACCAAGATACAATTTGGGTTATGCATCCATTTAAGTATTTTTCTTGGAAATACAATTACCATGTCTACAAAATATTTGTTCTCTTTTGTTTTTTTTTTCTCCTCAAAAAAGAAAATATCTTGAATGTAACAACCATTTCCGTTTTTAGTTTTCTCTATAAAGTTTATATTGTCAGTGATAAGAATCATTGCCCACTTCTTTGTTTCCCAGGATTATAAAATAAAAAAAATGGCTATTTGTTAATAACTAAATTCTGGTCTCATGCTGCCAGTTCACATTGTGTCAGCAGTTGACAGCACAATTTTATAAGATATATATATCATGAAATAGAAATACTCCAGAGTTACTATCTTGTGAGCACCACACACCTTTGGCCCCTTGTTCCTGTGTTTGTAAACATCTACTAATCGCACAAGCTAAACTATGAATGCTAATTAAAGCTATATGACTTTTGGGATCAAACTGTCAATAAACTGCACAGTCATATTAAAACTTTGTATTTCTATTAATATTCATTTTTAAAATGCAATATGGAAATATTAAAGCTACAATTTATAACTACTTCTTAAGCTCTCTTCATTTGGCCACTGAGGGAACACTATAACAACTAAACCTAGACCCCACAAAATAAAAGGGGTTGAACTAACAAGGGCACAAAAACTACACTGCGACATCAAGGTCCCCTGTAGCCTAACACGCCGTTGGGCCTAAAATCAAAATCCAGCCACTAGCTCTTATTCTTAGCTACACTACGATTAAAGACACTGAAGACACTAAATAACAGCAAATAGGAAGAAAGCCCACGAGGGATAGCTGGTACTAGAGCACAAACGCTTATAAAGACTGACAGACTAATAAGCATATTTACAATGGTGGTGAACAGTAATATTTTCCTTATTGCATCTCCACAACAAAATATACAGTACCATAGCTGCCAGGAGGCAGCCCAAAGGGGACAAAACACCTAACGCTAACTCTGACACTGCACCTAAATTGAATACATACTTCAAGGCCCTAAGCCCATCCCAGGCAGGGACAGGGAACAGACTCTGAACAAGAAGAAGCAACTGCGGCCATAACACTCGCAGAGACTGTCACAGAACCTAATGCTCCACTAACTAGAGCAGATATTAGCTTGCTACCCACCAAAGAAGACTAATACAGCAAGTAAGAAAGATACTTAAAGATGGATTAGCTGAAGTTTAAAAAGATATAGCTGAACTAGGTGAGAGGATGGAGTATATAGATGAACAGACAAATGACACCAATAACACTATAGAAGACTACTCAAGATGTCTCTCTATCCAAGATATTCAAATACAACAACTTAAAAGTCAGCTAGAAGACTTAGCTAATAGAGGGAGGAGACAGAACCTGCGAGTCAGAGGTGTCCCTGAAAGTGTGACAGGAGACCTCATCCCTCACTACCTACAAAAACTGTTTAAATCCCTAACAAACGACTCATCTTAACCGCCTTATCAGTTAGATAGAGCACATAGGGCTCTAAGGCCTAAACCACAAGATTCAGAACCATCTAGGAACATAGTCCTAAAATTTCATAAATACCAAGATAAAGAACTCATTGCCCAAGAAGCCAGAAAAACCATGCCAATAATCTTTGAAGGAAGACAGATCCAAATATATGCTGACTTGAGCCCAGTAACCCTTGCCAACAGGAGGGAGGCAAAGTTCCTGACAGAACATTTACGTGAACACAAAATCCAATACAGATGGGGCTACCCGTTCAGCATCAAAGTCAACAAAGATAATAAAATCGCCACTTACAAGGGAGCTGAAGATCTAGAGGAGTTCTGCAGGGCTCTGGACATACCAACACCTTCATTGCCACGTCTACAAGATAAGAGCCCACAACCTAGTAACAAAACATACCCACCGCAACCCCAGCGCCCACATTGGCAGAAAATAAATAGAAAGTGACAACGGAACTCGCCAGCATTCTCTCCTCCTGCAGCAGACACCTAGAGGAATGTGGGCACCACAGTGGGAAAAAAAGTATTTAGAACTAAAGGACAAAATTCTCACATAGATAATTAATATTGATACCCTTTTTTCCAAGAGAGATAGCCTAGTATATCTAAAATCTCTCCCACAAGTTTATGGTTGTTATATAAATACATAACCTTCAGGGGTTTTATAACTATAGTTATGATCCCTATTAACAATTTATAGACACCAGCAGTTGTAACTCATAGCAACTGCTATTCCAACACCCACTCTCATTACTTATGTTTAGGCTGACCATATTGCCGCTTTAAGAAGGAACACATATGAAAAATACATATGTGAGGGTTCTTATACAAAACCATTTCTTTAAACAGCCCTGAAAACAGCCCTGACATATGTATTTTTCATATGTGTCCCTTTTTAAAGCGGCAATATGGTCAGCCTACTTATGTTTCAAACAGGTATGTATTTGTATATACATATGCATATGTGTATGTGTAAGGACTGCAGCAATATCATGCACCATCAAAATGAAAAATGCTTTCCTTAGCTAAACTTTGTTCAGTACTTTAGTACTTTCATGTTTACTTACCCCCACATAGCCAAGACACAAAGTAGTCTGGCTAAAACTTTGTTTTGTTTCTTGTGTTTATTGTTGTGTTTGTGTTTATTGTTTACTGTCATATATATGCTAACATGTTTTGTCACTGCAGACATAGAAGCTTGTAGACTCTGACTGATTCAAGCCTATCCCTATTATAGACAGAGTGCAATAGCAGTTGAGGTCAAGAAGAATCTTGTTATACGAAGATTGCTATACAGATCTTCAAATAGAACCACCAACCCTCTCGACAGACTGATGGGACTATGCTATTACTCTTTAAGGTATCACTTACACAATTACATACTACGAGATAGATAGCACACCTACACCATACAAAAAATATCCATGAGCCAACTTAAATGCCTAACACAAAACTGTAGAGGCCTTAATTTACCTACCAAGAGATCGATTGCCTTAAACCACTTTCAAAAGCTAAAAGGTGATATAATTTTTGGCCAGGAGACCCAGTTTACAGGGAGGAACCACCCATAACTACATGTCACTGGCCACTCACACAGAAATCTGTCCAGCAGCGTGGACAGATTACGCAACAGTTAGCCTGGAACTTGACTGGATAAACAAACCACAAAGACAGGGTATTTGGAGACTTGATGACTCACTTCTGCATGACCCCGAAACAGTCACAAACATCAAACAGACTATAGAGGAATACTTCCAACATAACACCAATTCGGTTAAAAACATAGGCACACTGTGGGAGGCCCACAAAGCGGTATTAGAGGCTGCTTTATACAGCAAAGTGCGAGGAAGAGAAGAGCCCAAACCTCAGAATATAATAAGCTTACGCAGAATTTAAAGATAGCGGAGGATTTACATAAACTAACCCCCAGCAAAGAAGACACATTAATTAATCTCACGGCAGCTAGGACTGCAGTAAATAACCACTTACAGAGGGAGGCCCATAAAAAAGCTCTTTCCCTTAAAAAAATCTATTTTCATGGCGGGAACAGGGCAGGAACACTATTAGCTAAAGCTCTACCCAACAAAACCTCTATAAACCACATATATAACGTCAAAGACGAGGAGGGGAATTCAATTCACGAAAGTCCTAAAATAGCCAAAGTCTTCAGGAAATATTATGATCACATATATAACCTGTCAAACTCAACAATACCTCCCAGTAAATCTAATATAGTAACGTATCTAGAATCCATAGACTTACCCTCAGTTACTGAACAACAAAAGCAAAGCCTAGACGCACCAATAACGGCACTAGAAATTCTAACTGCCATAAAAGTTTTGCCCTCTGGCAAAAGCCCAGGCCTCACAAACAAATATTATAAGACATTTAAGGAAATATTAGTTCCCCCTCTACTGTCCTTATTTCAAACAATAGATGACAAAGAACATCTCCCTACATTAATGAAAGAAGCACACATTTCGGTGATTACCAAACCGGGGAAAGAGCAAGACTCACCCCCCCCCAACTTCAGACCCATATCACTACTAAACACAGACCTTAAGATTTTAGCCAGGATTCTCGCATCACGCATAAATCCAATTTTACCAACACTCATACATACGGACCAAACAGGGTTTGTGGTGGGGAGAGAGGCAAGAGATAACACCATCAGGGCTCTACAGTTGATGGAATATGCCAAAACAAACAAAATAAACACCATTCTCCTCTCCACGGATGCCGAAAAGGCCTTTGATCGCCTAAATTGGGAATTCCTTTTCTCCACACTTAAAAAATTCAGCTTTGGGGATAAAATTATAAATAGAATTCAAGCGCTATACTTCACCCCGACTGCCAAAGTAAGGATAAACCGACTTTTGTCAGACAAATTTCACATAGGTAACGGAACGAGACAGGGTTGCCCCCTATCCCCTTTGCTATTTGTCCTCAGCATAGAAACACTAGCAGCCCATATCAGGGAAAATGAACAAATAAAAGGGATTCCTCTAGGAGGAAATGACTATAAAGTATCACCATATGCTGACAACATTCTGTTGTCTCTCACCTCACCGCATACCTCTATCCCAGCAGTCACAAAAGAATTTAAAACATTTGGGGAACTCTCATACGTTTCGATAAACTTCTCTAAATCTGAACTAATGAATATTAACCTTCCCAAGGTTGATTTAAACACGCTTATGAGCCAATGCCCATACAAACTACAAACTAAAGCACTTAAATACCAAGGCATGAATCTCTCCCCTAATAACAGATTACTTTTCCAAATGAACAACTCAAACTTACTCAATTCCAAACAAGCTGATCTAAACTCATGGTCAAAGCGACCTTTTTCATGGTGGGGTAGGATCCAAACCTTAAAAATGACTACATTGCCTAGAATATTATATATAATGCAGACAGTCCCTATTAAAATTCCTACATTATTCCTTTGCAAATGGCAGGGCCACCTAAATAAGTATGTCTGGGGATCAATAAAACCTAGAATTAGCAGAAACACGTTATACAGATCACAAAGAGAGGGAGGGTTAGGCCTCCCATGTCTAGAAACATAACATAAAGCGATCGGTCTCCAAAGAATACTCGACTGGCATAGAAACCCGCTAACCAAAGCTTGGATAACAATAGACTCTCATATCCTGAAAGTCCCAAATGCGGGGGTCCTGTGTTGGCTACCTAAAACCCATAGAATTGAAACCAAAAACACTTATTCCTTCTATGAGAATGTATTAACCACTTGGGACAGAATAAGAAAAAACAGAATTTATGTTTACCTGATAAATTACTTTCTCCAACGGTGTGTCCGGTCCACGGCGTCATCCTTACTTGTGGGATATTCTCTTCCCCAACAGGAAATGGCAAAGAGCCCAGCAAAGCTGGTCACATGATCCCTCCTAGGCTCCGCCTACCCCAGTCATTCGACCGACGTTAAGGAGGAATATTTGCATAGGAGAAACCATATGGTACCGTGGTGACTGTAGTTAAAGAAAATAAATTATCAGACCTGATTAAAAAAACCAGGGCGGGCCGTGGACCGGACACACCGTTGGAGAAAGTAATTTATCAGGTAAACATAAATTCTGTTTTCTCCAACATAGGTGTGTCCGGTCCACGGCGTCATCCTTACTTGTGGGAACCAATACTAAAGCTTTAGGACACGGATGAAGGGAGGGAGCAAATCAGGTCACCTAAATGGAAGGCACCACGGCTTGCAAAACCTTTCTCCCAAAAATAGCCTCAGAAGAAGCAAAAGTATCAAACTTGTAAAATTTGGTAAAAGTGTGCAGTGAAGACCAAGTCGCTGCCCTACATATCTGATCAACAGAAGCCTCGTTCTTGAAGGCCCATGTGGAAGCCACAGCCCTAGTGGAATGAGCTGTGATTCTTTCGGGAGGCTGCCGTCCGGCAGTCTCGTAAGCCAATCTGATGATGCTTTTAATCCAAAAAGAAAGAGAGGTAGAAGTTGCTTTTTGACCTCTCCTTTTACCGGAATAAACAACAAACAAGGAAGATGTTTGTCTAAAATCCTTTGTAGCATCTAAATAGAATTTTAGAGCGCGAACAACATCCAAATTGTGCAACAATCGTTCCTTCTTTGAAACTGGTTTCGGACACAGAGAAGGTACGATAATCTCCTGGTTAATGTTTTTGTTAGAAACAACTTTTGGAAGAAAACCAGGTTTAGTACGTAAAACCACCTTATCTGCATGGAACACCAGATAAGGAGGAGAACACTGCAGAGCAGATAATTCTGAAACTCTTCTAGCAGAAGAAATTGCAACTAAAAACAAAACTTTCCAAGATAATAACTTAATATCAACGGAATGTAAGGGTTCAAACGGAACCCCCTGAAGAACTGAAAGAACCAAATTGAGACTCCAAGGAGGAGTCAAAGGTTTGTAAACAGGCTTAATTCTAACCAGAGCCTGAACAAAGGCTTGAACATCTGGCACAGCTGCCAGCTTTTTGCGAAGTAACACAGACAAGGCAGAAATCTGTCCCTTCAGGGAACTTGCAGATAATCCTTTTTCCAATCCTTCTTGAAGGAAGGATAGAATCCTAGGAATCTTAACCTTGTCCCAAGGGAATCCTTTAGATTCACACCAACAGATATATTTTTTCCAAATTTTGTGGTAAATCTTTCTAGTTACAGGCTTTCTGGCCTGAACAAGAGTATCGATAACAGAATCTGAGAACCCTCGCTTCGATAAGATCAAGCGTTCAATCTCCAAGCAGTCAGCTGGAGTGAAACCAGATTCAGATGTTCGAACGGACCCTGAACAAGAAGGTCTCGTCTCAAAGGTAGCTTCCAAGGTGGAGCCGATGACATATTCACCAGATCTGCATACCAAGTCCTGCGTGGCCACGCAGGAGCTATCAAGATCACCGACGCCCTCTCCTGATTGATCCTGGCTACCAGCCTGGGGATGAGAGGAAACGGCGGGAACACATAAGCTAGTTTGAAGGTCCAAGGTGCTACTAGTGCATCCACTAGAGCCGCCTTGGGATCCCTGGATCTGGACCCGTAGCAAGGAACTTTGAAGTTCTGACGAGAGGCCATCAGATCCATGTCTGGAATGCCCCACAGCTGAGTGACTTGGGCAAAGATTTCCGGATGGAGTTCCCACTCCCCCGGATGCAATGTCTGATGACTCAGAAAATCCGCTTCCCAATTTTCCACTCCTGGGATGTGGATAGCAGACAGGTGGCAGGAGTGAGACTCAGCCCATAGAATGATTTTGGTCACTTCTTCCATCGCTAGGGAACTCCTTGTTCCCCCCTGATGGTTGATGTACGCAACAGTTGTCATGTTGTCTGATTGAAACCGTATGAACTTGGCCCTCGCTAGCTGAGGCCAAGCCTTGAGAGCATTGAATATCGCTCTCAGTTCCAGAATATTTATCGGTAGAAGAGATTCTTCCCGAGACCAAAGACCCTGAGCTTTCAGGGATCCCCAGACCGCGCCCCAGCCCATCAGACTGGCGTCGGTCGTGACAATGACCCACTCTGGTCTGCGGAATGTCATCCCTTGTGACAGGTTGTCCAGGGACAGCCACCAACGGAGTGAGTCTCTGGCCCTCTGATTTACTTGTATCTTCGGAGACAAGTCTGTATAGTCCCCATTCCACTGACTGAGCATGCACAGTTGTAATGGTCTTAGATGAATGCGCGCAAAAGGAACTATGTCCATTGCCGCTACCATCAACCCGATCACTTCCATGCACTGAGCTATGGAAGGAAGAGGAACGGAATGAAGTATCCGACAAGAGTCTAGAAGTTTTGTTTTTCTGGCCTCTGTCAGGAAAATCCTCATTTCTAAGGAGTCTATTATTGTTCCCAAGAAGGGAACCCTTGTTGACGGAGATAGAGAACTCTTTTCCACGTTCACTTTCCATCCGTGAGATCTGAGAAAGGCCAGGACAATGTCCGTGTGAGCCTTTGCTTGAGGAAGGGACGACGCTTGAATCAGAATGTCGTCCAAGTAAGGTACTACAGCAATGCCCCTTGGTCTTAGCACAGCTAGAAGGGACCCTAGTACCTTTGTGAAAATCCTTGGAGCAGTGGCTAATCCGAAAGGAAGCGCCACGAACTGGTAATGTTTGTCCAGGAATGCGAACCTTAGGAACCGATGATGTTCCTTGTGGATAGGAATATGTAGATACGCATCCTTTAAATCCACCGTGGTCATGAATTGACCTTCCTGGATGGAAGGAAGAATAGTTCGAATGGTTTCCATCTTGAACGATGGAACCTTGAGAAACTTGTTTAAGATCTTGAGATCTAAGATTGGTCTGAACGTTCCCTCTTTTTTGGGAACTATGAACAGATTGGAGTAAAACCCTATCCCTTGTTCTCTTAATGGAACAGGATGAATCACTCCCATTTTTAACAGGTCTTCTACACAATGTAAGAATGCCTGTCTTTTTATGTGGTCTGAAGACAACTGAGACCTGTGGAACCTCCCCCTTGGGGGAAGTCCCTTGAATTCCAGAAGATAACCTTGGGAGACTATTTCTAGCGCCCAAGGATCCAGAACATCTCTTGCCCAAGCCTGAGCGAAGAGAGAGAGTCTGCCCCCCACCAGATCCGGTCCCGGATCGGGGGCCAACATTTCATGCTGTCTTGGTAGCAGTGGCAGGTTTCTTGGCCTGCTTTCCCTTGTTCCAGCCTTGCATTGGTCTCCAAGCTGGCTTGGCTTGAGAAGTATTACCCTCTTGCTTAGAGGACGTAGCACTTTGGGTTGGTCCGTTTCTACGAAAGGGACGAAAATTAGGTTTATTTTTTGCCTTAAAAGGCCGATCCTGAGGAAGGGCGTGGCCCTTACCCCCAGTGATATCAGAGATAATCTCTTTCAAGTCAGGGCCAAACAGCGTTTTCCCCTTGAAAGGAATGTTAAGTAGCTTGTTCTTGGAAGACGCATCAGCCGACCAAGATTTCAACCAAAGCGCTCTGCGCGCCACAATAGCAAACCCTGAATTCTTAGCCGCTAACCTAGCCAATTGCAAAGTGGCGTCTAGGGTGAAAGAATTAGCCAATTTGAGAGCATTGATTCTGTCCATAATCTCCTCATAAGGAGGAGAATCACTATCGACCGCCTTTATCAGCTCATCGAACCAGAAACATGCGGCTGTAGCGACAGGGACAATGCATGAAATTGGTTGTAGAAGGTAACCCTGCTGAACAAACATTTTCTTAAGCAAACCTTCTAATTTTTTATCCATAGGATCTTTGAAAGCACAACTATCCTCTATGGGTATAGTGGTGCGTTTGTTTAAAGTGGAAACCGCTCCCTCGACCTTGGGGACTGTCTGCCATAAGTCCTTTCTGGGGTCGACCATAGGAAACAATTTTTTAAATATGGGTGGAGGGACGAAAGGAATACCGGGCCTTTCCCATTCTTTATTAACAATGTCCGCCACCCGCTTGGGTATAGGAAAAGCTTCTGGGAGCCCCGGCACCTCTAGGAACTTGTCCATTTTACATAGTTTCTCTGGGATGACCAACTTGTCACAATCATCCAGAGTGGATAATACCTCCTTAAACAGAATGCGGAGATGTTCCAACTTAAATTTAAATGCAATCACATCAGGTTCAGCTTGTTGAGAAATGTTCCCTGAATCAGTAATTTCTCCCTCAGACAAAACCTCCCTGGCCCCATCAGACTGGGTTAGGGGCCCTTCAGAAATATTATTATCAGCGTCGTCATGCTCTTCAGTATCTAAAACAGAGCAATCGCGCTTACGCTGATAAGTGTTCATTTTGGCTAAAATGTTTTTGACAGAATTATCCATTACAGCCGTTAATTGTTGCATAGTAAGGAGTATTGGCGCGCTAGATGTACTAGGGGCCTCCTGAGTGGGCAAGACTCGTGTAGACGAAGGAGGGAATGATGCAGTACCATGCTTACTCCCCTCACTTGAGGAATCATCTTGGGCATCATTGTCATTGTCACATAAATCACATTTATTTAAATGAATAGGAATTCTGGCTTCCCCACATTCAGAACACAGTCTATCTGGTAGTTCAGACATGTTAAACAGGCATAAACTTGATAACAAAGTACAAAAAACGTTTTAAAATAAAACCGTTACTGTCACTTTAAATTTTAAACTGAACACACTTTATTACTGCAATTGCGAAAAAACATGAAGGAATTGTTCAAAATTCACCAAAGCCTTAAAAGTATTGCACACCAAATTTGGAAGCTTTAACCCTTAAAATAACGGAACCGGAGCCGTTTTGAAGTTTAACCCCTTTACAGTCCCTGGTATCTGCTTTGCTGAGACCCAACCAAGCCCAGAGGGGAATACGATACCAAATGACGCCTTCAGAAAGCCTTTTCTAAGTATCAGAGCTCCTCTCACATGCGACTGCATGCCATGCCTCTCAAAAACAAGTGCGCCACACCGGCGCGAAAATGAGGCTCTGCCTATGCTTTGGGAAAGCCCCTAAGAATAAGGTGTCTCAAACAGTGCCTGCCGATATTATTATATCAAAATACCCAGATAAAATGATTCCTCAAGGCTAAATATGTGTTAATAATGAATCGATTTAGCCCAGAAAAAGTCTACAGTCTTAATAAGCCCTTGTGAAGCCCTTATTTACGATCGTAATAAACATGGCTTACCGGATCCCATAGGGAAAATGACAGCTTCCAGCATTACATCGTCTTGTTAGAATGTGTCATACCTCAAGCAGCAAGAGACTGCTCACTGTTCCCCCAACTGAAGTTAATTGCTCTCAACAGTCCTGTGTGGAACAGCCATGGATTTTAGTGACGGTTGCTAAAATCATTTTCCTCATACAAACAGAAATCTTCATCTCTTTTCTGTTTCTGAGTAAATAGTACATGCCAGCACTATTTCAAAATAACAAACTCTTGATTGAATAATAAAAAACTACAGTTAAACACTAAAAAACTCTAAGCCATCTCCGTGGAGATGTTGCCTGTACAACGGCAAAGAGAATGACTGGGGTAGGCGGAGCCTAGGAGGGATCATGTGACCAGCTTTGCTGGGCTCTTTGCCATTTCCTGTTGGGGAAGAGAATATCCCACAAGTAAGGATGACGCCGTGGACCGGACACACCTATGTTGGAGAAACCCATCCACACATATCAAAGCATAGATCCCCAATGTCACCTATCTCCCCAAATGCTGAATTTCTAGGAGGATTAGATTGCACAAAAACAACATCAACTCAACCAGAGATAGGATACACAATCCCTATACACAAATTACTTGATGGCTCTAAAGTTAAGTCGAGACAGGACCTTTCGGAATGCCTTAATGGGGCATTTTTAAGATGGCTCAAATACAAACAACTGCTACACCTAGTAGACACCTTTGAACACAGACAAGACTGGACCAGACCACCAACACACTTTGAATCACCTTGCCTGACCCAGGAAAAACTCAGACACTCACTGACACTAGCAAAATCCATGCTATCAGCAATCAATAACATGGAAATGCCGGCTTTCACACATAAATGGCACCTAGAACTTAAAATGAGTTAGATAAACAGACGTGGAATCGCATCTTCCTCTCTACTAAAACATCATCCACTTCGACAAAGATGATAGAACTAAACTATAAAGTATTAACAATGTGGTACCTTATCCCCACACATTTAAAAAGTATATATATATCACTTCCTCAGACAGGTGTTGGAGGGGATGTGGCTGAAAAGGAACGATGCTCCATATGTGGTGGGATTGTCCCACCCTCCACCCCTTTTGGGATTCTATAGAATCCCTACTACAAACTTTATTCAATTCCACATTCAGTCTAGAGCCCACTACAGCAATATTAAACCTACCACTGCAAAAAGTTGGATACTTACGCCAACGCCTATCACAATTCATTCTCAATTCGGCCAAAACACTAATAGCTAGAAAATGGAAGAATCCGACTACCCCACGATATCTGAGTTAATGGTTCATGTGGAAGAAACACTTGTCCTGGAGGAATATGGATATTTTAGAACTCAAAGGCTAGATATATTCCTAGATATCAAATTTTACTGGGACTCAAGCCCCTATTCCATAACACAAAAACACCCCCTATCCATCAGACTCCAGATGGGATACTCGACCAATGCTAATAAGAGATGGAGACCTCTTTGGCTCCGGAAAGGGAGAAAGGGTTTTCACTAAATGTATAGAGCACTAAATGTAATAAAAACTCTACGAAAAGTCCAAATAGGAACCGAACCTTGAACTAACATTAAGTGACAAGCATTCTTCTATGTTGACATATGGTTTTGTAACAGCCTGAATTAATGACAACTGTTTTGATATTACAGAACTGTTTTGTATTGTATATTAATTTGTTTTGTTTGACTTTTAAAAATCCAATAAAAATGATTAAAAAAAAATAAAAAAAAATAACAGTGACAAAAGCACCCACACAGGTAGCAGTGCTCAGATTAATATATAAATAACAGTGACACAAGCACACAGATAGCAGTGATCAAAAAAAAAAGAAAAAAAAAAAAGAAAAAGCAGTGTCAAACAACTTTCCTAATTAATTCTGTTATCAAATTTAGTTCCTATATATTTACAACATAAACAATAGACAGAAACATAGATGGATAGATAGATAGATAGATAGATAGATGATCAATATAAACACATAATAAATCAAGTTTACAGCATTTATAGAGTGGAAAACATTGTTTTCTATACTCAAAGATATGAGGTCTTAGGGGTTAGAAAAAAAGGCAGGCATACATACATATACATGTCTAAAGCTGTATTTGTATATATGTATGTATGTATGTATATATATATATATATATATATATATATATATATATATATATATATATATATATATATATACCGTATTTTTCGCTCCATAAGACGCACCTGACCATAAGACGCACCTAGTTTTTAGAGGAGGAAAACAAGAAAAAATATTTTGAATCAAATGGTATACTACCCCCATAGGTGACAAGGAGGCAATGCCAGTAAGGGGAACTTTAAGTCTTTAATTACTCAGATGCCAGAGGGGTAACCTTAACCCTTTTGGTGCTTAGGTGAAACTAACTTAAGAGTCTGCTTCTCCTCAGGGCAGGACTCCAGATATCTACAGGTGTCTCATGTGTGTCCCTCGGGTCGATTAAGTAGTGCAGGACAACATACCCGCAGGGCAGGTAAAGCTGTGATTCCCAGCTTAGGCAGTGCCAATTTTTAAAACATTAAGGGCCAGATACAATAACACCTATGACCGGGAGACCCTTTAGTGCACTTGTCCCTTATATGTGAAAGCTTAGGAACTTCGCGCCAAATGCACCAAACATACCGGTAGTTCAATCAACAAGGAAAGTGTGATCCCAAAAGTCCCCACTATTGCTCATCCTTGTCTGGACCAAACTTACCCTCTCTTCACGGCACTGTCCTAAAGCCCGGTGTGTTTAAGAGCCGTTCGGGAGATCCTCTCTCCTAGGCTCAAAGCAATCCGCCTTCCGTAGCTTGGAGCTACACCGCTCCCACAAGCCGTCAGCTGCCGTTTGCAGCACTGGCGATAGCTTCACACTCAATGGCCCCGGTGATGACGTCAAAGGACGCGGCCGACTTACGAGGGGGAACGACTCCTGCCGATACACTTCCAATCACAGTAGTGGGTAAATGGAAATGCTTGTGGCTTGCTTACACCATTAGATACTTGACAACCTCCAGGGGCACACCAACTGCAAGTGCTCCAAGGAAATGGCCCACAGATATAATAAACACAAAGTCCAGAGCTGCAGTTAAAAATTCTTTGTTCTTTTATTCATTTAAGAGCGGTTACATGTACAGGTACAAAACATGCCCTTAGTGTCCAAAGCTATGGACACTAAGGGCATGTTTTGTACCTGTACATGTAACTGCTCTTAAATGAATAAAAAACAAAGAATTTTTAACTGCAGCTCCGGACTTTGTGTTTATTGTTCACTGTCCTATAGTCTGCACTCTGCACATTGCGCAGCGCGAAGTGGAACTCAGTAAGACAGTGCCCTAAGGTGGCTACCTAGCCTAAATATGCAAGCACCGGGCCTGCATTCGCTCCATAAGACGCACAGACATTTCCCCTTACTTTTGAAGGGGAAAAAAGTGCGTCTTATGGAGTGAAAAATACGGTATATATATATATATGATATATATGTCTATATATTTGTACATATGTATTGTATATTGTACCAAAAAAACAACAGATATATGTAGAAATATTTATTTATGAATAAATAGAACATATTCTGTTATGTGAAGAACATTAGAATGTGAAATATTCATATTTTCATGTTGGGTTTGCGCACATGAGAATATGTGATCGGGTTTGCGCGAGAGTGGGGTGTTAGTTTTTTCCCCACTTTTTTTTCTCCATTGACTTCTGTTGGGGAATGCGTGAACATGCACGCAATATTCTAACTTAGTCTTTTTGCGCTTGTTGGGTTAGTGCTCGATCAAAAACTGTTTAAGTTCAACTCGTAACACGAGCGCAACCCGACAAACACAAAAAGCTTACTTCTAGCGCAATTAACGCTCAAGCTTTAATTAGTGCTCCACTGATAATCTGGCCCTTAAAGGGTCATGAAACTCAATCTTTTTTCTTTTGTGATTTAGAAAGTGCAGGGAATTTTGCAATTTATTTATATTATCTAATTTGCTTCATTCTCTTGATACCCTTTGTTGAAAAGCATAAATAAATAGGCTCAGCAGCAGCTGATTGGTTGGTGGCTGCACATAGATGCCTTGTGTGATTGGTTAAAAAACCTAGCTTTATATACAGTACAACTGAAGAATCAGTGCAGTTAGCTCTGCTTCACATACAACAGGATACTGAATAATAAAACACAGTTTTCACTACACTGCATTACATACATTTTTAGTTGAACAACGATGCATATATAGAATTAAACAATATACACTTGACACAATTACAGACCATTTAGTGCTATTTACAAGCTGCTCTATAATGTTTCTAAACACAATAATAAAAGGCTGTACAACAATAACGTAAGAAATAATAACATCTGCACAGCCTCATTTTACTTACATCAATACTGGTTTTTTATACTGTATTCAGACAAGTCAACAGCTGCAACAGCTACTTTTTGTATATTAAATTCACTCTTGAACTGACACAATATATAAATATTAATTTTATTCATGAAGCACAGTTATGCATTGTACCACATAAAATACAGAAAAAAGTATCGATCTGTATACATTCCAGCTAAACATTGATTTGGCTTATAATGTGCATGGAGATTGATCTGCACTAGATGCAAGAAATCTATTGCTTGTATATATCACGTGTACTGTTTTCCATTGATCATACATTTACATTTATAAAATTGCTTATAATACATTTAGACATTTAGCCCTGTAGCTAAATTATCCCTACTGAACGTGAAGCACATTAGGAATTGAAAGATATCAGTTCTACTATAGGGAAAACTCAAAATCAAAACTTAAAGGGACAGGAAACCCAAAAAATGTATTTCATGATTTAGATAGAACATACAATTTTAAACAACTTTCCAATTTACTACTATTATCAAATTTGCTCCAATCTCGTATTACCCTTTGTTGAAGGAACAACATTGCACTACTGGCAGCTAGCTGAACACATCTAGTTAGCCAATCACAAGAGACAAATGTGTGCAGGCACCAATTAGCAGCTATCTCCCACTAGTGTAGGTTATGTGCATATTCATTTTCAACAAGGGATACCAAGAGAATGAAGCACATTTGAAAATAGAAGTGAATTTAAAAGTGTCTTAAAATTACATGATCTAGCGGAATCATGCAAGTTTCATTTTTTACTTTCCTATCCCTTTAATAGCTTTTCCCCCTAAACAGGGTATCTACAAATATCTACTAATCTATTGTGGCATTTTGGATCTGTATTATTATGGGCATCAGTGGTACATCACCTATGAATGACGTGTTTGATTTTCAGGTATACCAACATAAGAAGAAGTATTTTGTTTGCTGCACTAATTTAATTTCTAAGCTCAGTATTGCAAGAGAAGATGACTGAAGAAGAGACAGAATTTCACCCTTTTTTCTTTTCATACATTCAAAAGTAACCGAACACCATGGTGGTTTTGTTCTTATAGATCAGGGTGTAAATCCTACCTACATATATTATAAATAAATAAATGATAAATAGATTACATTAAGGCTTTATTCTATGTCGCTTAGTGTTTCAAATGGGTTTCTGGGTCATTCGTATTTGATAAATAGAACAGTTTTTAGTAATTAATTTACAGTAAAATTGAATTGTAAACAATTTTAGAATTATTAAATGTTTTTTTTTCAGGTTGTGTATCACACACACACACACACACTATAAAATAGGAACTAGCTAGAATTTCCATATCTGACCTTATGAGGCAAAGAATTTTGAAAATGTGTCTCTTAGCAACAGTGTATCAGAATTTACCACTATACTCAACTATTTGAACAAATATTTAGATTTCCAGAAAATTCTGCATTTTTATCTTTTTATAGCATTGTTACAGCTAGTAAAAAATATCTGGATAACAATATGGTGTGCAAAAGCGAGTAATTCTCTAATGCATAGTCAACACACATTATCCAAAGAGATGCAATAACACTGTTTTAATTACCCTTATTTGAAGACATATATAATCACAATATTAATAAGAACTGACATTCCCCTTACTATCTTTCAAAGCCAAGTATGTATTATATAGAAGAGAGCTCTTTTCAAATAGTATCTCCAGTGACTTGCCAAACACGACTTAGGCAGTAAATATTACATAAAGTATGTGTCGAAGTTATATTGCATTATTTACAAGAGCAAACAGATTACCAAGATCGGAAATGTATGTTTTTATGTAATTCTTTGAGATTTCCTATTCCAAAGATACACTTCCATGACCACGTATATTTTTACTGTAGAATAAAACAAATTTGTAATTTAATTACAAAAAATTATTGCATGTTTGCACATTCAAACAAATATTTGTCTGAATGTGCTACACAATTATTAAACAAATGATGCAAGGTTCTCTCTTATCCTTTTACTCACCATAATAAATATTGATATTAATTTATATATCTTTAACCAGTTTTATCAAAGGCAGCAATCAGTGACTGATAAAATCAAACGAGAAATAAATAGTAGTCTGTGCATGTGTGGTTTTGCTTTGTTTTCATTTTTATGTATTTATTTATTTTGGTGTACATTTCTGTCACTGTTATCTGTTATGTTTTAACGCTATTTTGAAAAAAGGCAAGAAAACAAAGGTAAAAAAGGTGCGCCAGATATGTCTACATACTACCTATTACTAGACAGAAATGATTATGTCTAACACCTATGTCTCATAGAATGGTAGTAGTTCCTTATTTAAAGGACCAGTAAATACAGTATATTTGCATAATCAACAAATGAATGATAACAAGACAAAGCAATAGCACAAAAGGGTCGATTTCCACAGCTCGCCTCTGGCGGGCTGAATTCCACTGCTGGAATTCAGCATTGCACATAAGCACTTTTTTACGCTCGCGTGCAATCCCGCCGCCTGCCCGCGCACATTCAATGACGTGTGGGCAAAAACTGTCACTCTCCGTCGGACGAGACCAGGGAGATTGAAAGTCGCCACTTAAGAGGTGGCAAAAGCTTAGGGAAGCAGCGGTCTGATGACTGCTGCTTGTTAAAAACGGTCTGCAGATTCTCTTGTGAGAACCTGCAGTCGTAGGGGGTCGAAGGCTGGTGAAAGCCTTTGATAAATAGTCTGAACTTCAAATAAGTAATAGATTTTTTTCTGACGAATTTCAAAATTATGTCTATTTCCACTCCCCCTGTACCATGTGTCAGCCATCAGCCAATCACAAATGCATATACGTATATTCTGTGAATTCTTGTACATGCTCAGTAAGAGCTGGGGACTCAAAAAAGTGTAAATATAAAAAGACTGTGCACATTTTTGTTATTGGAAGTAAATTGGAAAGTTGTTTAAAGGACCAGTTCACTCATGGGAAAGCAGTTCATTAGCAGCAATAAAACTGTATTAACAAGTAAAGGAGATGATAATACATAAATGTAGTAGTTTGTAAAATATATTTTTTTACATTTTTGGTCTGCTTCTTTGAAGTTCAGCTCACACTTTGCATTTAACTTTCTCTGGAAGAATAATAATTGCATAAGACCTGTGTGATTTTTTTTATATTTTTTTAGTTTGTTTTATAATAGTTTGGTTACATAACCACTTTGTGCAGAGACTTTACCTTGTATATATAATATAAAACCTGCCATTTAGATAGCAGACATTTAGGCAGTTTAATTCAATCCTCTCTAATGCAAACTGAACTGAATAATCAGTTACAGCTGCCTGCAGTCTTTGTGCTGTAGCTTCAAGATGGTATACAATGTTGCAGTTTGCACATACCGAATGTACAGTATACAGCCCAATCTGTGAGACTAGCAGTGGGGGAAAAGTTTGCTTTCCAGCTGATGCCGGCGTTCTATCAGATTCTGCTCCTTTGTCAGAATCTGCTCCCTCTGACTGCGCATACTCTGTATTTGCTTTCCAGCTGATGCCGGCGTTCTATCAGATTCTGCTCCTTTGTCAGAATCTGCTCCCTCTGACTGCGCATACTCTGTATGGCGTAATCGCACTCCAGATATGTTAAATAGGAATGTGTGGAATGCGATTATGTCAATCAGAGAGAGCAGATTCTGACAAGGAAGTTGTGTCGGATCTTGCTGCCGTTACGTATGCGCTGTTGAAATTTAATACTGTCACACAAATTAAAAGTTCTAATTATATATATATATTTATATATATGGCATATATTTATATATATGGCAAAGTTCAATCACTTCTCACGGTGATGAAAAATACAACGATAAAAGCACATTGTCGCATATTTCATCACCGTGAGAAGTGATTGAACTTTGCCCTGTGTGTGTGTGTGTATATATATATATATATATATATATATATAAATATATACATACACACACATATATACTGTATATACATACATTTAACTTGTGTGACATTATTACATTTCAACAGCGCATGCCTAGCGGCAGCAAGATCTGACACAATTTCCTTGTCAGAATCTGCTCCCTCTGAGTGCGCATGTTGCTGAGTGACATAATCGCATTCCGCACATTCATATTTAACATATGTGGAGTGCGAGTTCGTCATACAGAGCATGCACACTCAGAGGGAGCAGATTCTGACAAAGGAGCAGAATCTGATAGAACACCGGTGTGGATTTGACTTCTGAGTTGAATACATACAGGTCTGTGTAAAAGTGTGTTCTAAGACAGTGGAATTGCATGTTGCAAACATTTTTTTTTCTTCTTCAAATAAGTTGCAAACTGACAGATGTCACTGACCCGTATGTATTCAAGCTCTAAGAAAAAAAAAACTGCTCACTGAGATTTCAAAAAAATATTTACAGAGAAAGAAAATTATGTTTATTATAGTAGTATATTTAACTATGTCAGCAGTTTCAATTAAAAATTATTCTTAATTTGCGTAAACTGTCCCTTTTAAAGTTGCATGCTCTATCTGAATCATAGAAGTTTATTTTGACTTGAGTGTCCCTTTAACAGTGGCGTCACTAGGGTTGGTGTCACCCAGTGCGGTAAGTTATGGTGTCATCCCCCCCCCCCCAGAAAACAGACACACAAACACAAAAACACAGGCACACACACATACAAACACTCAGACACACTTAAAAACACACTCAGATGCACACACAAAAATACACACAGAAAAACACTCAGACACACACACAAAAACACTCAGGCACACACACAAACACTTAGATACACACACACACACACACAAAAACTCAGACACACACACACACACAAAAACACTCAGGCACACACACAAAAACACTCAGACACACACACAAACACTTAGATACACACACAAACTCAGACACACACACACAAAAACACTCAGGCACACACACAAAAACACTCAGACACACACACACACACACAAAAACACTCAGACACACACACACAAAAACACTCAGACACACACACACACACAAAAACACTCAGACACACACAAAAACTCAGACACACACACACACACATACAAAATATGTAATCTGCACTGCATTAATTATAAAGCTCCTGCCTAGAGGTGCTCCCTGGCTCAGCAGAGCATCAAATGAAAGATAAACAGAGCACTCTAAAATAAATCACTAAAGAAAAGGTTTAGGCACGCAAACTATGAAACTTTTGCTCTCTGACTCTGTTCCAAGTCTGTCAGTGCACAGCCCTGGGCCACGTGCCTACCGCTTCTTATGGCCAAGCACCTCTGCACTCTGCCCACCCCCAGACCCCTGCCCGCCCTCCCTCCCCTCCTACCTCTTCAGTGTGCACTTAGTGAACCATAACCGTACCGGTATGGTGGGCATCATATGTGGCCCCTTCACTTTAGATACAGTGTCAGACAGTCATGCGGTCAGGTACCAGGCATCCCCCTCATGATTTTCCAGTTCACATTTAGAGAGACAGCACAGCAGTGAGTGACTCCAATGCTCCACACGTCACTGAGCAGTGAGCACAGATAAGCAGGCAGGTTTAGGCTAGCAGCGCAACTTCGCAAGCCCCACGGCACGCCCACAACATTCATAGTGAAATTGGGCAGGGGAGGAGCAAAGTACAAACAAGCAAAAGAAGCAGGGAAAACTATTTGTGGAAATTGCAACGCTGGCTCAAGGGGCAAAAAAATTAAGTGTCTACAACTTCCCCGGTCCCACTAATGTTCACAAATGCTGGCCCCTCTAATAAAAAATCTTTGAATTTCAATAATAATATTTTTTTTTTCAGCTGGTATCACCCCCTGGAGGGTGTCACCCGGGTGCGGCCCGCACCCCCCACACCCCCCAGTGACGCCACTGCCCTTTAATACAGTTAACTTTATATCAACATTTGCATAATATTTAAACATTTATTTACTGAAACACACAAAGAATATAAAGCATATTTAAAAAAAATATACAAAAAATATACAAAAATGTCCACCTAACAATTGTTATACAACCAAATGACCAGGGTCTAAAAAATCTCTAGAATATATCAGAGTCTTTAAAAATAAGAATCCTTTTGTTAGAAATAAATGTCCAGAAGAGGTTAGCGTTAAATACCTCCTGGTAGGAGTTAAACTACATACAATTTATACCGGATCTAATCAATGTTAATATATGCAGAAGACCTTATATAAAACCAAAGTTCCTGATGTCCCATTTCCTTCAATATAACAAAACATTTTCTATAAGCACAAAAACATTTAGTGCAATTTCAAAAGAGCAATTAAAGTTAAAGGGACATTAAACACTTTGAGATGTTAATATAAAATTATAAACTGTATAAATAAAAAAAAATGCAATACAATATGTTTTCATTATTTATTTTGTCCCCTTTTCCTGTAATTCCATTCTGAAATTGTGAGCTTTTCAGTCACTTTTAAAAATGTAAGTGCAGAACACCTTTGTTTTCTTGCATTTTGTTCAATTTTTACCCATTTTAAAAAGGTTTTTAGGGTAAAATCTACATCAAAAGGATGTAATAGAAAGGTACTAAATCATTTCTTCACTAATTGAGCTGTATTTGAACTGAACACTTTAACGCTATCTTGAACAGCAGTGCACTGTGAAAAGGGTGCCTATGTTTATGATTTTAAAAGAAAATAGATGAGGAATTGGAAATGAATTTATTTATTTTACCCTTCATTCCCTGCTACAACGGAAAAAAACAATGATTGATGAGGACTTCTGGCGAAAAAAATAGTAGTTATATTCCTTTTATCTAGGTACATGTTGATAATATAATCATTTCCCTCAAGAATTATTTTGCTTTTTTTTTTTTTTTTCTTATTTTAGCTTCTTTTTATAACAAGTATCAGATATCTGATATCATTTTATGCTGACATCTCGGAGTTCCTGAAATCCTTATAGCCAATAAACACTTTGATTGGATAAATAAGTCTTATCATGTCTGTAGATATGTGCAACATCTGTTCTAACATCCCAAGCTTTATGGAGTACCTGTGAGCTTCAGACATTTAAAGGAACAGTCAACACTAAAAATGTTATTGGTTAAAAAGATAGATAACGCCTTTACTACCCATTCCCCAGCTTTGCACAACCAACATTGTTAGATTAATATACTTTATAACATTTAAACCTCTAAATTTCTGCCTATTTCTAAGCCACTACAGACAGCCTCTTATCACATGCTTTTTTATTTGCTTTACACAATAGGAGACTGCTAGTTCATGTGGGCCATATAGATACCATTGTGTTTATGGAGTTATTTAAGAGTCAGCACAACACAGCACTAATTGGCTAAAATTCAAGTCAACGGATAATAGATAAAAAGTCATGTGATCAGGGGGCTGTCAGAAGATGCTTATATACAAGGTAATCACAGAGGTGAAAAGTGTATTAATATAACAGTGTTGGTTATGCAAAACTGGGAAATGGGTAATAAAGGGATTATCTATATTTTAAAACAATAAAAATTATATTGTAGCCTGTCCCTTTAGGACGGAAGGACTCTAACCTTACAAATATCACATGTCAAATGATGCATTGTTATACAATTTTATAAAAACATAAACTAACATTAAAATAAAATATAGAAACATAAAAATGCTCTAATGATGGTGCTGATTTCATTATCTATAATAACTGTTCAGCATTGTTAATTTACCCATAATTAGGCAAATCTCTTGTGCTAAGTTTATGATTGCTTTATTCAGATGTCAGGATTTCATTATAAAATATTTAGTTATGTTTAGTAGAAAAATTTGCAATATCTTTTATTATTTATTTTGTTCCCTTTTCATGTAATTTAGCTATGAAAATCTAATTGTCAGAACTGGAAATGTGCCCGGCAGACATCTCAAGTCTAATAATGCTACATTTCTTTCTATAATTGACCTCAGCTGATAATAAATGCAAAATAATGTAGTTTATAATAACATAATTGGCCATGGGTTGCCTTTTCTCTTCAAGAATCAAGCCCAGTTTGGAACCACCAATCAAGTAAAGGGGTAGGTGGGGTTTAGCTATTGAAAAACAGTTGCAGCAAACAAGGTTTTAATTTTATTTTTTACAATAGTTGGACTCTGTTGATATGTAATGCTACATACTGCAAGACAATAGAGCTACTTTGTAAGTATAAGTTGCTTAGTGTCCCTTTAGTGCAAAATGTAAAAAATAGTAAAAACTACAATCTAACATATATATAGTTGCAAAAACTAGTGAAATGTTATGGTCATTAAAAAACAAAATGTTTCAAAAAAAAAAATTGAAATATAAGATTATTATTTTTATAGACATGAGGTTTCTTTTTATACTAAATTGATACATAAAACCTGCCCCTATGTTCTATTTGCAAATAACAAATAGTCACTTAAAGGGATATTCTGGTCAAAATGTAAATGCAAATAGGTGATTTACATATTTGAATGTAAACATATTTGCTATATACATGTATTGGCAGAAATGCTTCTAGAAAAAAGTTATCACTGTTTTAGTGTTAACATTTTTCTCTGCACGTGCATGTGAAGCATAGCTAGATATTCTCAGTACACCAGCATTTTAAAAACTACACATGCTCAGCCCAGTGGGGCTTGTATCAAGTCAGCAATTAACAAATTAACGCCTAGATTTAGAGTTTGGCGGTAGCTGTCAAAACCAGCGTTAGAGGCTCCTAACACTGGTTTTTACCGCCCGCTGGTATTTGGAGTCAGTCAAGAAAGGGTCTAACGCTCACTTTCCAGCCGCGACTTTTCCATACCGCAGATCCCCTTACGTCAATTGTGTATCCTATCTTTTCAATGGGATCTTTCTAACGCCGGCATTTAGAGTCATGGCTGAAGTGAGCGTTAGAAATCTAATGACAAAACTCCAGCCGCAGCAAAAAGTCAGGAGTTAAGAGCTCTCTGGGCTAACGCCAGTTCATAAAGCTCTTAACTACTGTGCTCTAAAGTACACTAACACCCATAAACTACCTATGTACCCCTAAACCGAGGTCCCCCCACATCGCCGCCACTCTATTAAATTTTTTTAACCCCTAATCTGCCGACCGCACACCGCCGCCACTTACGTTATCGCTATGTACCCCTAATCTGCTGCCCCTAACACCGCCGACCCCTATATATTTATTAACCCCTAATCTGCCGCCCCCAACGTCGCCTCCACCTGCCTACACTTATTAACCCCTAATCTGCCGACCGGACCTCACCGCTACTATAATAAATGTATTAACCCCTAATCCGCCTCACTCCCGCCTCAATAACCCTATAATAAATAGTATTAACCCCTAATCTTCCCTCCCTAACATCGCCGACACCTAACTTCAAGCATTAACCCCTAATCTGCCGACCGGACCTCACCGCTACTCTAATAAATTTTTTAACCCCTAAAGCTAATTCTAACACTAACCCTAACATCCCCCTAAGTTAAATATAATTTAAATCTAACGAAATAAATTAACTCTTATTAAATAAATTATTCCTATTTAAAGCTAAATACTTACCTGTAAAATAAACCCTAATATAGCTACAATATAAATTATAATTATATTGTAGCTATTTTAGGATTAATATTTATTTTACAGGCAACTTTGTCATTATTTTAACCAGGTACAATAGCTATTAAATAGTTAAGAACTATTTAATAGCTACCTAGTTAAAATAATTACAAAATTACCTGTAAAATAAATCCTAACCTAAGTTACAATTAAACCTAACACTACACTATCAATAAATTAATTAAATAAAATACCTACAATTATCTACAATTAAACCTAACACTACACTATCAATAAATTAATTAAATACAATAAATACAAATAAATACAATTAAATAAACTAACTAAAGTACAAAAAATAAAAAAGAACTAAGTTACAAAAAATAAAAAAATGTTTACAAACATTAGAAAAATATTACAACAATTTTAAACTAATTACACCTACTCTAAGCCCCCTAATAAAATAACAAAGACCCCCAAAATAAAAAAAAAAAATGCCCTACCCTATTCTAAAATTAAAATAGAAAAGCTCTTTTACCTTACCAGCCCTGAAAAGGGCCCTTTGCGGGGCATGCCCCAAAGAATTCAGCTCTTTTGCCTGTAAAAAAAAACATACAATACCCCCCCAACATTACAACCCACCACCCACATACCCCTAATCTAACCCAAACCCCCCTTAAATAAACCTAACACTAAGCCCCTGAAGATCTCCCTACCTTGTCTTCACCACACCGGGTTCCTATCTGTCCAGAAGAGCCTCTGATGTCTTGATCCAAGCCCAAGCGGGGGGCTGAAGACATCCATCCTCTGGCTGAAGTCTTGATCCAAGCGGGCAGAATAGGACATCCGGACCGGCAAACATCTTCATCCAAGCTGCATCTTCTATGTTCTTCTATTCGATGACGAGCGGCTGATCTTCAAGACCTCCAGCGCGGATCCATCCTCTTCTTCCGACGACTAGACGACGAATGAAGGTTCCTTTAAGGGACGTCATCCAAGATGGCGTCCCTCGAATTCCGATTGGCTGATAGGATTCTATCAGCCAATCGGAATTAAGGTAGGAAAATCAGCCAATCAGATTGAGCTTGCATTCTATTGGCTGTTCCGATCAGCCAATAGAATGTGAGCTCAATCTGATTGGCTGATCCAATCAGCCAATCGGATTGAACTTGAATCTGATTGGCTGATTCCATCTTGGATGATGTCCCTTAAAGGAATCTTCATTCGTCGTCTAGTCATCGGAAGAAGAGGATGGATCCGCGCTGGAGGTCTTGAAGAAAGAACATAGAAGATGCGGCTTGGATGAAGATGTTTGCCGGTCCAGATGTCCTCTTCTGCCCGCTTGGATCAAGACTTCAGCCGGAGGATGGATGTCTTCAGCCCCCCGCTTGGGCTTGGATCAAGACATAGGAGGCTCTTCTGGACAGATCGGGACCCGGTGTGGTGAAGACAAGGTAGGGAGATCTTCAGGGGCTTAGTGTTAGGTTTATTTAAGGGGGGTTTGGGTTAGATTAGGGGTATGTGGGTGGTGGGTTGTAATGTTGGGGGGGTATTGTATGTTTTTTTTTTACAGGCAAAAGAGCTGAATTCTTTGGGGCATGCCCCGCAAAGGGCCCTTTTCAGGGCTGGTAAGGTAAAAGAGCTTTTCTATTTTAATTTTAGAATAGGGTAGGGCATTTTTTTTATTTTGGGGGTCTTTGTTATTTTATTAGGGGGCTTAGAGTAGGTGTAATTAGTTTAAAATTGTTGTAATATTTTTCTAATGTTTGTAAATATTTTTTTATTTTTTGTAACTTAGTTCTTTTTTATTTTTTGTACTTTAGTTAGTTTATTTAATTGTATTTATTTGTAGGTATTGTATTTAATTAATTTATTGATAGTGTAGTGTTAGATTTAATTGTAGATAATTGTAGGTATTTTATTTAATTAATTTATTGATAGTGTAGTGTTAGATTTAATTGTAGATAATTGTAGGTATTATATTCAATTAATTTATTGATAGTGTAGTGTTAGGTTTAATTGTAACTTAGGTTAGGATTTATTTTACAGGTAATTTTGTAATTATTTTATCTAGGTAGCTATTAAATAGTTCTTAACTATTTAATAGCTATTGTACCTGGTTAAAATAAATACAAAGTTATCTGTAAAATAAATATTAATCCTAAAATAGCTACAATATAATTATTCGTTATATTGTAGTTATATTAGGGTTTATTTTACAGGTAAGTATTTAGCTTTAAATAGGAATAATTTATTTAATAAGAGTTAATTTATTTAGTTAGATTTAAATTATATTTAACTTAGGGGGGTGTTAGGGTTCGGGTTAGAGTTAGCTTTAGGGGTTAATACATTTATTATAGTAGCAGTGAGGTCCGGTTGGCAGATTAGGGGTTAATTATTGTAGGTAGGTGGAGGCGACATTGGGGGTGGCATATTAGGGGTTAATAAATATAATATAGGGGTCGGCGGTGTTAGGGGCAGCAGATTAGGGGTACATAGGTATAATGTAGGTTGCGGCGGTGTACGGAGCGGCAGATTGGGGTTAAAAAAAAATATGCAGGTGTCAGCGATAGCGGGAGTGGCAGATTAGGGGTTAATAAGTGTAAGGTTAGGGGTGTTTAGACTTGGGGTACATGTTAGGGTGTTAGGTGCAGACTTAGGAAGTGTTTCCCCATAGGAAACAATGGGGCTGCGTTAGGAGCTTAACGCTGCTTTTTTGCAGGTGTTTGTTTTTTTTCAGCTCAAACTGCCCCATTGTTTCCTATGGGGGAATCGTGCACGAGCACGTTTTTGAAGCTGGCCGCGTCCGTAAGCAACGCTGGTATTGAGAGTTGCAGTGGCGGTAAATTATGCTCTACGCTCCCTTTTTTGGAGCCTAACACACTGAAAACCCAGCCATTCTGTGAACTCTAAATACCAGCGGTATTTAAAAGGTGTGGGGAAAAAAAAGCATGCGTTAGCTACGCGGGTCGGTACCGACAAAACTCAAAATCTAGCCGAAAGTAATTTCATGATGGTACAAGCACCTTAGACTCTATGAGCCAGTGCTGTGTTTAAAATGCTGGTGCACAGTGCATACTTAAATACACTTTTGAAACAGCTATAGCTTTTATTAGAATAATTTTTGCTAATACATGTATATTACAAAAATGCTTCTATTTAAAATTGAAATGCATCCATGTGGATTTCAATCTTGACTGGAGTGTCCCTTTAAAGAACTGAATATAAAAACTTTCATATCTCAAGCATGAGTAGTCATCCAGTCAAAGCTCTAATCTTGTAAAGTGATTGAAAGACTAGATGTAAAATTTGTCAGAATAAAATCAAGAAATGCTTGGGTAACGATGATACTTTTATTGGTTAACTGATGGTTATAGATACAAGCTCTCAGGATTGCTGAAGATAATTTCTCTGGCATGACTCATCCTATTCCCTTATGAATTGAGGTCATGGAACCAACCCAGTTGCACTCAAGTTATTACTCTGAGCAATAAATTATATCTTTGTCTACCTTATGTAAACCAAAGTGGCAATAAAAAATAATGGTTTAAAAAAAAAAAAAAAAAAAAAAAAAGGTTTAGATAACTAATAAATATTATTGATCTCACACAACATCTATCTGACATCAGTTGGGCTTTATAGCATCATTGGTTATGTTTATATAACTGTAAAAACGTATTTAGCAGCTGTTGAGGTGTGAGAATCATTTAATATGTTTTCAGTTTTGCAGCTAGTACACTGTATTCAAAAAATGCCTCCTACGATGGATATATTCTAGCTTGAAAAATAATATAATGCCCCTATGTATATACACGTATATATATGTATATATATATATATATATATATATATATATATATATATATATATATATATTAGAAAACGTGCAATGATTATAAAGTGGAGAATTTAGTAGATGTGGGTGTTAAAGGGACATTAGAGTCTGTTTTATTCTTTGTTGCTTCTGGAAGAATTGCATTTATGGATTTTTTGGGCAGTAAAAATAACCACTAAAGCATTTTTTTCACGCTCAAGGGGAGTGGAAGTGTTCACTAATATAGCTTTAAGAATTTACTTTATCAGTCTCACAGACCAGTAGAGTTGGCACCTTTTTTGAAAAAATAAAATAAATATATATATATATATATATATATATATATACTGGCCATTCTAATTAATATACATTTGCATAAATGATTATGCAGCATAATTCAGAAGCAATAGAAGCTAGGACAGATATTAAACCAATATTTTTTTATATTTAGATTCCAACTCACACAGAAGAAATTTCAGCATGGCAGGGCCTTTATTTCTATATCTGAGGTTGATCACATCTAATGATTTGACATTAATTGGACATTTTATGGATAAATAATTTGATATGTTTGTCTAAAGGATTGTGATCTTCTCTTTAAAATACTGACTGGGTGACAACCTTATAGACCAGCTGTGCTCTTAGTTTCCAAGTCAAATAACATAAAGGGGCATAAACAATAAATAATTTTTAATTAATTAGTAAAACAAATGTATCATACTTCTATTAGCTTCCCCTTTTCCTGTAATTCAACATTGAAATGAAAAAATGTGTGGTTTCAACCGTCACAAGCAGAACACTGCCCTGGCTACATATCTGCCTTTAGTTGGATTAATCAGAGATTATCAGATGAAACAGTGGAAATGTTGCTAACAAAAAGACAGTGGCTATTTATTCCCAAATCAGTAACAAGGTAGGTGGAATTGGACCATAGCAAAGCAATTGCAGAAAACACAGTGTTAATCTATTCAGGAAGCTTTTACAATGGGCATGTATGTCAATTTACTGCACCACTGCACAAAAGTCTAATTGTGTTATGCCACATCAACCTTTCTGATGCAAAAAAACCCCAACAAAATTCTTAACATGTTTGGTGGTTGTTTTTTTCAAATGCATAAAAGAAAATGTACGAGTGTAATGGATAAGTGGCCTAGACTCAATAAAAGCTTTTTGTGAAACTAACATCTCAAGGAAAAAAAATTGAGGCAACATTGCAACTCAAAAATTGCAGAACAATAAAGCTTTGAAATACCAAGACACAACTGTGAGATGAGAAACTTCATAAATGTGTTATGAATTCTGTATGCTTGGCTGAGGTTTTAATAAAACCCTTATCACAATCAGGGAACGCCCGTGGTAAACCCCTCATTCTGTCTGTAATGTTTCTGAGATGCCTCTCATTCTATCCGGTAAAAATACTTTAAAGCAAAAAACAGTTATACAAACATTCTAAACTTAAGCTCAATTTTTTTCTTTCATGATTCAGATAGCGCATGCATTTTTAAGCAACTTTCTAATTTACTCCTTTTATACATTTTTCTTTGTACTCTTGCTATCTTTATTTAAAAAGCAGGAATATAAAGCTTAGGAGCCGGCCCGTTTTTGGTTCAGAACCTGGGTTATGCTTGCTTATTGGTGGCTAATTGTAGCCACCAATAAGCAAGAGCTATCCAGGGTGCTGAACCTAAAGTGGGCTCGCTCCTAAACTTTCCATTTATGCTTTTTAAATAAAAAATACAAAGAGAACAAAGAAAAATTGATAATAGGAGAAAATGAGAAAGTTGCTTTAAAGAAAAAATTTGGGTTTAGTATCCCTTTAAGTATTTTTCTTGCAACAATTTAAGGGGGTGGTGTGCTACTTTTCTCATCTGGGTTATATGTCACAAAGTATTTCCTTATAAGTTTCATTTTCTAGACCATGTACTATTTAGTAGCCCTCATTTGAAAGATTTCTAGTGGCTAGTCAAGTCACACTGTGAGATAGAATGACACACTGTTTTGAGTATCTTCTCCAGATTACACTATAGATAATATTTTTTCACATTGTGAATGGGAATCATGGATGAAATTGGGTTGTATGGTGCATATAAACAACAATCTGGTATTTTTTAATACAAACTAATATATTTAATTCTGAATAAAAGAAAATTATTGGGGGAGTAATATCCCAGCAATCCCCTTGATAAAAAAACGTAGACATTCTCAATGGAAAGTAGAAATGAAACAAAAAACAAGCGCAACCCAACTAGGTGCAGATCATTTATTAAGTGTAAGTATTGTAATCAGGGCAGCAGATAAGGGGGGTGGGGTGGTCATTCAGAATTGTATTGACTGACTATCTTGAAGAAGCAATTAATATTCTGAGTGATATCAACACATATAAAAAGCTTCATTTTGATCCCACTGCTTAATACAAAAAAGAACTCAATGTCATTTTGAAAGATGCAAAGAATGACAGTATTATCAATTCTGATGAGTTCAAATTTCTAACAGAAACCGACCCTACCATACCAACGTTTTATCACTTGCCTAAAGTGCATAAATCTCTGACAAAGCCTCCCGGTAGGCCCATCATTTCAGGCATAGGCTCCTTAACTAAAAACCTCTCCATTTATATTGATATATCATTACCTAGGCTTCAACCAATCATGAAGTAAACTAGAGCATACCTCAGAGACACCATGCATACCATACAGGTCTTTGAAGGACTAGAATGGCAGGAGGACTTTATGTGGATCACATGTGATGTGTCTTCTTTGTACACATGTATCCCACATGAATTAGGGATAAAAGCAGTTCAGGAAATTTTAGAAAAGGGCAACATGTCCCAAACACATTTAAATATAATCATGAAAACGCATACACTTTATACTGAACCACAACTTTTATACCTTTGAACAACAGTTCTATAAACAGACACAAGGCACAGCGATGGGGACGACTTTTGCCCCATCCAATGCAAAAATATATAGATGCACAATTTTGAAGAAAATTATATTTGGAGCAATAACCCATTTTTGGGAAACCTCATAAAATATTTCCGCTACATCAACGATTTTGTTATTATTTGAAAAGGTTCAGAATCAGATAGTGAAAAATGTATCCAACATATAGTAATAACCGTAATCTCAAATTTGTCTCCATATTAGATAACACACAAGTAGAATTTCTAGACCTGCAGCTTTTTATTGATGAAAACAATAAAGTAGCGGTTAAAAACTACTGAAAACCCACAGATAAAAATGGGTTTCTTAATTCTCACAGTGGCCACTTACTAAGATGGAAAACAAACATCCCTCTTGGTCAATATTAAAGGGTCAAGAGAAACTGCACAAGAGAAAGTGACTATATTCAGAGGTTCCTGGAAAAAGGATATGATGTAAACACCATAGGGAGAACCAAAAATAAGGTCCAAAAAATGAAGAGATCTACTCCTGAAACCCAAAGAAAAACCAAAAAGAAATACACACATAAATAATGAGGTGAGATTCATTACAACGTTTAATCAGGGAACTAGGGATATCCACAATATTCTGAAGAAACATTGGGGAACCCTAAAGGCAGACCCTATTCTGGGAGACTTTTTAGATGACAAACTCCTTGTCTTTAGAGAAAAGAAGGATCTCAAAAATATGTTGGCCCCCACAGAACTTTGCAGTAAGATTAACAATCATCCCGATAAACCCATAAATTGGTTACAACAAAAACCAGGCACATTTAGGTGCAGGGTAGCAAGTTATGGTATGTGTAGCCAAATAGCAAAAGGAGATACTTATTGTAACTTTGATGGAACTAAAACATTCAAAATAAAGTATAAAAGTCTGTGCAGTTCAACATATGTAGTTTATCTTCTAACCTGTAGCTGTAACCTGATTTATGTAGCCAGAACCAAAAGATAAATACGTACCCATTTTAATGAACATGCTAAACAGCCTTGCAAATCTGTTCCACAGAAGCTTCATTTTTAAATGCCCAGGAAGAAGAAACAGCCCTCGTGGAATGAGCAGTGATTCTCTCAGGAGGTTGCTGTCCACCGGTCTCATAGGCCAAACAATAATACTCCTTAGCCAAAGAGAAAGATAAGTAGCCGTAGCTTTCTGACCTTTGTGCTTCCCAGAAAAACAAACAAACAAACAAAGCAGAAGACTGACAAAAGTCCTTAGTCGCCTGAAGATAAAACTTCAATGCACACACAACATCTAGGAGAAGAAGGATTAGGACACAAAGAAGGAACTACGATCTCCTGATTAATATTCTTGTTTGAAACAACCTTAGGTAGGAAACCTAATTTAGTATGTAGGACCACCTTATCAGAATGAAAAATAAGATAAGGAGCATCATACTGCAGAGCCGAGAGTTCTGAAACTCTCAGAGCAGAAGAAATATCAACAAGAAACAAAACCTTCCAAGATAACATCTTAATATCTAAGGAATGCAAAGGTTAAAACTCTAAGAACAAGATTAAGACTCCAGGGAGGAGTAACAGGCTTAAACACAGGGCTGATCCTAACAAAGGCCTGACAAAAAGATTGCACATCTGGCGCATCCGCCAAATGCTTATGCAACAAAATAGACAACGTAGAAATCTGACCATTCAGAGTACTAGCTGACAAACCCTTCTTCAGACCCTCCTGGAGAAAAGACAAAATCCTAGGAATACTGACTCTATTCCAATACAGATATTTACGCCATATCTTATCTTATTTACGCCAAATATTACTTGTCACAGGCTTACGAGCCTGAATCATGGTCTCAATGACCGACTCTGAAAATCCACGCTTAGATAAAATCAAGCGTTCAATCTCCAAGCAGTCAGCTTCAGAGAAATGAGATTTGGATGAAGAAAAGGACCTTCCTTAGAGGCAGTCTCCATGGAGGTAGAGACAACATTTCCACTAGATCTGCATACCAGATCCTGCGAGGCCACGCTGGTGCTATGGGAATCACCGATGCCATCTCCTGCTTGATCCGAGCAATGACTCTTGGCAGGAGAGCGAATGGAGGAAATATGTATGCTAGACTGAAATTCCAAGGGACTGCCAGAGCATCTATCAAGAAAGCCAGTGGATCCCTTGACTTTGAGCCGTGCCTCAGAAGCTTGGCATTCTGCTAAGAAGCCATGAGATCCAGTTCTGGCTGCCCCCAATTGAGGATCAAACTGGAAAATAATTCCGGATGGAGTCCCCACTCCCCCAGATGAAAGGTCTGTCGGCTCAGAAAATCTGCCTCCCAATTGTCCACTCCTGGAATGTGGATTGCAGAAAGACAACAGTTGTGAGACTCCGCCCACTGGATTATCTGGGCCACCTCTATCATGGCCAAGAAACTCTGAGTTCCCTCCTGGTGGTTGATATATGACAATAATGTTATGTTGTCTGACTGTAACCTGATAAACTGGGCTAAGGCTAACTGAGGCCAGTAGAGCATTGAAAATGGATCTCAGTTGTAGAATGTTTATAGGGAGAACTGACTCCTCCCGAGTCCAAAGACCCTGAGTCTTCAATGACCTCCAAATTGCTCCCCAACCTAGAAGGCTGGCATCCGCGGTCACAATCACCTAGGAAGGTCTGCTAAAGCAAGTTCCCTGGGAGAGGTGTTCCTGAGACAACCACCACAGAAGAGAGTCCCTTGTAACCTGATCCAGAACTATTTGTGGAGACAGATCTGCATAGTCCCCATTCCATTGCCTTAACATGCATAACTGCAAAGGTTTGAGATGGAACCGAGCAAACAGAATGATGTCCATGGAAGCTACCATCAGACCAATTTCCTCCATACATAGAGTCACTGACGGTCGAGGAGAGGACTGAAGGAAAAGACAAGAGCCAAAGATCTTTGTTTTTCTGACCTCTGTCAGAAATATCTTCATTAGCAGGGAGTCTATTATAGTCCCTAAAAACACTACTCTTGTGGCTGGAATCAAAGAACTCTTTCCCAGATTCACCTTCCAACCGTGGGAGCGAAGAAAAGACAACAAGATCTCCGTATGAGAGTTTGCATGTTAAAAATACGGCGCCTGAACAAGAATGTCATCCAGATAAGGTGCTACTGCAATGCCCTGAGACCAGATCACTGCCAAAAGAGCCCTCAGGACCTTTGAGAAAATTCTGGGAGCTGTGGCAAGGCAGAATGGAAGAGCTACAAACTAAAAATGATTGTCTAAGAAAGAAAAACCTAAGAAACTTGTGATGATCCCGGTGAATGATACATGAAGGTACGCATCCTTTAAGTCTATGGTTGTCATAAACTGACCCTCTTGAACCAAAGGAAAAATGGAACGTATAGTCTCCATCTTGAAGGACGGTACTCGGTACACTTTAGGTCTAAAATAGGTCTGAAAGTCCCCTCTTTCTTGGGAATCACAAACAGATTTGAATAAAATCCCAGACCCTGTTCCTGCGGAGCAACTGGAACTATAATCCCAGGGCAAAAAGATCCTTGATACAATTTAAGAACACCTCTCTCTTTATCTGGTCTACAGATAATCTTGAGAGAAGAAACCTGCCTCTGGGAGGAAAAGTCTTGAATTCTATCTTGTACCCCTGAGATACAATTTCCACAGCCCACAGGTCTGTGACATTTCGTATCCAAGCCTTAGCAAATTGAGAAAGCCTGCCCCCTACTAGATCCATTCCTGGATCGGGGGCCGACCCTTCATGCTGACTTGGAGTCAGCCGTAGGTTTCTTAGACTGTTCCCCTTGTTCCAAGACTCACCAGACTTCCAGGAAGACTTGGATAGTTCCTGCTTAGAAGAGGAAGTGGAGGGTTTACCTCTAAAGTTATGAAAGGAATGAAAATTACTCTGACGCCCTTTCTGCTTATTCTTCTTATCCTGAGGAAGAAAAGATCCATTTCCTCCTGTGATATCTGAAATAATTTCAGCCAAACCAGGCCCAAACAAGGTCTTACCCTTGTAGGGAATAGCTAATAATTTAGACTTAGAAGAAACATCCACAGACCAGGATTTTAACCAAAGGGCTCTGCGAGCTAGAACCGCAAAACCAGACATTTTTGCTCCCATTTTAATGACCTGTAAGGAAGCATCCGTAATAAAGGAATTGGCTAACTTAAGAGCCTTAATCCTGTCCTGGATCTCCTCAAGAGGAGTATCTGTCTGAATAGAATCAAACAAGGCATCAAACCAGTAAGCTGCGGCGCTGGTAACAGTAGCAATACACACTGCAGGCTGCCATTGAAGACCTTGGTGAACATACATTTTCTTTAATAATGCCTCCAATTTCTTATCCAATAGATCCTTAAAAGAAAAATGATTCTCTATGGGAATAGTGGTCCTCTTAGCCAAAGTGGAAATAGCTCCTTCCACCTTAGGAACCGTTTGCCACAACTCCTTAATAGAGTCAGCTATAGGAAACATTTTCTTAAAAATAGGAGATGGAGAAAAAGGAATACCAGGTCTCTCCCAGTCCTGTGCAATAATCTCAGAAGCACGGTCTGGAACAGGATATATCTCCACCGCAGAGGGAACATCAAAATACTTGTTCAGCTTACTAGACTTCATAGGGTTAACAACGGTAGTAGTATCAGAGTCATCCAAGGTAGCCAAAAACTTCCTTAAGTAACAAGCGGAGGTGTTCCAGCTTAAATCTGAAGGACACAACTTCAGCATCAGTAGAAGGAATTATACTGCCTGAATCCGAGATTTCGCCCTCAGATGCACCCAAAGAATCATCATCCTCAGACTTCTGAGAGGAAATACTTTGATTAGCCACTTCAGGATCAGAAACCTTACTTACTGTTTCTTTAAATTTCCTTTTGCATTTTCCCTGCAGCATGGGAAATGCAGACAGCGCCTCAGATACCGCAGAGGATACCTGGGCAGCAATATCTTGCAAAGTAACCCCAGACGGAGCTTGAGAGGAAACGCAGGGAACTACATGTGCAGATGAATAGGATTGGGATACTTGGGAAGACAGCTGCAGCACATCTGAAACAGGAGGCTCCTGAATAGCATCCGCCTTAGCTAATGATGGCTCAGGGTCAAAAAGTCTATTTCTATAAGCTAAAGTTCTTTCAATACATGAAGAACAAAAAGGTACTGGGGTTCCACCTGGGCATCAAAACATAAGCTACAGGTAACATCCTGCACAGCCTCTTGATCCATAATACAAAAAAAAGAAGAAGCAAATAACAAATCTAACTTTTGTTTTTAACAAAGGATATAATACAGAACAAATAAACGTTCTTAAATAAATGTTCCCTTTAAATTTACCAAATCAAGAAAACATACCCCAGGCAACACTCTACACCTCAGCTGGATTTCTGAGGTGCCCAACCTGTCCTGCAACACGCAGCAAACAGAGGAAAAAAATGATCCCGTTTACAATCCGGATTCCAGTGAACCAAAAACAGAAAGAAGCCTTCTAAACAGCAGAGCCATCTGAAATATGCGCATCTCACTCTACAGGAAGTGAAGAAAAGCGCCAAAAAAACTCTGACATCAAAGAATCAGAACCTCCCTAAAAGGGGTGGTAGTACAGCTGACAAAAAAACCTTTTTTAAAAAAAAAAAACAACTTTCTTGAAAACAGCCTTAAAAACAAACAATAAAACCCCCAATACAAGTACATAATCCGTTACTAAAAACGGATCCTCACTGAGCCATCAATAAAATAAATAACTCCTCACACTAACAGTGCCTGCAAAAACTGCCATAAAACCTGCACCCTGACAGGACTAATAAAAAACGTCCCCTGCAGCGTTTCAGCTGAATAAGTGCCACCTTTTTCCCTGCTTACATAGAAAAATAAAACTGGTGCTTACCTTAATATTTGTCTGTCCGGCAGTAGGACAGCTCACCTGGTTTGAGAGGATGCCATCCCTCACATGGACCTGTGGAAATACAGAAAGACTGAGTAAACTTACTCAGGTTATCTAAATAGGGCAGCAAAATGTTTTGGAAAAACGCAGTGAGGATTGTACCCCACAAGTTCCCAATTGCTTAAAAGCCACCACTGCCCTACTGAAGAGACTGACATGGACTAAGGCTAGACCCTTTAGAAAGATCAGAACAAACCTACTCTGCTTTTAAAATAAAAAAAAAACCTTGATTGTAGATCAGACACCAAAATTTCACCTCCTCCTTGCACCGCAGGCAAAGAGAATGACTAGGGATTATGGGTAAGGGAAGTGACATATATAGCAGCTTTGCCGTAGTGCTCTTTGCCTCCTCCTGCTGACCAGGAGTGATAGTCCCACTAGTAATTGATGATTCTGTGGACTCACCATATCTTAGAAAAGAAAATATTCACTCATACTTCTGTCAGCAACTTATCTCACAGGGTGCACGACAAAGGCAACGGAGACTACACATTGGAATGGTGGATCTCTTAACTCCAGCACTTTGAATTCAGTCTATCTGTGACTTACCGGCTTCACGTTCATACACAAGCCAGCGCTTAAACCAGTATTTATGTTTACAATGAAAAATAGGGCTGCTTTTTATTCCCAGTCTGGCCCTGCATTTAGTAATAAGGTTTTGTTTCATGTGTGAAATTCCATGGCCACTTAAAGCATATACAGATGTTAATAGCAGGAATGGCTACTAACAATACTCTTAGAAAGAAAGGCGAAGCAAATCTCAATAAATTTCACACATGACCACACCTCTACAACAAGGTTCCTAGGAAACCTCACAAGTGTTGCTAAATCTAGCCGATTAAAAGTACAGTTACACTCATAATAACACTGGGTAATAAAGATTATTAAACAAAATTGCAATAAAAAGTTGTAAGGGCTCAAAGATATGAGGTCTCAGGTGTTTAAAAAAAAAAGGACTGCAAAGGGCTTTAACTTAGAGATACATATACATATCTATATATTTATATGTATGTATATATTATATTATTTCACATTCAAATGTTCTACACATAGGGTAATATGTTCTAAGCATTTCAAAATATATATTCCCATAAATATCTGTATATATCTTTACCTATATATAATGATATATATATATAAAGGTGTATATATATATATATATATATATATATATATATATACAGTATGTCACAAAAGTGAGTATACCCCTCACATTTTTGTAAATATTTTATTATATCTTTTCATGTGACAAAATTGAAGAAATGACACTTTGCTACAATGTAAAGTAGTGATTTTACAGCCTTTTGTCCCCTCAAAATAACGGTTTAATGTCTAAACCGTTGGCAACAAAAGTGAGTACACCCCTAAGTGGAAATGTCCAAATTGGGCCCAATTAGCCATTTTACCTCACCGGTGTCATGTGACTCATTAGTGTTACACGGTCCCAAATGTTTCTATTTGCATGTACATAGAAATCCTGGGAGTGTATAAAGCCAAAAATAATTATAGAAAATAAGAACCCTTATTAGTTAGTACAAAATATTAGCATACCAAAATGTCTGTTAAGTTATAATATAATGACTCATCACATTGTGCATGTGTGCAGTCATAAAGGACCAGAAATATTTTACATACTCTAGCGGGTGGCATTACATGGAGTGTTTGCTGGCAGCTTCGTTTACTAAACAGACACAGAATACTAGAAAAAAAACTACATAGGCCAACTATAATACACAAAAGAACACTTTTGGAGCAATTATTTTCGTAGTATTTCCATATGCAGTTTCACGCATTAATGAGCATTGCACTTGAGAGAATTGTATGCAAATATCTTAAACTGCAGGGAATTAATATTAAAACTAAAAGTATTTGCAGTGTAATTCAATAATTATGTTCCCATTTTCTTCCAGCGTATGTTTTTTTTATTATTTTCTTCTAAAAATGTAGAAATTTTCTATATTTGTGTCCTTGTTCCCATTTTAAGGGATTTAAGATTGACATGTTTATTTCTATGTACTAAAACATAACACTAATATCTTCCACACTATCATTGGTTGCATATTTTAGTTAACCATTTATAACAATCCCTAATTGGCTTCTGCAGAGAAGGAAAGCTAGGTTACAACATGTCCGCGTCCGTTGCTTTATGGACAAAGAAACCATTTTTTCCTACAAAGTCGACACCTGGACCAAATTGGTCTGTATGAATTGTTTATAAATAGGCTGACCATATTGCCGCTTTAAGAAGGGACACATATGAAAAATACATATGCCAGAGTTATTATACAAAACATTTCTTTAAACAGCCCTGAAAACAGCCCTGACATATGTATTATTCATATGTGTCCCTTTTTAAAGCGGCAATATGGTCACCCTAGTTATAAGGGATAACTTTACAATCTACTTGCTGTTTAAAATAATATCCTGACTTGGATATGTTTCAAGTTGATTTCAATGTGCTACACAACATTATTTATCTTCTTTTTTGGAAATACTTGGCGATCAAATCTATAAAGCATCCCCGTGAGTTAGACTTCCATTCAAGACCAACACACAGTAATCTATGGAGATAAATTCTGCACATTGGACTTTCCATATTCTTTGGTGCTCTCTTATCACTTTGTCTAACAGCTCTTTGTACAACACAATTTATATTTCACTATGCTGTGTGAGTGGGCATTGGAAAATTCTCTGTCGTGGAGAGAAATATTACACCAGCCCTTGCATGGACGGACTTCAATTCTCTAAAAAAGGACGGAACCTGGAATTGTAAGAGTGGCCAGCTGTTTCCCAATGAATGCAATGATGCTCTCTGGAATGTATGATATTTAATGCATTGCTTAGTTTGCAATTTTTACATCCTGCCTCAATATGCTTTTTAAACTGCTAATTTTAATGGAGAACTATATTGTGTCTCTCTTCTGCATACAAAGATGTAGTTTACACTCCTGTGAGATACACAGCTATCAATGTAAAATTTGCATTAGAGAATTTTGTGATGATATCATCGCACAGACCTTTTTTTATTTTTTTATTTATATATTTTTAACAGAATTGTGCCTGTGCTGAGATAATCAGACAACGTTTGTGGGTTGTGAAAACAAAAGCAGAAACACTTAGGTAATGAAATGGCTGCTTTCTGTAACAAAGAACTTGGTTACTTGACCCAATAACTAAATTAAAGAAAAAAAATATTCACAGCTTTACTAAATGAGCAGCAAATATAGCAGCTAAACATTATATTTGTTATTGGTGTCTTACTCTACTGTTTAATGTCCCTTTAAAAAATTTAATAAAATGCTGGCCACTGATGAGGTCTGGCTGCTGTGATTAGCAGGAAAACATTTGAAACGGATATTACAGGGATACTCTGTGCCGTGGTTGGTAAAAGCAGACAGGTATTTAGTTACTGTAGGCACCATTTATGCAGAAATGAATATCTTCCTCTCTATAACATTGCCCGGTAAGTGAATTTTGTGCTGCGATTACAACTCCCTCAGGAGCCTGCATATAATGTGATTATACTGTGCTAAAATCAGTGTGGTGCGGCTCTATCAGTCCTATAACACAGTACTATGGGTACAACAGAATCTCTAATATTTATTTTCGCTCTCAGAAATTACAGTGTTGAGTAAAATTTGGGAGGGGACAAGTTGGGACATACTGTGATAAGGAAGCAGAGAGCTAGAGAAGGTGAGATGTTATTGGTACTATTGGGCTATGATTTTTTTGTATTATTTTTTTTTTCTGGTGGGCATCTGCAGTATACAAATTGCTGCAAGTATCTTTTCCATGGTATGATTGACAACACTTTTTTTGCAAGATGCAGAAAGTGTCAGAAGGCAGATATATGTATGTGTGTGTGTAAATAAATAAATATATGTATGTATGAGTTTTAAATGGTTGTAGAAGTACACACAGATCAGTAATAGAGAAACGTGTTTAATGTACAATATTATGGTGAAAGAAAACTGCTTTTGATATCTGTCATCTAATTTAAATTATGATGACTCCAACACCAGTTAACGGAATATTTTCGCTGGGGGAGCACTCAGGAGCAAGTATAGAAAGCAATTCAATCTGGTTGAAAAAATAAAGATATCCGTGATAGGATGTTAAATAAAACATCATGCCTTCTCAGCAGGTAGCAGCCTTTTTTTACTGCTCCCTGGTGTATATGTCTGTAGGTAAACTTGCTTCCTTTGCTTACTGACAGATGACCTCTTGATATTTTAAGTGCTTGAAGCTCATAGACCTTTCTATGATATGTCTTGTACTAGATGCATCATCTAGGCTAGATCAAACCAAATTCTATATTTCACTAAGGGCTATGCTACGGGGAACCATCGTAAAAACAATTTATGTTTATAAGCTTCAACTCAGCCAGGGTAATCGTAAGAATGGCAACAGACCAAACCAGAGTTATTTCCTGAACTTCTCAGGGGAAATAGTAATGGTTATGATATTTACGATAAGACCCTAGCTTGTATATGTAATATAAAAAATAATGTATATATATATATATATATATATATATATATACACACACACATATATATATATATATATATATATATATATAATCTAACTTAAAGAGGTTGATAAGTATCAGCACTCCATGAGCTTTTTCAGTTGGTGAACTTGACAATGGCAATGGTTTAGGACATTTCTTAACTGTGACACAGTTTCAATATTCTGAGTACTTACTGTTTTCAAGGTATGTGTATTAACACCATACCTATACAATACCTATACAATATAAAAGTAATTAATTATATTTAGACAAAAATAATTGTGGTGTTTAAACCCAGGTTACTGGAAATAAGTGATGTTTGGGGCATATTTTGATTTAGGATAACATCGCTGATATCTAGGGCAGCAGGATGTTGGGGGCAGCAGATTTTGATGGGTCATTTTTTAGCATGATTTCTTCTCAAGCATATGCTCTTCCCAATGCTTTATTTATTTGTTAATAATTATCCCTGGTTAGGTAGAGGGGACGTTTCACCCCCATGTGTCACTCACTGGTCTTTGGTACTAAGTATAAAGAAAAGGGCATGAAAAATGTGTTATTGGTTTGGGTATTTGGCAGATTTTCTAGTACCTAAAGCAGCACTAGGGTTTAAAGGGACTGTGTACCCTATTTTTCCCCTTTAATTTGTTTCCAATTATCCCTTTTTACCTGCTGGTTTATATTAAATTGTTTACAAGTAGCTTCTTTTCCTTTAAATTGGCATTTGAAACAGCCTATGGTATTTCTACTTATACTAAACGTTTCTATACTCAAAAGGACATGAAACACAATGTTTTCTTTCTTTCAAGATTCAGACAGAGCAGACAATTTTTAACATCTTTCCTGATTACTTCTATTATCTAGTACATTTTGATAAAAAGCATAACTAGGTGAGCTCAGGGGCAGCAATGCACTACTGGGAGCAAACTGCTGATCGGTGGTTGCCCTTTGTCATTGGCTCACGTTATGTGATAAGCTAACTCCCACTGAAGCCTCTTTAACAAAGGATACCAAGAGAATGAAGCAAATTTGATAATAAATGGATTTTGAAAAGTTGTTTAAAATTGTATGCTCTGTTTGAAAAATGAAAGAAAAAGTTAAACAAAAATTTTGAGTTTTATGTCCCTTTAAATATAGGCTAAAGAAAAACTGTGTAAACATAACAAGCAGAAGATATTACGCTCCCAGTGGGGATTAGGAGAAATAAGTAATGAAATGTTAATTTTCAATTGCTCACTCTGCGTATTGAGCTTTGGTATACAGGCATAGATAATATAAAGAGGCATAGTGATAAAATAAGATCTGTTTTCCCTGTAAGCTCAACCCATTTTAATGGGTTGTGTTTTCAAAAGAACAAAAACAGCTGTTTCATAAACAAAAATAAGCCAAAGGGAAACATTTCTCATTCATTTATTCTCCACAGCTGGCATAATAAGTCATTGGAAACCCATTAAAAAAAAAAACAATTTTACAGTACACTTTCCCTTTAATACACAACTGAGTGATGCATATTCAGATTTTTTTATAATATAAAAATAACTAAAACAGGTATTCTACTAGTAAATTAATTTGTGTAGGGAAGCCAAACAAATGCAGCGATAAATGATTCCTTTTTTGACCTGTTAAATGGAACTACATTACTCTCTTAGGGTACGAACAGTCAGATATAAGATTCAGGTAATCACACACACCCACATTTAATAGATAACAACTGATGCAGAAATATTTCAAGTGACAATAACATAAAAGTTTAATTTATGAATTTGTACAGGAAAGCAATTTTATTCTTTAATCTCAGCCTGCTGACAATGTTACTTTGCTCTCTGTCTTTATAGTGGGAATAGAGGAATAAGCAAGCGGAATACAAAATAATTTGACTTGCGCTATTATCATGTTTTGTATTTTTTTTATTTTCTATATATCTATATATGTTTTTTTAAACAAAATTTACGGTGTTGTTTTTATCAAAAAATGAAATTGCTGTTAGTGATGAAAAAAATAAACTACACAAACTCCTTTTAGATATAAAACTGATATCTCAACATCTCGGCACAAAATGCATGGCTAGCTTCATAAATCAAAAGAGAGCTGGAAAATATTTAAAGTCCTACTCTTTTGTGACTATTTTATCAGTTTTTATTTAATAATAAAAATGCAACGTCCTCTTCTCCTTCCAAAGATGATGATGCATCATTCAGGTGTTTTTTTGTTTGTTTTTTACTGCTGCAAGGGCATGGTCCTTTTTAATGTTGCTGACACATTAGTAATATATATGAGATTATATTGCAGTTGAATTGTTAGCATTTTCTTTTCCCGGATTATGTCACTGAAATAACGAATCAGTATATAGCTTTTACAACTTGTATTATTTTCCATATGGCCACACAGAAACAAACTGCTTAAAGGGACGTTAAACATTAAAGGGACATAAAACAGTTATACCTAAACCCATCAGAGGGGGTGATAGGGAGAGATTGCTGGATCAGAGTGAGGTCTATTGGATCTTTCATTTAAACACTAGATCACCCTTAGGCTTAAATTCTCATATGGATACTAACTTGTTTTATTGATTAATCATTAGTTCGTTTAACTAAACAATGATTTATATATCTGTGAACTATAATGCAGCAAAATAATATAGTTGTGTTTAGTACTCTGTAGAAATATAAAGCCAGTGAGAGAAGTCTCTATATATTACTCATTCTGGAATTTATTTGTCAAACGAATCCTTAAATGTACTAACAAAAAATTCCTTACAAAAGTTTGTTTTAGATAAATATGTTTGAATTTAGGTTTGAAGTTAGGGAAACAAATTTGTACCAATTAATAAAGGGAGTATTTATTTAGCATGATTATATATTAAATATAAAAGTATAATAAGAAGGATGTCATAACAAATTAAGTATATTACTGTAAGAGAGAATGGGATGATGCACTGACAACTATATAAAAAGGGGTCTTAACTGAGACAGAAGCATACAGCTGGTGAGCAAGGGTTGGCGGAGCCCGAAACACGTACAGCTATGCTTTAAGTGTTCACTTAACAATTGTTACCACAATCATGTTTTTATTGGATCCTATTTTTTTTAATATGTTCAAATAAACTTAAAAGTTTTATATTTGGTGGCTACGGAGATGGCTTATTACTGAGTGCGGAGTCAATTTGCTACAGTTTCTACGTGTTGTCGCTTTGACAGAGGCGGTCTCCAAGCACTGGTCACGTGACTATACCTCTCAGTGTGTGCTGATGCTGAAGAACGCATATATATATATATATATATATATATATGTGTGTATATATATATATACAGGGAGTGCAGAATTATTAGGCAAATTAGTATTTTGACCACATCATCCTCTTTATGCATGTTGTCTTACTCCAAGCTGTATAGGCTCGAAAGCCTACTACCAATTAAGCATATTATGTGCATCTCTGTAATGAGAAGGGGTGTGGTCTAATGACATCAACACCCTATATCAGGTGTGCATAATTATTAGGCAACTTCCTTTCCTTTGGCAAAATGGGTCAAAAGAAGGACTTGACAGGCTCAGAAAAGTCAAAAATAGTGAGATATCTTGCAGAGGGATGCAGCACTCTTAAAACTGCAAAGCTTCTGAAGCGTGATCATCAAACAATCAAGCGTTTCATTCAAAATAGTCAACAGGGTCGCAAGAAGCGTGTGGAAAAACCAAGGCGCAAAATAACTGCCCATGAACTGAGAAAAGTCAAGCGTGCAGCTGCCAAGATGCCACTTGCCACCAGTTTGGCCATATTTGAGAGCTGCAACATCACTGGAGTGCCCAAAAGCACAAGGTGTGCAATACTTAAAAGGTAAGAAAGGCTGAAAGACGACCACCACTGAACAAGACACACAAGCTGAAACGTCAAGACTGGGCCAAGAAATATCTCAAGACTGATTTTTCTAAGGTTTTATGGACTCATGAAATGAGAGTGAGTCTTGATGGGCCAGATGGATGGGCCCGTGGCTGGATTGGTAAAGGGCAGAGAGCTCCAGTCCGACTCAGACGCCAGCAAGGTGGAGGTGGAGTACTGGTTTGGGCTGGTATCATCAAAGATGAGCTTGTGGGGCCTTTTCGGGTTGAGGATGGAGTCAAGCTCAACTCCCAGTCCTACTGCCAGTTTTTGGAAGACACCTTCTTCAAGCAGTGGTACAGGAAGAAGTCTGCATCCTTCAAGAAAAACATGATTTTCGCGCAGGACAATGCTCCATCACACGCGTCCAAGTACTCCACAGCGTGGCTGGCAAGAAAGGGTATAAAAGAAGAAAATCTAATGACATGGCCTCCTTGTTCACCTGATCTGAACCCCATTGAGAACCCGTGGTCCATCATCAAATGTGAGATTTACAAGGAGGGAAAACAGTTACACCTCTCTGAACAGTGTCTGGGAGGCTGTGGTTGCTGCTGCACGCAATGTTGATGGTGAACAGATCAAAACACTGACAGAATCCATGAATGGCAGGCTTTTGAGTGTCCTTGCAAGAAAGGTGGCTATATTGGTCACTGATTTGTTTTTGTTTTGTTTTTGAATGTCAGAAATGTATATTTGTGAATGTTGAGATGTTATATTGGTTTCACTGGTAAAAATAAATAATTGAAATGGGTATATATTTGTTTTTTGTTAAGTTACCTAATAATTATGCACAGTAATAGTCACCTGCACACACAGATATCCCCCTAAAATAGCTATAACTAAAAACAAACTAAAAACTACTTCCAAAACTATTCAGCTTTGATATTAATGAGTTTTTGGGTTCATTGAGAACATGGTTGTTGTTCAATAATAAAATTAATCCTCAAATATATATATATATATATATATATATATAGAGAGAGAGAGAGAGAGAGAGAGAGAGGGGGAGGGAGAGGGAGAAAGAGAAACAGAGAGAGAGAAAGGACTAAGGGGCTGATTCTATCAAATTTGCCAATCTAGTCGTGGTTTTCCATGCCATCACTTGCAGGTGCAGTCCTCTTGGAATTTTATAAAAAAAAGGGCTGTCCCTGCGAGTGGTGAGATTTCTCCCATAGAAATAATGAGAGCTCTTTTAGGTAAAAGTCTGCAATAAAGGATGAAGTACAGAGAGAGGCCCCGGCGTATGTTTAAACTTTAATTTTACGCCTACTACAAATAAAATGACACTGCTTTCAGTGCACCATACATTAAATTCAGTGTTATTTTCATATGCATAGGTTTTAATTTCTGAGTCATTTGTATTTTAATAAAAAAAATTGCCACGAAAAAAACAATTACGCTTTGTATTTTGTACTTATAAGTACAAACTTCTATGTTTTTTTTCACATCCAGTGTATTTGAATTATGATTTACGTTAGATTAAGTGTGGCCCGAATTGTGGGCCAAAATTTGCTAGACTCTTTTTTCCTACTGGATAATATACAATTTAATAATTGGATGATAGCCAAATTAAATGAATATCGTTATAACAATAGAGATTATGTAAATAAACCAGAGGTCTTTTGGGAAGCCTTTAAGGCATTTATAAGGGGCGAGATAAGGGCATATCTGTGTAAGTGGAAATACAAAGCAAGAGAACTACAAATAAGCAACCAAGTTAGAAATAGCTATGAGTTATATATGTCTAACTCTTCTAAATATAATTGGAATAAATATATTGAAAAAAAACAAGAAAGGGATCTATTCTTTAAACGACAATCTATACAAGAGGAATTAAAATTGAGCGCAAAATTTCATGGAAACTATGGAAGATCAGCCAAATATCTTTCAGCTTTGATAAAGAATAGACAAAGCAATATTATGATTAATAAAATTAGGAATGAAGGCAGAGTGGTCACCAATCATAGCGAGATTAGAGAAATCTTTTACAATCATTATAGGAAGATTTATAAGAGAGAGGAGGTTAATATACAAAATAAACAAAGCTTTTGGAGTAGATGTAGAGTGCCTAAAATCTCGGAACAAGATTTAGAGGAATTGAATGCCCCAATTAAAGTGGAAGAGGTAATAGCACAGATTAAAGCATCCAAAGCAAATAAAACGCCTGGACCAGACCAACTCCCAAATGAATTGTATACAATTTTAAAAGAGTATATTCCTGATACCCTTGTGAAACTTTTCAATGTATATTTAGTGGAAAATAAGGATCCAAAAAATGTATCATCCTTTAGACCAATATCGCTACTTAATTGTGATTATAAAATTCTTATTTCTATTATAGCAAACAGACTAAAAAAATATTTGGGGAAAATCATTCACGAAGACCAAGTAGGATTTATGATGGGTAGAAATGTAGCTAAAATTATCCGTAGAGTTTTAACGGTGCTTGAGTATTTTTTGGACTAAAAATAAGGACAAGGGAAAACTTAATAAACCAAATGTAGCACTGCTAGCGGTGGATGCCAAAAAGTCTTTTGACCTTATTAATTGGGACCATTTGTTTATGACGCTATTTCAATTCGGGTTTAAGGGGAATTTTGTAAATGTAATACAAGCAATTTACCAGGATCTGATTTCTAATCTATTAATGAATTCTGAGTTAACCAAAGACATTACTTTAGGAAAAGGTACTAGACAGGGTTGTCCCCTGTCACCCCTTCTGTTCAATTTAGCATTAAAACCCTTTGCAATTAGATTACGTCAGGAAATGGAGGGGATTAGGATCGGAAAAGTTAAATCGGTACTTACACTTTATGCGGATGATCTATTGCTATTTCTAAGTGATACGGATAAATCAATCCAGCAATTTCTAACCTTGGCATTACAATTTGAATCTATTTCAGGATATAAAATTAACCCAGACAAGTCGGAAATTTTATGGATTGTTGAAAACAAAGGTTCAAGGTTTATCTGTCCCTTTAAAACAGTGCAATCTTTGAATTACCTGGGCATTAAAATTCATAAAGACCCAGCTGCCTGGTATAAGTTAAATTCTATTCCTTTTTTTGAGAAATATAAAAGAGATTTAGATAACTGGATGACACTGGCCATTTTACTCTCATCCAGAATTGCAATGATCAAAACTTTTTGTTTTCCGCAATTATTTAATTTACTACAAAATTTACCTATCTTGATTAAAACTAAAGATATTATTCAGTTTAATGGGACAATGGCAAGATTTATTTGGAAACAAAAGCGTAAATGGATATCCATCCATAAGCTGAGCCTACATGTTAAAGCAGGCGGATTAGCTTTACCTATCCTTAAGTATTATAATTTAGCTTCTTTGAGCAAATATATCTTAGATTGGATAACAGAAAAAGAATACATAACTAACCTTCAAATGGAAGTAGGGTTTTTGGCACCATTTACCTTAAAGGCACTACTTCATCTTCCTAGGATAGAAATTCCCAAACGAATAGCTAAAATGAAGATATTCTCCCATCCCATATTAGCCTGGCAAAATCTATGCAAATAATTAAACATTAACTGAAAAGTTTCTAAATATTTACCAATATGTGGAAATCCAAAAACTTTAAGATTTGGCATAATAGAGGCTTACAAAATGTGATCCAAATAAGGGAAGATACCTTAGATGTGGTCAAATCATTTATAGAGCTACAAAATGAGTTGCATTACATAAGCATAGTTTTTTGTTTATCTACAATTGAGACATTATTATGGGAAACTCAGGGAGGATAATAATCGGGATTGGAATTTTGGAGTTACCAATCCAGCTATTAATATATATAAACAAGGTAACTATTCTATCTCATTTTTGTATAAGATCTTACTTAACCAGGCAGATCAGATTCAGTTAAATGATCTTTTGAAAAAGTGGAAAAATGACTTTCCAACTGTTGCGATGGAAGAGATTGAGGATAGTTTTATACTGGTTCAAAAAGCTACTGCTATAGTCTCATGGAGGGAATCACACTGTAAGCTCTTAAATAGGGTCTATATTACGCCTGCACAACTTAAAAAATGGTATTGAGACGACACAAAAGAATGTATAAAATGTAGCAATTCCAAGGCAGATTTATTGTATTGCTTCTGGGGGTGCCCGAAAGTCAGACAATTCTGGGATAAGGTGAATTACTGGCTCTCCAAAAGCTTAGAAGAGGTATACATGATAAAACAACAAAATATATTTTTTTGTGTAATTATAAAAGAAATAAGCAATACAAGACAATTAATACTATAATCTTGACTGGATGTAATTTAATCTTGCTGAATTGAAAGACCAGTGATCCATTATCGTTCCAAACTTTTAAAGCTATGATCGCCAATATAATAATTATAGAACAGTATTACAATGATAATAATTCAGAGGGAAAAATGGAGAAATATATTGATAAATGGTTGGGCCCAATGAAAACCTTCCCTAAGGCGATACAACAACAGTTTGCATCTATCCCCAAAAAGACAAGGTTCTTTGAGGATTGGATACCAACAGGTAGACTACCAGCGGATTGGGCATAACATATAAATATGAGGATGGGGGTGGGGGCAGTTGGGGTCCCCTTTTTTTTTGCACCTTTTTGTTTGATTATTTGTTTGATTGCATGTTTGTTTAGCTGTTTGTTTTTTCGCTTGGATGATGGGGGGGAATAAAAGGGGAAAAATACCCAACAGCATAAGAATATTTGAAAGGGATTGACCGGTTATAATTTTTAATAGCTTTAAGTTTAGGATTTAAGAGGATGCTACATTTTATATATCTCCCCATAAATACTCTCTGGATAAGATCAAACAGAGAATAGGGTTAGTGGGTATAAGGCCTATGCCTTATGGTAAAGGGCTAAGATAATTAACTATGGGGAAAATAGAATTGTTTATATTAATTTATCCTGTGTAATAGATGGAAATTTGGCAATTGAAAAGGTCTTTATAGTTTATTATGTGCAATCCACCCTGCGAGGTGAAATGAATATGTGAAACTAATGTAACATATCTTTATGTTCTGTATTTTCTTGATATGTTGTTGGTTTATAAATAAAAAATAAATTATTTACGTTTACGTATTTACGTACGTGCATATTTAATACAATTTATTTCTGCGTAAATCACATAAAAATGTAATGTTTTTTTTATAAAACACGATTTTTGGTGAACAACGTTTTCCTGAGTATTTTTGTGTGAATGGTTGAATTATTTATTTTGTGTGATTTTTAAATTATGATTTTCATTGTGCACTTTTGTAAAGTATGCATCTCATTCCCATATGAAAATGCAGTATACACCTATTACTGAGACACCGTATTTTCAGGGTAAAAAGTGGCTTTATATAATCCCACCAGGGAAATACAAGGACTGGTGAGCATTCTTATAGAAGCTCACCAGCCCAGAGAGCTTTTTATAAACGGGCACATAAATTAGGTGATCAGATTATCAAATCATGAATATTGGGGATATAAAATAGTTACATTTGTATTCATTAATATAAACAGCAAATTGTTTTAAAGAGGAAAAATGTTTTCTACTTTCCATAATATTTGTATAAAAGTTTGTGATGATGAATGCATTTCCTCAATGTATTAGCACAAGCACTTAAATGCAAACAGTTTATATAAACGATGCCAGCAATGTGGGCTCTAACAAATCCTTAATAAGACTTTACCTAGAAAGTGTTTGTTTCTATGTGCCTCATTCATTAAAGTTCACTTATTTTTCAATAGTTTCTAAGAGTATTAATTTTGTTTGTCAAATGTGCTGTTAGAATTTTCTCTACTGCTTACAAACTGATAGCAATTATAGTTACACCTATTAGCATATTCAGAAAAAAGTCTGCACTTTTTCTCTTGTGAGTCATATAACAAATAAATGATATTATACACACACACAAATATATATATATATATATATATAAACAGTTTCATCAAAAATTAAAACGACAGTGCCCCTCCCCAATTTATTTTTCTTTTTAAATGTTAACCGTTATTTCTTTGAGTGCGGTTTTAGTTGCACAGCAGCGTTTCCTTATGTAGTTTTTTTTACTGTAACCAGTGTTTTAAACTTACCTTACCAACACCCCATGTAAAGTTTCCTATAAGCACAGAGATTAGATCACGGCATGAGAATGAGACTCAAAGTAGAGTGCACTGATATTACTAAGTGGATCGCTAATATTGCTTTCAAGAAAGCGATATTTAGCGCTCCACTTGTAATCTGGCCTTAAATGTACTTTTACTACAAATACAATATATTGTTATGTCCCTTACTAATTCATCTTTGACTCTTTTCACTCCCCTAATCTTTCTCTCTTACCTAGACTTCCATTACATTTTCTTGTTTGAAAATGGTTAAAAGTAGCTATTTTAAGAATCAGGTGTGAGCATCTGCTATACCGGATACAAAACTGTTTGCCAATGACAGGGCCTGTGATGTTTGCATAGCTGGATTTTGATAAATATTTATTACAATGTATATTGAACTACTCGTCTCTTACATTGAAACAAGGGATAAGCAGTGAGAAAAAATAATTGATTTTGTAGATTCAAAGGGATTGCTACAAGAACAAGAAATATGACTCTTCCTGTTGTTCCTGCAGGACTTTGTGTATAGGTTTGGACACACTGTTTTTGTTGCTATACAACTGTGTTAGAAAGTATTATGTGTCAGATACAATTTGCTTTATGGATGGAAAGCCATAAGAACCATGAGTCATTTAGACTTTGAGTCAATATGAATGTTATTAGAGGTTACCACACATCAGTTGTGGTTGATTTCTAGTAACTGGCTTCCCTTGATGGATAATTAGATCTTCTGATTGCCAGTAATTTTTAAATCAGCATTCCAGTATGCATTTTGGAATTTGATTCACAAACATTCAAGGTGAAGCTATTAACACTAAAATAACTGCATAAAACTATGTGATAATAAAAATGTGTTTGTTAGGGTAGTAAATTAACACCTCATGAGACATAACACTAGTAAAAAAAAATAAAAAAGATCAAATTGCATATTTAAAAAGTGGTGTTTTTTAATGGGACTTTAATGTCAAAATTCAACTTTCATGATTCAGACAGCATTTGCAATTTTAAGGTTTTGCTTACTTCTAATATAATAGGGCACATTATTCTCTTTTTATCCTTTATTGAAAACTATTGGGCTCAGGAGCAGCAATGCACTAATGGGAGATAGGTAGTCACAAACATATGACTCTTGCCATGGACTCACCAGATGTATTAAGCTAGGTCCCATTAGTGAATTGTCACTCTGGATTTAACTATGGGCCAGATTGGGTCTCGATATCCCAAATCGTGTTTGTGCTATGTTGCATGTGTTTAAAGTAAATGCATTCACTTGAGCACAAGCTAAATTTGTGCAAATGGAGACCTAGCGTAAAGAGTTAGAGTTATAAAAAATGTGCACCAAACACAACATAAATATATGAAAATAAAGTGTTACACTCATATATACACTACCTGCAAAACATTATTTATGTAAATATTAATACAAGGGTTAAAAGGTATATGGTATATGACAAGGTGTTTAAATGGAAAGGGCTATAATATATATGTAATATGTAAATTCTTCCTGTATCATCTTTGTACTTTTATCTTTTGAACCCACAGACAGCGCTGCAGAATTTGCTGGTGCTTTATAAATAAAGTTTAATAATGATAATATATATAAATATATATATATATATATATATATATATATATATATATATATATATACATATATATATATATATACATATATATATATATATATACAATATATATATATACAATATATATATATATATATATATATATATATATATATATACTGTGTGTGTGTATATATATATATATATATATATATATATATATAAACATACACTTTGGAGCCCTTTCCACTCAAATACCTCAAAACATGAAAAATCCTTTTATTCCATTTTAATATTTTATAATGTGTTTTACAGTATATTTACTGTAAATATTTTACATTTGAATGTTCTTCACATAGAAGAAAATGTTCTTATTATTTTAAAATATATATTCCTATATATATATCTGTATATATCTATATCTGTATATATTCATATAGATATAAAGGTATAGATAGATACCATTTTAAAAAAATCAAAACATCTAATATATATGTGTGTGTATATATATATATATATATAAAACAAAATAAGATGAGTATTGCATTTAGAAATTATACTTTTTTATTGTACTAACTATGCATTTATAAGATGACAAGCTTTCGGAAGTATTCCTTCCTTTTTCAAGTCTTTAAAATATTGCTTCAGACTTAAAAAAGGAAGGAATACTTCCGAAAGCTTGTCATCTTATAAATGCATAGTTTATCCAATAAAAAAGTATCATTGCTCAATGCAATACTCTTGTTATTTTGTTATCTAAATCACTGGACTAACACGGCTACTCCAATCAACATATATAATATACAGTATATATATATATATATATATATATATATATAAAGAAAAAGAAAAAAAAGAAAATGTTCTTCTATGTAAAGACCATTGGAATGTAAAATATACATAACTACCCTTCGGGTTTAGAGCTGTAGGTCTACTGCGGTGTTGGGTTACTGCGCAACGGTAAGTTTTTTTTTTTTTTTTTTTTTAAAAGCTTTACCTTAGCTCCTACCTTGATCCCATGATGAATATAACTAAGCAGTAATTTTACCCCTTAGCTCTCAGTAACATACAAATCAATAGTTTTACCCCTTTGGCTGCCAGTAACATATGTAAACAGAAGGGATTTTGTCTGCCTCTCAATTCTTTCTGCTCCATATTGGAAGTGCATTTAGGCACTTCAAAACAGCCAATAGGATTAGAGCTACTGAAATCCTATTGGCTGATTTGAACATCAATAGTATTTCAGTAGCTCTCATCCTATTGGCTGTTTTGAACAGCCAATAGGATTTCAGAAGCTCTCATCCTATTGGCTGATTTGAATTTAAAGAATCAAATCAGCCAATAGGAATGCCATTTTGAAACGGCTACCTTGCATTCAACTTCTGTGTATGGCGGTGACCGTATGAAGAGGAGCAGAATGGGATCAGCTTCCAGGATGGCTCCACGCCGCCGGGATGAAGATAGAATGGATGAAAATATCGTTGCCTGGATGAAGACTTCTAACCGCCTGGATCGAGATGGATGTCCAGACTTCAGGAACCATGAGTAGATATTCTGGGGTTAGTGTTAGTTTTTTATTAATTTTTTTGGGTGTTTTTTTTTTTAACTTAGGGCTTTGGGCTTTTGGAAAAGAGCTGAATGCCCTTTTGAGGGCAGTGAAAAAGAGCTGAATGTCCTTTTAAGGGCAATGCCCATACAAATGCCCCTTTAGGGGCAATGGGTAGCTTAGGATTGTTTTAGAGTTAGGTTTTTTTATTTTGGGGGGTTGGTTGCGTGGTGGGTTTTACTGTTGGGGGGACTTTGTATTTTTTTATAGGTAAAAGAACTATTTAACTTAGGGCAATGCCCTACAAAAGGCCCTTTTAAGGGCTATTGGTAGTTTATTGTAGGCTAGGGGTGTTTTTATTTGGAGGGGGGTTATTTTTATAGGGCTATTAGATTAGGTGTAATTGTTTTTATTTTTGATAATTTCGTTTATTATTTTATGTAAGCTTAGTGTTTTTTATTTTTCATAATTTAGTGTTTATTATTTTTTGTAATTTTAGATTTTATTTATTTTTTTCGTAGTGTTAGGTTTTTTTTAATTTATAATTTAGATCCTTTTATTGGTAGTATTTTTTTTAATAGTAATGTTAGGTTAATTTATAGTTTAATGTTAGGTTGATTTTTATTTCACAGGTAAGTTTTTATTTATTTTAAGATAGTTATATTATAATTTTAATTTTAAGTTAGGAGGTGTTAGGTTTAGGGGTTAATAGTTTAATTTAGTGTTTTGCGATGTTGGGGGCTGATGGTTTAGGGGTTAATAGGTTTATTAAGTTGCGACAATGTGGGGGCCGGAGGTTTAGGGGTTAATATGTTTATTTAGTGGCAGTGATGTTGGGGAGCGGCGGAATAGGGGTTCATAACTTTATTTAGGTGTCGGCGATGTCGGGAGCGGCAGTATAGGGGTTAATAACTTTTATAAGTGTCGGCAATGTCGGGGGCGGCAGATTAGGGGTGTTTAGACTTGGAATTTATGTTTTTTTTCTAACACTCTCTCCCCATTGATGTCTATAGGAGAAAGTGTGCACAAGCACGTCAAAGCAGCCCTTGGCTTTTCTGCGGTATGGAGCTTACCGCCGCCATTTTGCAATCACAATGAGGCTTTTCAGTAACTCGTAATGGCAGCGCTATGGAGAGTGAAATAACGCAACTTTTTGGTGTTAGTTTCGCATCCTGTTTAGCGCAAAACTCAATCTAGGCGAGAATAAACAATTCAATGCACATTCATTAGTTATTTTTCAGACTTTTGTCCATAATGTACCTTTAAATATTGTGTATTCAGCATATTTAAATGGACAAAAAGATAGATCACTTCACATCTATTACCAAACTGACGTTATTCTCTTTGTATCATTTGTTGAAGAGCACATTCACATGTCTTGAGGACTAACATGGCATCAGTGTTTGCAATAATGTTTGTAACGGTTATATTTTGCTGCAAAGACTGCTGCCAAATAGCAATCAAGAAGCGTGCATCCTCCTAAGTCTACCTAGGTATGCTCCCCAGTAAAGAATACCAAGAGAACAAAATAAACATAATAGAAGTAAATTTGGTTTGTCTTTTTACACTGCATAATGTATCTGATCCAGTTTTAAATGTTTTTATTTGGTTTATGCAAAGATGCAATGGGAAAATCTTTGAAATGCTCTGCTATCTCTCTCTCCATGGTTCATTTAGCTACTATTTTGCTACTGGCTTTCGTGTACATAGTTTTTTTATTGCCTAAATTACAATATTTACATTTTTAGTATAGGTCCACAAGTATAAACAGGTATTTTAAATGGCAAAATAAAGCCAGAGGAGCCATTTGTAATCAATTTAATTCACTTCAGCAGCTAAAAATGGCAATTTGGGAACACAAATTTGCAAATATTTTAGAATATTAGGCCCCTTTAAAGGGACAGTATACTGTAAAATTAGTTTCCCCTTAATGTGTTTACACTGACTTGTTATTACCAGCTACAGAGTTTTAAAATGTATAGAAAATAATATAATGATAATTTAAACCACCAAATCAGACGTGGTTTTTCTCACCGACCCTTGCAAGGGTTGGCCTGGTGGAATTATTGTAAAAAAAGGGACAGTCCTTGTGAGTGGTGAGATGTCTGAAAGTAATGGACCTCGCTAACAAGGGACACTTTGTTATATCGAGTGAAGTTAGCAGGGGGCGCACTTTAAAAATTAAATCCTGCAGCCAATATAAATCAAATGACGCTGCTTTCTTCATTTAGCATCTAACAATCGCTTATATTTTTGTATGCTTGTGTTTTTTTATTAGGGTTATAAGTATTTTTAATGTTTTGAGAAAAGCTTGCCAACTTTTAGTTTGTGAGAAAAAACTGTGAGATCTGTAGTGCGAAAATCTATACAGAATTATGCTGGGGTTAGAGAGACAATTACATATAAGCCCATGAAAGGCCCATGCTCATCCCATTTTATTTATAAAAAAACTGAGGAATTTCTATTGTGCACTTTTGTAATGTATGCATCTCCTCCCCATACAGAAATGCAGTATACACCCCTTACCGAGACACCCTGTTTTCGGGGTTAAAAATTGCATTAGATCATTCCACTAGGGAAATAGATGTACTGGAGAGTATTCTTAAATAATCTTGCCAGCCCAGAGACCTTTAGAATGTTGAACCCTTAGAGAGAACAATGAAAAATTAACATTTTAGCAACTCTCCCGCCCCCCGGCGTGATTATTTCTAAACCTTCTTGCTTACATAAGTATTGAAACTTCCAGTATTGGTGGGGATACAACAAGCAAAAAACAGCTAATTTAAACGATAAAATAAAGGTAAAAGAGCTATTTATAAACCATTTAAATTGCTCAATCTCGGAAAATGGATAATTGGGAAAACATTAAAGGAGAGTGACAGTGAATTAGGACTGCATCTCAGTGCTTAGGGCTTGATTTATCAAGTGATGGTGAACAGGGGTGTACATATGCATTCCTGTCCACCGCAGCTCACCTCTGGCCGGCTGAATTCTGCTGCTGGAATTTAGTATTGCACAAGAGACCTATTTTGAGCTCTTGTGCATTGCCACCCCCTGCCCGCACACAGCCAATCACGCGTGGGCAGGAGCTGTCAATCTCCCCGGTCAGACGAGACCGTGGAGATGAAAATCTGCAAAGTCTGCAAATGACTGTAAAAACATTTACACTTGAGAACATATATTTATAGACAGTCTCTGTTTTGTAAGTCATTTTGTCCAACAGAAGGAATTTAATGGGGACCAGGAGTGTCAGGTAACAAGAATTTCAGAGGATTACAATATAACTATATGTTTTCTTTCTTGTTACCTTCAGTACAAGTCAAAGCTAGTCATCCATATCAGATTCAATCTAAATTACCATCTTAAATGTGAACTGTACTTTGTAAATTGTAAAAAACTATTTGTCACCTAACATTTCCAATCCTCAAGTGCTATTTTGTCTGCCATAACAAAGATGAGGCAATTTGTTCTCCTATGCTTTCCACTCAATCAATTTCCATTTTATATGTGCTAAAAAGTGATTGCCTTGCACTGCACAAGGTCTTAAGTTAATGTCATATTTATGCTGTGTCATCTAATATAGGGATCTGTGTCAGTTAAATATTCACATCTTTTTAATTCTCCATATATCAAAAGTTCACTGCTTTAAAAAAAAAAAAAACAACAACAACAACATTATTAAGGTGGAATAATGAGGTTGTTTCAAGGCTGCAACCTTGTCAAAAACTACACAATTTTAAACAAAAATTGAATGTTTCATGAATACGGCAGTGAGCTTTTTGTATTCCATATTCAAACTCAGCATTGCAGCTGGTAACAGACCTCCTCTAAATATTCATAATGGTAAATAAGCAGTCTCAGTGCAACTGTAAATATATTATTCATTGGGTGGGATATAAAATTTAATGGGGTCTGATAAAGTTCCTTTATGCATCTTTTTTTTACTTTATAGAGAATGCTTTACACACGTTCTTCACCAAGAGAGCACAAACTAATCTTCATGTCATGGGTTACAGTCTCCATATGTTTGAAAGAAGTGGCACAGGTGATTATAATTCCCAACATAGAGGTGAATTACATCTCTCTCATTAGATTCTTTCAACAAAGGAACATAGTTCAAACTCATGAACATAAATTAAACAAGAAATTGGCAAATTCATATAGTATGCATTGCAAACTATAATAATTGCAGTGAAAACATTCACCTGCTCTCATTCATTAGTGCATGTCATTTTATCACTAAAATCCGGCAAATCTATGTTTTAAATACATAAGTAAAGTACAGCTTTGGTGCCACCAAGAACTGCTGGTCCTGAGCGGAGCAGCCACTGACTAGTGCTACCGATTGGTAGTTTCCACTGTGGACCAGCAGGGGTTATATACATAGATTTGCTGGGTAAATAGTGATTAAATTAAATGCTCTGAACAAATAAGAGCATGCCAATATTTCACGACAATGGCCCTTTAAATAAAAGGTTGGAATGAATGCTGCAACATATTTATTGCAAATAAGAAATACTGGCCTCATTTATTCTTTCTAAATGAAAATTAAATTCATGTAAGACATTTTATTTTGAAAAGAAAAATGAAAATGTTCCTTTAAAGGAATAGTCTAGTCAAAATTAAACTTTCATGATTCAAATAGAACAGGCAATTTTAAGTAGCTTTCTAATTTTCTCCTATTAGTAATTTTTCTTTGTTTTCTTGTTATCTTTATTTGAAAAAGATAAAGCAAAATGTAAGCATAGGAGCAGGCCAATTTTTGGTTCAGCACCTGGGTAAAATTTTCTGATTGGTTTTTAAATGTAGCCACCAATCAGCAAGCGCTAACCAGGTGCTGAACCAAAAATGGGGTGGCTCATTAGCTTAAATTTAAATAAAAATACCAAGATAACGAAGGAAATTTGATAATAGGAGTAGAAAGTTGCTTAAAATTGCCTGCTCTATCTGAATCATGAAAGTTTTATTTTGACTAGACTATTCCTTTAAACAAATATTACATATAAATATTCATGCAATAATCTAATTAATATTTAAATGTTTATATTTGTTTCTATATAAACATTTGAATTATACAATGTCAATAGGATCATTTGTATACAAATGTATATAGTAATTTGCAAAAGCTCCAAAGGAGCCCATTAAGGGCACACTAAAGTTAAAAATAAAATGTCACAATTGAGACAATTCACTTCCATTATCTAAATGTGCACAATATTTTAATTTGCACACTTTCTGAGGCACCAGCTACCACTGAGCATGTGGAAGAGTCACAGTATATACATATATGCATTTTATGATTGGCTGATGGCTGTCACATGATACAGAGGTAGGAAAAATAGAACTTTAACATTTGTCTGAAGGAAATTTACTACTCATTTTGATATTCAAATTGAGTGCTATTTGCATTGTCATTTACTGATTATGATATTCTACAGTGTTAAGGCATCCTCTCAACACCTCTGGAGAAGCTGAAAACAAAAATCTCTAACCTAGGTTTTGCAGGCTGCAGAATTTTCTTTTTAGCCTTTCCAGGGAGGGTGGAACAAAGCACAATTTTTACACAAAAGCAAGAGGTCTTTAATGTACCTTAAAGGGACAGTACACTGTAAAATTGTTTTTATATGAATGTATTTTCAATGACTTGTTATACCAGCTGCAGAGAATAAAATTTATGAGAAATTACATTTTTCAGTTTATTTGTGTATATGAAGTAGCTGCTTTTGTGCTTTTAAACCACAGCCTATTACAATGGGTTGAGCTTCAGGTAATATCAGATCTCATTATGTTATCAATTTTATGTACACAGACTTGCTTCCTTATCTTATATTTGTTTAGAAAACCAAAGCTTAATACTTAGAGAGAACAATGGAATGCAATGATCATTTTATTACTTAACTATCATGCCCCCCACTGAAAGTGTAATCTCTTCAGCTGGCTGTGTTTACTTAGGCTATTCAATAGAATATACTCCAGTATAGAAACTTTCAGTATAGGTTGGGATACCACAGGCTAAATCGGCTATTTCAAATGCCAAAATAGGGGTAAAGGAGCTACTTGTAAACAATTTAAAACACTCCAGCAGGTAAAATTAATAATTGGGAACAATTTAAAGGGGAGACATTTTTTGGGTGAACTGTCCCTTTAAAGTTAGGTTTCTGAATCAGGGTCATCTGGTATTATTATCAGCTATTTTTAGAGCACCAACAGATTCCCCAGCGCTATAAGCATAGGCGGTATACAAGATAACATTTATAGGGATCAAATGGGTAGAGGGCCCTGCTGAGAGTTGCACTGTTGTAGTCGGCTCTTATGAAGGCGATCTACAAACAGCTGGGCTCATAGGCTTACATTCTAAGGGGTTCAAGGGGAAAGCAATAAAGTTAGGAAAGGTTAGTGGGTCAAGAAGAGAGTTTAGTGTAAGGAAATTGGATAGACCTGCATATACTAGCTTTTCAAGAAGCTTTGAGGCAAGAGGGAGTAGGGAAATAGGACGGGAGTTGGATGGGGAGGTTGGATAGAGGAGAAGGTTTTTTGAGGATAGGTGTGACCAGTGCATGTTTTAGAGATGAGGGAAATATACCAGTGCTGAGGGAGAGGTTGAAGATGTGTGTGAGTTTAGGGGTAAAGAAGATAAGGAGGGGAGTAGCTGTGAGGGGATGGGGTCAAGTGGACAGGTAGTGATTTGGGAGGACAGTATAAGGGCAGAAACTTCTTCCTCGGTAACAGGGGCAAAAGAGCTAAATGTATGGCTATTTGGGTTTTGGATGATTGTAGCTTTTGAAGGGATGGGGAATTGGTAGTATGTTGAGAGCTGATTTAATATCTGATGGAGTCAATTTTGTTATTGAAGTGGCTGGCAAAATCTTGAGCTGAGAGAAAAGTTGTATTAGGAGGTGGGGGTGGGCGGAGAAGAGTATTAAAAGTGGAAAACAGACGTTTTAAGATAGAAGAAAGAGTAGAGATGAGAGTAGAGAAGTATTATTGCTTATAAAGATTAAGGGCAGAATAGTAGGAGTTCAAGATGAACTTGTCGTGAAGAAAGTCAGCTGAACTCCGATATTTTCTCCAGTGTCCCCTTTAGCAGTACGGGAACATCTGCGTAGGTACCGTGTCAGAGGAGTATGCCAGGGCTGAGGATGAGAGTGTGATTTCTGAGCTATGGTAGGTAGGGCCAGATTGTCAATGACCAATGTAAGGGTGGAGTTATAATGGCAGAAAGATTGGCCAGGGCAGGAAAAGGTATAATCCTTATTCCTAAATTGAAGACTACTTTCTACATCACCTTCAGATTAGTGAGAAATAGAAAGTGGACAAACCTTCAGGAAATTAAAAACTGCTGACCCTTGAAGAAATCTTTATTGTTTTTGCAGAAAGCTATTTATACAGAGGTCACAGTAGATTTTGTATTTAGGGTTTAGTGGAAATGTCTCCCTGCTTTACTATGCAGTGGGCAAAGAATCCACAGCTAGCTAAACATCACTCATCTCTTATATCATTGGTGAACCAGTTATGTGGAAATATATTTGTGAAGCTGGAGATGCTTGTGAGGTTAGTAAATCTAGAGAGGCTGAAGATATATCTTTCATCAGAGTATTTTTTTTTTTACTAGTACATGTATATTGCAAATATTTTTTTATTCAAAGATGTAATTCATCTATGTGCATTTACATTTTTACTGAAATGTCCCTTTTGGTACAAAAGATGTCTATTCTCTCGTCTCCACGAGGGCAGTGAATATAATGAGAAATGCTAAGTGCTCATTTTGCAAAAAAATAAGTAAGTTGTTTGCTGTTTCTTTTTATGTTTACTTTGATTAAACATATTTGTTTTTTGTTTTTTTAAGGAGCACAGTTTTATATCCCTTTAATGTGCATGTCTTAAAGCCAATAGCTAATTTATAAACAAAAACTTTTGTAAAAACTATTTTTATATCTGTGGTGGTTTTGGACTACGGTTTAAATTTCATTAGTAGTGCAATAATGGTCGTATTTTGTATTAGGCCAACTAGGACAGCAGAATTTAGCGGGTTGCCTTCCCACTTCTAGGCTCTTCAAATGTTTTATTTGTAAATTGTATCAAAAAGCAATGATCCTCTGGTTGGCTAGAGAGGATGCATGACCCATAAATATCTGACCACCAATTGTGACAATAATAAAACTGTTGGGAGTGGGGAATTTGATGGGTTGCGGATTTCCTAGTGCCTTTGGCGCCATCAAAACTAAACACACTACTAAGTTAAAGTAATGGTAAATTAAGGACTTTGTGAGTACTTCAATTAGCAGATATATGTAAATCAACAAATATACTCCAGCCCGCTCACTAAGATCCAACAATCTCTTTGCATCTTCGATTATCACATTTTCCCATACTAGACTGCAGGACTTTTTTTGCGCAGCACCTACCCTCTAAAATGCTCTCCTTCGCACTGTCAGACCTTTACCTGATCTGCCTTCTTTTAAACGCTCCCTAAAGACATATAAGGGATGACCACCACACAAATGAGTAACAAATGAATTCCACTTACCTAATAATTGCCCTCATCTACCTCTGTATTAACATCATTCTCACCCTTGCAGTCCTTACCTCGTGCTTTTCACCCTCCTACCCTTCTAGATTAAAAGTCCCCACAGGAATAGAGCCCTCAATTCCTCCTGTATTTGCTTGTCAAATTTTGTCTTGTCTCTTACAAGTTTTGTATCATTGTTTTATTTAAACAAATTATACCCATGGAGAGTGCTGCGGAATCTGTTGGCGCTTTATAAATAAAGTATAATAATAATATAAATAATAAAATATTTTGGTGGCTTAAATATATATTTTAAAAAATATACCTTTCCAACATATTGATAATCATTTCCAGTGTATTCTTCAAGCAGAAAAAATTGATTCCACATCCAGCTCCTTTTAGAGCGACTTCGTTCCTTCTCATTTTCGTCATAAAGCTGCTGAGTGGCTATTGTTGGTTGGGTGGTAGTACTAGTCCTTTCTGGCAGTGGAGTTGCAATGCTTTGTTGGGGCAGACTAACACAGAATATAAGAAACAAGCAACTGAAAGTTCTCATTGTGTCTCAATATAGATGTGAACTGAAAGCATATACGTATGAAATCTTTTTAATTCATAAAGTAGGTTAGTTCTTCCACTGTATTCAGCATCAATCTTCCTGCTGTTCCATTTCTGGGTCTCAGTGGATATCTTGAAAAAAAAAAAAAAAAATCCATCAGAAAATATATTTTAGCATTAGCGACCTTAAAAGTTATACTTGTATTTGTACACACAAAAATAGGAAAATATAACGTTGCAGAACTATGCACAAACACAGCATGAATAAAAATGATTGAAAATGAAATAATGCATAAGCTTTTTAAAAAATAAATAAATAAATAAATAAATTAAAAAGGAATTTCAGGGTGATTTAGTTTAAGTATACGTCTCAAAATATAGCTCAAAACGTTTAAAAAGCAATGCCATATATTTCATAAGAATAACCACGTAAACTTAATATAATAAGTAATATTCATTAATCCATATTCTTTTTATTAATAACACTGATGAAAATGATAGGAAAACTAAGCAATTCATCTTTCTTTAAAGAAATGCATGTTATTGTTAAAGAGGCTATAAACTACCAAATATCTGTTGTGCATATTAAAGAGACAGAAAGGTCAAAATTGAAATGTACATGAGTGCATTTAAATAGAAGCATTTTTGCTAAATTTTCCCATTAGCAAAAAAGCTTCTATTAAAAGTTATTACTGCTTTTAAGGGGCATATGCACATATGTTGCAAGTACCCCATGTGCCAGCATTCAAACACCACACCTTCTCAAAGAGCCAGCAATGGATTGTATGACACAGATTAAGGGCAGGATTACAAGTGGAGCTCCAACGGTTGCACATGAACAATAAGGGGTTTATCCTTGGTGTTTGCACTTGTGGGGTTTACTGCTGATATTACAAGCTGCAAGTAAATGCGATCGCTATCGATTTACAATAAAATAATTATCGCATTCTCAGAGCTCAGGTTTATTGTTTTTCACAAAACAAAAAAATGCACAAAACACTTCAAAATACATTACAAAGTACATTTACACCCATAATAACACCGTCTAATAAAAATTATTAAAATAAAATATTGCACACAAAAGTTATAAAGCCTCAAAGATATGAGATCTCAAAAGGCAGACAAAGGTTAATTCTTTTTACATCTCTAAAGATATATATATGGATTTATATGTGTATATATGTATATTTACAGACATATATACACATATAAACACTTAAATACATATGTACACATATATAGACATATATAGAAGCGCAATGGAGCCCTTTGCAAATGGAAACACGTAAAATCATATTTATGCTATATTCATATTTAATAAAGTTTTATGGTGTATTTACTGTAAATATTTCATATTCCTATGTTCTGCACATAGGGGAATATGTTCTACATATTTCTAAATATAATTGCTATATATATATCTGTATATATCTTTACCTATATATAATCATCTATATATATATATATATATATGTGTATACAAGAATAGATACAGCGCCTATATATCCATTTAAAATATGGGTGGTGTATGGGAATATGAGTGAAAACTAGAGCTGATTATTAGAAAAATAATAGCAATTAAAAGAATATTTAAAAAATATAAATTATTAGAATCAATTATGCTTGAAGAATGATGAATAGATTATGAAACAGTGTTCATATGAGTCTTTAGACAATATATAGTCCGTAGTAAATCTTCATAAGCAGTTGGTATCAGTAAATAGATGGTATGTAATACCCTTACCAGATAATACCTCAATCTGATGAGGTAAGTATGCCGCACTGGGGGTATATACAGATGGTAGAATCTTCTCCTTGTATTCAGATGTGGTGCCTCTTGGGTTTTCGTGAGCCTCCTGGAGTATGCAGGGATATGTTTCTTGTTGTAGATAAATCCCTTGTACTTCCTTTATGTTGGTAATTAGCCTCTTGGAGTACCTTTTCTGTCTTGGTATACACTACATTTATACTGGACAGACGGTCAGGTAGAGTGCGTTGCAGCTGTTACCAAGCTTCCATCAATGCTGCCTGGTACAGCAGGGTTTTCTTTATACAGAGACAGACGCTGTCTGCACAATACACACAAGTGTTTCTCTCCTAGCTCTTATACCTCTGTTACAAGTTCTACCTGGATATGCCTGAGGAAACGGTCCTTTACGGACTGAGAAACGCGTAGCAATTAAATACTTGTTTTTAGACAGACCCGGTTTTCTGTGCCTTTTTAATATTACCACAGTTTGCAGTGGTTATACCCAGTTTGGTTTTTATCCCTTTGTTCCATACACTGATATTGGAAACTCGTTTGGAAACAAGGCTGATCGTGTGAGCAGCTACCCTTTTGGGATAAACAACACAGCCCTTTGGACTTCCACAGTGGCGATCCGGCTCACCAGACGACACACAGCTGACTCCATCTACCTCATCTGACCCACCCACAGGTCCTCCCGGGTTAGACCCCCAGCGTACTGACTGCTGGTCCTGAATGTCAGCCTGCCTGTATGCACCCAGTTGGTTCTAGGTGCCACTCCACTTTTCCAGGTAGAACTTGTAACAGAGGTATAAGAGCTAGGAGAGAAACACTTGTGTGTATTGTGCAGACAGGCGTCTGTCTCTGTATAAAGAAAACCCTGCTGTACCAGGCAGCATTGATGGAAGCTTGGTAACAGCTGGCAACGCACTCTACCTGACCGTCTGTCCAGTATAAATGTAGTGTATACCAAGACAGAAAAGGTACTCCAAGAGGCTAATTACCAACATAAAGGAAGTACAAGGGATTTATCTACAACAAGAAACATATCCCTGCATACTCCAGGAGGCTCACGAAAACCCAAGAGGCACCACATCTGAATACAAGGAGAAGATTCTACCATCTGTATATACCCCCAGTGCGGCATACTTACCTCATCAGATTGAGGTATTATCTGGTAAGGGTATTACATACCATCTATTTACTGATACCAACTGCTTATGAAGATTTACTACGGACTATATATTGTCTAAAGACTCATATGAACACTGTTTCATAATCTATTCATCATTCTTCAAGCATAATTGATTCTAATAATTTATATTTTTTAAATATTCTTTTAATTGCTATTATTTTTCTAATAATCAGCTCTAGTTTTCACTCATATTCCCATACACCACCCATATTTTAAATGGATATATAGGCGCTGTATCTATTCTTGTATACACATTTTTCACTTACTGACTGGGACCTCACATCTCAACCAGTACTTGTCTTATATAGCTGCCACTATACCATACACAATACTGACTAGCGCCAACTATAGAGTATCACTTGTGTCTACCCAGTATACTGAGTGAACACATTTTACTTTCTTCTCTATATATATATATATATATATATATATATTTATAGGTATAGATATATATTATATTAAAATACCATCAGATACATATAGAAATATGTATCTATTCTATGTGCACTTGAGAATATGTGATTGGGTTTGCGTGTGAGCAGGGTATTGGGTTTTTTCCCCACCTTTTTTGTTCCACTGACTTTTATGGGGGAATATGTTAACACGCACACAATATTCTAAGTTTGTCTTTTTTACACCCATCGGGTAAACACGCGAGCGAAAACTGTTTCTTTCAACTTGTAATACTAACACAACACGATGTGCGCAAAAAGCTTCTAGCACAATTAACGATTGAGCGGGAGCATTAATCAGTCCTCCACGTGTAATCTGGCCCTAAGTCTTCACAGATCCAAGACACACCTCACCAGCTCTCTAAGCAGGCACAGTGTTATAGCAAATGGAAGTATACTGCAAGAATTCTTCTATTTAAAATGTAAAACCAATGCACATTTCAATTTTAACCTTTGTATCCCTTTTAAGAGCAGTGATTATACAAGTTAAAATTAGTTATAGATGTTTATTCCAGCATTAGCATTAAAAGGAAACACAACTTTGTGCACAGCTGACCCTTTGGAATCAGCTGCTCACCACCAGAAACATAAACGATGTCTTTCTAGAAAGCATATGGAAGTTTATTAAAATGTGTTCTATCTTGCATATAAAGGTATTACAATATGCATTTTTACATAATGGCATGAAGGGGTTAAAGGGCAATCTACAATATAATTTTTATTGTTTTGAAAGATAGATAATCCCTGTATTACCCATTCCCCAATTTTGCATAACCAACAGTTATATTAATATACTTTTTACCTCTGTGATTACCTTGTATCTAAGCCTCTTATGACAGCCCCATGATCATATGACTTTTTTTATTATCTATTGATTTGCAGTTAGTACTGTGTTGTGCTGAATCTAAATAACTTCTCAGACGTGAACACAACGTTATCTATATGGCCCACATGAACTAGCAGTATCCTGTTGTGAAAAGCAAATACAAAAGCATGTGATTAAGAGGCTGTCCATAGAGCCTTTGAAACATGCAGAAATTTAGAGGTTTGAATGTTATAAAGTATATTAATCTAACAATATTGGTTGTGCAAAGCTGGGGAATGGGTATTAAAGGCATTATCTATCTTTAAAAAAAAAAAAATATTTTAGTGTAGACTGTCCCTTTAAGTAACACATAGCATATGTTGCAGGGTTTGACTTTTGAAGGCTTCCATGTGCTCTCAGAATTTAAAAACTCTTAAATACAATAAAAAATTTTTTAAACATATTAACATCCTTTTTACAGCAATTATTGTTTAACAGGCTAGCTCTGCACACCATTTGCCTTATTTGGAGAAGCCAGTATGGGTTTTAGTCCTCAGACAACAAGGCTAGCCACTGTCATAAAGTTAGTAATAGATTGTTTTGCAGTTGTTGTCTGATAAATCCAATTTGCATAGATAAATTACATTAAAAGGGGGCAAAATAAATAATGAAATAAATAACAAAAATATATTGCAAAGTTGTTTCATTATGTATAACTAAACATTTACTTTAAAATCACAAAGGTGTTAACTGTTCCTTTAAATAACAGGATAAGTGGGCAAAATAAATGAAAGTATATTGCAAAGTTTTGACTGTTTGATTTTTTTTAACCACACATAATTAAACACTTTGGGGCCGATTTATCATGGCCCGAATGGGGCCAAATACCCCCGTTTCCGCGCGAGCCTTTAGGCTAGCCGGAAACAAGAGTTAAGAAGCAGCGGTCTAAAGACCGCTGCTCCTTAACTTGTCTGCCGCCTCTGAGGCTGCGGACATCAATCTGTCCGATCCCATACAATCAGGTTGATTGACACCCCCTGCTAGAGGCCCATTGGCCGTGAATCTGCAGGGGGCAGCATTGCGCAAGCAATTCACTAGAACTGCTTGTGCACTGTTAAATTCAGAGATGTCTGGCGGACATGATAGGCTACAGAGTATTATGTCCACCAGAAATTGATAAATCGGCCCCCTAGTTACAACATTTTATTCTAATGTAATGTTTATAGTAAGCATTTTATGCTACAAAGTGTTTACGATCCCTTTAAACAGAATATCCCTTTTTATAAATGCCACAGAACTGACATTATACTTGTATGTGCATTTCTTCATTCTATATCAAGGTGACGTGCAGAGTGGGGATTAACGTAAGTTATATAGGTTTGTGTTAATTCATGAGCTGCATTCATGCAGAAAAAATGTAAAAATTCAAATAGAACATCTCAGTAACTTAAAGCTCACTTAAAGGGACCCTAATTTTTTCTTTCATGATTCAAATGGAACATACAATTTTACAACTTTCCAATTTACTTCTATTATCTAATTTGCTTTGTTCTTTTGGTATCTCTTGTTGAAAAGCATACATAGGTAGGCTCAGACGCTGGGAGCTAGCTGCGGATTGGTGGCAGCACATATATGCCTGTTGTCATTGGCTTACTGATGTGTACAGCTAGCACCCAGTAGTACACTGTTGCTTCTTTAATAAAGGATAACAAAGAGAATTAAGAAAAATTGATAACAGAAGTAAGTTGGAAAGTTGTTTAAAATCGTATGCTCTATCTGAATAATAAAAGAAAAAAATTGAGGTTTCATGTCCCTTTAAATGTCAAGAAACATAGTTCAGAAACACGGAAACTTGATGTAGAAAGATTGCACTGCATGGAAAAGTGTAATATGCCCTAGTTTCATTTCTAATACCTATAGTTAAACACCTTGCTATGTTATGATAATCATATAATATCATGAATAACTAATAACACTGGCGCTGCTAAACAACACTGAATACTTACAGCATTTTCCAATAAAAAGAAATTAAAAAGATCTTCCGATGTTGAATAAAATAAATTCCCAGCATCCATTTCAAACTCATAATTATTTTATCTCTTCTAACCTGTCACCCATCTAGAGGGTCATCCTAAATCTGTCAGAAATGGCAGGATCCACAATATGTGATTGTCTAGCACTGCATGATCCTGATCATTCCCACTAGCTCTATTGCATTTTCACTTCTTCGCTCTATCTCTGCCCTATTATATCCACCTTGACATTAATACATGCTGCTCAATTCTCATAGGCACAATTACAGGAAAAAGAAGACAGTACGATCTCTATGCATGAGTAAATTGAACCACATACTGTACTATACGACTATGAGCTGTAATATATAGATATAGGTGGGCATACATATATATTACCTATGGAGAGAGAACTATATTTGCAAGTTTATTATAGATTATTATATTACTTACATGTTTTTCAGTTATAGCTTTTATTCATTTGCTAGCATTACTATTGCACATGCCCTTAGCATTCAAACAACCTTGTAATTGAATGCAGGCAAAGGTAACAAGTGTCAAGTATCTGCCCAAGCGATTGGAAAATGAGACAGAAGACAAGGGTTACCGTATCCACAGGAACAGCAGAATGTCCTTTTAGAAGCTACCAATTAATGGCTATGACAGAAACAACTGCAATAGCGCTTGTATTTCTAGCACAGAAACATCTAGCTAAGCTTTTCCCAAGAAAAACATCTGCTTTTTATTTGACTAGATCTGACTAATCAGCTTCAGGCCTTTGCTGAGTGCAGCAAGCTTTCTAATTAGTAATTTAGATCAACGTCTCTGCTTTTTTAATGTCCACTTTCAAAACATTTTAAAATATGATAGATTGCTACCTCTATTGTAGATTAAGTAGATTAAGTAACAGAGAAAAAAAAAGCTTCCTAATTACACGAGGGAAGAAAAGAATACTTATGTGACAAGACTGATATTTATAATGTACACGGAAGAGTAGAATAATATGAGAATTTATTTCAACTCATCTTTGGCTTCTGAAGTTATTCAGGTTACATGATATAAAGCACACTTCTAATAATGTACTCATCCACACGGAAGAAGAAAAAACAACGCTCTTTATAGTTCTAATAAAATTGATATGATGAGCGCATGCTAATACCTTCAGTCTGTCCATTTGCTTTTCTCGGTGAATGTTATTCAGAAATAATTATATATAAAGGATTTCAGGAACAGTGGCTCAATTATAAATGCAAGTGCTTTATAGGTTAATAAATCTAGTTAATTTACTTGTCCTCTTCATTTGCAGGTGCTGCTAACTCGCTGCTAAATATACAGTAGATAGGATATGAAAAATCAATATGAATATATTGGCAATGAAAATTAATGTGTGTGGTTTTTTCAAGACTATAAAGTATTCTGCTTGTAATAGAGATACATATATAATGTTGCCATTGAGAAGAAAGTGTGACCCAGTAAAAGTTATGCTTAATAATGATTGGGTCCCAAAAAAAAAAAAAAAAAATCTGGATGTGCTAATAAGAAAAAGTCCATGTCATTCTAGGATGACAGATCCATCCAAAATCAAGACGGAAACACAAAGACGATATCTCAGACCTGGAAAAAGCACCCGAGGAAAAGATACACGTGCACTGCAGACTCAAGACACTGAGATTCATATTTCTCAAATAAGTAACAATTGCCTGAGAACATGGTGAGCAATAATGAGTATTTGAGATGCAATATGATCGGTTAAATAGGTTTGAAATAAAATATAAAATAATCATTGCGGTATATGAAGTGTATGAACTATTTACTAGAAAGATAGATGATATGAACTTTTGATATACTGCTTCACAATCATGCTAAAAGCCCTTGTCGAATTGTTATCAGTAAATTCAGCTGCATCCAGAATATTCAGTGCCATACCAGACACTTCACTCACAAATTACTTCTTAAAGCAACAGTATAAAATTTGCCCCATAGAGTAAGAGCAAATTATAGCTACATAGAGGGACACACAGACATATATATATATATATATATATATATATATATATATATAGATAGATATTAATAGATAAATAGATATATTAATAGATAAATAGATATTAATATCTATTGATCACCTACATAGAATATATTCTACATATAATCTATCTATCTTCTATTTGTCTGTCATCTATGCCATCTTTTAACAACACCATATATAATATAATGAACAATAGGACAGTCACACTTCAAAGCATCTGTTTCATTATGTATTTCATCAGAGATAGATATTGAAGTTCAAAAGGCTTTCTCATGCTGCGGGGTGTAACTAGATCTCACTGGGCCCCAGAGCAAAGGCTGTGGAGGGGTCTTCCTTTTCAACAGCACCTTTTCTGGCTGTTTTGGGATAAGCAGAAGCTGAACCAGTTTACATAGGACAAAAAAAGAGCTGCTTCTTTGTTACTTGAGAAATCCTTCCCATTTGGTTAGTCCGCTACAGAGGAGAAGCTATTGTGCAGCCATATTGTAAAGGCAAACCATTACATGTTACGCTTATGTTTTGCAGGGTGCAAAAAGTGAGCAAAACATGATACAGCTGTCTTTACGTGACCACGCCCCATGTAGTGATGTCACAACTGATTGGAGGGCCAAATAGGCCCCCTAGAGGTGTGGGCCGAGACCTCTGAGACCCCTGGATGTATGCCCCTGTCCTGGAGACATAGAGGGTAGATAGTGTGATATCTAAATAATTTTCATGGAAATGTTAAAGGGCCATAATACCCAAATGTTTAAACACTTGAAAGTGATGCAGCATAGCTGTAAAAAGCTGACTAGAAAATATCACCTGAACATCTCTATGTAAAAATGAAAGATATTTTACCTCAAAAGTTCCTCAGTAGCCACCTCCTATTGTAAAGGACTTCTAAGCAGCATTTTAGTGTGTCTGTCCTGGGAGAGCTGAAAGGATGAGCCTCGTGAACTCTCATATTATTTCACCAATCAGGTAAAGGAAGCTTACTATGAAAGCTAGTTAAGCTAGTTAAGTTACTGTGATCATGAGATCACAGTAAAAGAGTTCATGACCTCAATACTGCTGATGCTGATTGGCTGCTGTTCATTTCTTCATTTTTTTTATTTTTTTTACCTGCAGCTGGGAGCAGGTGAAGTATAACTTTTTACACAGAACTTACTCTGCTGAGCTGAGGAGATTGTGAGGTAAAATATCTTCCTTTTTTTACATTAAGATGCTCAGGTGATATTTTCCTGTCAGCTTTTTACAGTTATACTGCATCAGTTTCAAGTGATTTAGCATAAGAGTATTATGTCCCTTTAAGTGTTTTCACTAAACAATTGTATTGCTCTGCAAGCAGATAAGAATTTGGAGTCATATATAAAAAACCCTTAAAGGGGCAGTCTAGGCCAAAATAAACTCATGATTCAGATAGAGCATGTAATTTTAAACAATTTTCCAATTTACTTTTATCACCAATTTTGCTTTGTTCTCTTGGTATTCTTAGTTGAAAGCTTAACCTAGGAGGTTCATATGCTAATTTCTTAGACCTTGAAGCCCTCCTCTTTTAGATTGCATTTTAACAGTTTTTCACCACTAGAGGGTGTTAGTTCACATATTTCATATAGATAACACTGTGCTCGTGCACATGAAGTAATCTGGGAGCAGGCACTGATTGGCTAGACTGCAAGTCTGTCAAAAGAACTGAAAAAAGGGGCAGTTTGCAGAGGCTGAGATACAAGATAATCACAGAAGTAAAAAGTGTATTAATATAACTGTATTGGTTATGCAAAACTGGGAAATGGGTAATAAAGGGATTATCTATCTTTTAAAACAATAAAAATCTGGTGTAGACTGTCTCTTTAACAAGCATTATTATTAAATACAGCATCGGTTTCCAGTTTGAGGGTAATTTAATAATTATCTGCGAGTTAACAGTGTCAATGCAATCATAATCAATTCAGTGAAAAATAGTCCTATGCTTCATGATTCAGAGAGAGCATACAATTGTAAAAGGACATTATAGCCGGTTTTGAATAGAAGCATTATTGTAATATGCATGTTTTAGCAAAAATGCTTCTAATAAAAGCTATAGCTGTTTCAAAAGCATATTTATGTATGAACCATGCACCAGCATTTTAAACTCAAAACTTGCTCACAGAGCCTAAGGTGCTTGTTCCATCTGGTAATGGCTCAAATTATTAATTGCTGACATGATAAAAGCCTCTGAGCAGCTGCAGTATTTAAAATGCTGGTGCACTGAGAATATCTACATGCATGTGCAGAGAGAATAGTTAATAATAAAACAGTGCTAAAACACGAAGCATTTTTGCTAATACATGTATATTGCAAATATGTTTCTATTCAAAGATGTGTCCCTTTAAGCAACTTTCCCATTTACTTATATTATTAAATTTGTTTTGTCTATCAGTATCCTTTGTTGAAAAGCATACTTATGTAGACTCAGGAGCAGGAATGCATTACTGGGAGTTAGCTGCTTAGTGGCTGAACGTATATGCTTCTTGTCATTGACTCACCAGATGTGTTAAGCTAGCTCCCAGTAGTCCATTGCTGCTCATTTAACAAAATATACTAAGAGATTGAAGCAAGTTTAATAATAAAAACAAATTGGAAAACTGTTTAAAATTGTATGTTCTATCTGAATCAGGAAAGAAAATGTTGAGGTTATGTGTCCTGTTTTCCTGATCACAATCAAATTCTTGATTTAATGACACATGTACATAGCTATTTTCCCTTAGTAAATTCCTCAGATTAAAGCACTTATTAAGCACCAACACCTTTCCACTTATTACAGAGTATCCTAAAAATACTCCAAAGTAACAGTTGTTACTCATATGTGCAAATCACACTGGAATCGCCCTGCCAGATTGGATAACATTAGGAAGCAGCATCACCAAACATCTACAAACGCTGCCTGTTCAATTAATTAAACGTTAGAAATAGTAGCAATTATCACGTTTAAACTAATATAAATTAGCTAAACCCATACTTCAAGAAACACAAATGCCTACTATACTGATAGTGCCAATGTTCAAATTCCTTATAGCAGGGTTCTTCAAACCACGGGTCGGACCCATTGCTGGGTCACAACACCATGTTTACTGGTTTGCGACTTGTGTGTGTGCTGTATGAGAGTGCATGTGGTGTGTCTGTGTTGTATTAAAGTGTGCGTGGTGTGTCTGTGTTGTATGAGAGTGTGTGTGTTGTATAAGAGTGTGTGTTGAGTGTGTGTTATGTATAAGAGCATGTGTAGTGTGTGTGTGTGTGTGTTGTATGAGAGTGTGTGTGATGTGTGTCTGTATGTGGTATAAGAGTGTGTGTGGTGTGTCTGTGGGTTGTATAAGAGTGTGTGTGGTGTGTCTGTATGTTGTATGAGAGTGTGTGTGATGTGTGTCTGTGGGTTGTATAAGAGTGTGTGTGGTGTGTCTGTGTGTTGTATAAGAGCGTATGTGATGTGTGCCTGTATTTTGTATGAGAGTGTGTGTGATGTGTGTCTGTGTGTTGTATAAGAGTGTGTGTGGTGTGTGCCTGTATTTTGTATGAGAGTGTGTGTGTTGTGTTTGTCTGGGTGTTGTATAAGAGTGTGTGGTGTGTGTATTGTATAAGAGTGTGTGTGGTGTGTGTTTAAAGGGATCAATCAACATATAAACACTTCAACCTGAGGTTATCACCAAACGCACCCACTAATTTTTGAATTACACAATTGGGAGAGTAACAATGTAAATAAAGATTTTGTGCTGTTTATGGGAAGTAGCAATTCCTAGTTTGAACGGTATTAAAGGCAGAAATATTTTTGGATTGTGAAAACACTGACACAACCTGCAGATGCTCTAAAATCATTATTTACTGAAAACAAGTGCACAATTCTGACTAACCCCATAGTTGGTATTAAAGGGACATTATACACTCATTTTTTCTTTGCATAAATGTTTTGTAGATAATCTATTTATATAGCCCATAAAGTTGTTTTTTTTAATTAATGTATAGTTTTGCTTATTTTTAAATAACATTGCTCTGATTTTCAGACTCCTAACCAAGCCCCAAAGTTTTATGTGAATACGCTCGACTACCTACTCCAGCTTGCTCCTGTTTGTGTAAAGGGTCTTTTCATATGCAAAAGAAGGGGGAGGAGGGGAGTGTCTTATTTACCACTTGCAATGGGCTTTCCAGCTACCTTTTCAACAGAGCCAAATTGACAGCTTCTAAGTAAGTTTTTAAACAGTTTTATACTGGATTTTTATATCAGTATCTGTGCATATTATTCTTTATAGTAGTGTCTATTACATGCAGTTATATGAAAATGAGTGTATACTGTCCCTTTAACCTTAATAAGCCTCTTACATAGGACATCAAGATGAAAGACAGCAGTATTTTAGTAGCCTAACCAATGTTTAACTATGTTTCGTTAAAAATGAATTGCAATATATTTTTTATTTATTTAATCCCCTTCTCCTGTAATTTAAAGGACCACTAAATACACGAAAATGCAGAATCACTAAATGAATAATAAATAAAAATGCAAAAGCATTTAGTCTGAATTTCTAATGACTAATAGATTTCTTTATTTCATGTGACAGCAATCAGCCAATCACAAAATGCATATACGTATATTTTGTGAATTCTTGCACATACTCAGTAGGAGCTGGTGCCTCATACATATAAAAAGATTGTGCACATTTAGATAATGGAAGTGAAATAGAAAGTTTACAAATTGTGTGCTCTATCCAAAATCATGAAAGTTTAATTTTGACATTAGTGTTCCTTTAAAGCGACACTGTACTATAACGTTCGTTTCCCCTTAATGTGTTTCAAATGTCTTGTTATACCTACTGGAGAGTATTAAATGTATGGTAAATTAATCCTTCATGTTTATTTGTGTACTTGAAACCCTGGTTGTGCTAATTAAAACCATCACCTGTTGTTCTCAAGGACATACCCATAAAAACGGTCTGAACTTGCATGTAAAACAGGCCTGCTAATGTTATCTATGTATAAAAATGCAGTAGTTAGGTATTAAATACTAATGATGGCTGGGGAGTTAAATTAGCACAGCCAACTACTTCAGATACAAAAATCTCTTTCTCATCTGTCCCCACTGGCAGATTAATTAGCGCTATTGTCTCCTATTAGATTTTCTACATAGAATTTGTTATTCATATTTTTAGTGTAGGTGGTGGTTTCTACAAGCAAAAGCGGCTATTTAAAGTGCAAAAAACTAAAGGAGAGTACAATGTTAAAGGGACAGTCAAGTCCAAAAAAACCTTTCTTGTTTCAAATAGGGCATGTCATTTTAAACAATTTTTCAATTTACTTTTATCACCAATTTTGCTTTGTTCTCTTGGTATTCTTAATTGAAAGCTAAACCTAGGAAGGCTCATATGATAATTTCTAAGCCCTTAAAGGCTGCCTCTTATCACATGCTTTTTTATTTGCTTTTCACACCAGGGGAGAGCTAGTTCATGTGAGCCATATAGATAACATTGTGATCACGCTTGTGGCAGACACTGCACTAATTGGCTAAAATGGAAGTCAATAGATAATAAATAAAAAGTCATGTGATCAGGGGGCTGTCAGAAAATGCTTAGATACAAGTTAATCACAGAGATGAAAAGAATAATAATATAACAATGTTGGTTATGCAAAACTGAGGAATGGGTAATAAAGGGATAATCTATCTTTTTAAACAACAATTCTGGTGTTGACTGTCCCTTTAACTCTGAAAAATTGTTGTTTTTTTTTAAATTTGACTGAGTTTCTATAAAGTAATGGGACCCCATGTTTAAACTTGTTTTCCTGTTATCTCACTCTCCAGCTGAGAATAATTAGGGACAGATATAAAACGTAATTAAAGAGTCTGTCCAAACAAGTCTGTGTGGAACATAAAAATATCTAAGGGGGTTTAAATGTCTAAAGACTACTGTTATATATATTTTAATCAGTTTAGATATTTTATTGAAAGTGTCCTTTAATTTAAATGATGAGAAATGCTCAGTTGCCTTAACTATTCAAACTATACCAATATAAAAATAATTGACCAGTGTTTACAAAGAATACAGTAACCTTTAAACCAAATGCAGTTTTTTTTTTTTACTTCAACACAACATTTTTAAAACAAAAAAGCTGTATTTTTTCTCCTGCTTTTGTATATTAGATGTTATTTTTAGAAATATACATTTTCAGCTCTCCTATGTCACAATTGATCTCTATTAATACCTGGTTTGTTTCACTTGAGCCTGTTGTGCTCACTCTTAGTGACAACTAGAGCTTTCCATGGGGTCAATTTATCAATTTATCTTGCCGGAAACAGAAGTTATGAAGCAGCGGTCCATAACCTGTCCACCTGCTCTGAGGTGGCCGACAACAATCAACCTGTTTGAATACGATCGATTTGATTGACAACTCCTGCCAGCGGCCGATTGGCCGCGAATCTGCAGGGGGGCAGTATTGCACCAGCTGCCGGCATTTATTGATGTGCAGCGGACATGATACACTACATTGTATCATGTCCGCTTGCACTTTAGTAAATTGACCCCCATGTCCTGAGCGAACCACTGGCCCTTACTGCCACATGTCATAAAATCCACCCACCATTTTGTCCATTTGAATGTTCAAGTATTCATTATAATATTTTAAAGGAACAGTAAACTTTAATGTTAAGGTTGTAACATAAAATGTTTAAAGGGACAAAAGAAAATGCGCTAATATGTTAAACCATTGCATTACTCTACTATTGTTTGCATGTAGCTATGTACTACTGTGAACTAGCTAAACACAACAGGTGAGCCAACGGCATGAGACAAATGTGCATAGCTATCAATCAGCAGCTAGCCCTGGTAGTGCATTGGTGCTGAGGATATGTACATATGCTTTTCAACAAAGGACACTAAAATTTAATAATAGGAGTTTATTTAAAAGTATCTTAAATGGACACAAATCCCCAAATTATTATTTCATGATACGGATAAAGCATACATTTTTAAACAAAATTTGAATTTACTTGTATTTTTAACTTAGCTTTGATCTTTTGGTAGCTTTTGTTGAAGAAGCAGCGATGCACTACTGGGAGCTAGCTTAACACATAAAGTGAGCCAATGTCAAGAGGCATATATGTGCAGCCACCAATCAGCAGTTGGCTCCTAGAAGTTTATTGTTGCCTCTGTGCCTACCTAGGTATACTTTTCAGCAATGGGTTGTGAGAAAACAAAGCAAACTAGATAATAGAAGTAAATTGGAAAGTTGTTTAAAATTAAATGTTCTATCTGAATAATAAAAATACATTTTGACTTTGAATTATTTATAGTAGAACAACATTGTAAAGGACAACTGTGAAATGTACTTATCATGTACCTGCTTAATCTACTGCCTTCTAAAGCTCCCTCTTCATGGTCCTTGTATAATATTTCTACACACACTGCTGCTATATAGTGCGCAAAACATACGCCTGCTTCTATATATGAAGCTGAAGATACTGCACTCTAAAGCTCCCTCTACAGGCTGCTTGTATTACATCGCTAATTTACTGCAAAGTTTAATAAATGTGCACGCTGCTGAGCTACCTCAGTATGATCTCATTTAAAGGTGCTTCGTTTCAATAAGGAAGAGGCAAAAATGTGAATTCACAAAAATGTGAATTATTACTATTTAATTTTGTCTTCCTGGTCCCTTTAAGAAACATTAAAAACTGTGGTGAAAAAAAATCTTGGAATAGTAACCCATGAAATAAAAAAAATACTGACATAACTATTAACAAAATTATTATTAATTACTGAAACCATGCCACTATATTCTAAGGGTAACCCCATACACTTTCATTAAACTGTGATCATTGTTTGTAGGAGAATACAGAGAGGAGCCAGCAGCCAGACATGATGCAGGAAGAGTGGCGTGACTACAGATTGCAGGGCACAGATGTGCCCCCTAGAGGTGAAGGACCTATAAAACCCCTGCAGTTATGCCCCTGCAAAAAGAAAATGCTACAAACAAATCTAAACCATTCATTCTTGCCAGAAACAAAAAAATCATTTTTTAATGGAGAATGTTTGTGTGTCCATCGGTGTTTGTGTGACCATCCTGATGGAAAACAAATATATTTTAAAGTTCCACAAATCAACCTCTAAATATCCTACAAAGATGCTACATTTTTACATGAATTTTGTTAAACTCGTTTACATGTTTGAAGGTTTAAATCATCTAACCTTTTTACCTACTCTTCTACTTTCCTTTTATATTCAGCTTATTAGACCATGATCCCTTTTTAATATTGAAGAGATTCAATGTAACAGGAGGAAAAAGCGTAACCAGACTAATAATATTTACTGCTGGTTAGTAAAGCTCTCTCGTTATTCCCCTTCATGCTGTGATTGCTGACATTTCAAGTCTTATTGCTATTACCCTTGAGATATACTGTACAGAGGGAAGCAAGATTACATGAGTAGGAACTGTTTGTGGTTTGCAACTTGACTGCACGTTAGGCGCTTGCTATAACCTACATTATATTTTCATACTCTTTTTAATTAAACAAAACTTGATGGTGAATAGGCTTTGCACAGTAGTTCTGAAATGCATCAGTGCACCAGATAGAGAGATAGATGAAGAGACGCTTACCTAGTGTCTTTGTTTCTATATTAAAGGGACACTCAGGTTAAATTATATTTTCATGATTCAGATACAGCATGTAATTTTAAACAACTTTCCAATTTACTTCCATTAAAAAAAAAAATGCTTACATTTTTGAGTCACCAGATCCTACTGAGCATGTGCAAGAATTCACAGACTATACGTATATGCATTTGTGATTGGCTGATTGCTATCACATGGTACAAGGGGAGTGGAAATACACATAACTTTGAAATTTGTTATAAAAAAATCTACTACTCATTTGAAGTTCAGACTAAGTGCTATTGCATTGTCTTGTTATCTTGCATTTGTTGATTATGCAAATCTAATGTGTTGACTGGTCCTTTAAAGGGACATATTTGCTTACTGGCGGATAAAGAAACTCTGGTAGACAATGATAAAGCTCCATAAGAAAATTAAAAAATTTTTTATTCAGCACTTAACATCTGTTTTTCTCAGAATGAATAAAGGTAATATATGTATTAAAATGCACTTTAATTTGCAGCAAGAAAATAATACTTTATTGTCCCTTTAAATGAATATGAAAGTCAAAATTAAAGGGACACTCAAGTCAAAATTAAACAACTTTCCAAATTACTTCCATTATCAAAATTTGCACAGTCTTTTTATATTTACACTAATTGAGTCACCAGCTCCTACTGTGCAGGTTTAAGAATACAAAGAATATACGTATATACGTTTGTTTTTGGCTGATGGCTGTCACATGATGCAGTGGGAGTGGAAATAAAGATAACTGAAATTTGTCCGAAAAAAATGTACTTTTCATTTGAAGTTCAGACTAAGTGCTATTGCATTGTCTTGTTATCATGCATTTGCTGATTATGCAAACCTACTGAATTTGCTGCTCCTTTAAAGATTCACAATTCAAATACACTGTGCAATAAAAAACTTTATTTTACCTTTTTGGTCTCACGGGTTGAAATTTCCATGAGGCATACTGAAGAAGGCTCCGAAGCATTCCTGTGGCAGTTATACAAGCAACCAGTAGAGGGAGCTCCAGGAAGTGCTCAGTGACAGCACTCTCAGTTCAAATGGTTTTCTTTATTATACAGGTAGCCCTCAGTTTACACCGGGGTTAGGTTCCAGAAGGAATGGTTGTAAATCGAAACCGTTGTAAAGTGAAACCCAGTTTATAATGTAAGTCAATGGGAAGTGAGGGAGTAAGGTTCCAGGCCCCTCTCAAAATTGGCATAAGTAACACCTAATACATTATTTTTAAAGCTTTGAAATGAAGACTTTAAATGCTAAACAGCATTATAAACCTAATAAAATAATCACACTACACAGAATATAAAATTAAACTAAGTTAAATGAACAAAAACATTTACTAAACAGCATTATAAACCTAATAAAATAATCACACAACACAGACTTTACTTGCATTTTTCTGCAAACAGTTCTTTCTATGCATTCCAATCTGGACTGATTTATAGACAGGAAGCAAGCTGCTCGATAGCTCAGGTCTGGTTAAACTGATTAATTTCAGCTTGCTTGGCTTGCATATCTTGGCTTGCATAACACAAACGGACAGCTCCACCTACTGGCTATTTTAATCAATGCACTGCTTCTCAATGCTTTTCAATAGCAGTCACATGACTGAAAAAAAGGTTGTTATTCTGAAACGGTGCAAATTGAACCGTTGTAAACCGAGGGCCACCTGTACAGTACATTTAGCTATAAGGCAGTAGCTTACTTAACCATAGAGTTACCATAGAGTCGCTGAAGCTATTGCACCCTAAAGCTCCCTCTACAGGTTGCTTGTATAACATTGTTATAACATTGTTACAAACACTAATCGCAAGCATTACTACTCAAATGTTTTGCATGTGCGCAAATCTACCTAGGTATGCTATGCTATCATATAAAGTAGCTACATTTTAACAAAATATACCAGACTAAATCAGTGTGATAAGAAAAGAAAACTGGATTTAAAAAATACATTGACTACAAAATACCTCCCACATTTTTAATTTATTAAAAGGGGTGTGACTTCAAAAATTCAAAAAGGCAAAACTGCAGAAATTGTATGACATATAGTGTAAAAGGGATGGAATTGGATTGCTGTGTATTGAAGGTAACAGGTTATGCTGAGGAAGAAGAAGTGTTTGGCTGGGAATTTGTAAAATGGACAGTGTTTAACCGATCACATACGGATGAAGACAGTAAAGCGAAAAAATAGAAATAAAGACCAATTTGGGACTGTTCTCCATGCCAAATTGTCCCCACTGTGATCATCCAGTCTGAATCAACTGAGCCTAATGCAGTGAGTATGTAGTAAAACATGTACATTATGTTGTTGTATATGGAGAATAAAGTTAGCCGTGTTTAAATTCCACTCTTTTTAGTTTGTAAAGAGGATGTTTTAGTGGGATAAAGAACTTTAAGGTAATTGTGCATTGAACAGAATGTTTTGTGTTTCCCCTGAAAAAAACACATTTTACGTTTCTGATAATATTATATATTCTACAAACTTATAACCAAAGAATAATGTATATTGTGAGAAACAGAGATGTAAACTTTTGAACCTTTGTATGCACATGTATTTAGTTTTTAACACTACATAATTTTGAATACTAATTAAAATGTTACTTGCTTGAGATATCGAAAGCTTTCACAAGATGGATTTTTTTGATCCAGAAGTCTAATCCTGAGCACTTATAACCCTGATCGTTCTAATCAACATTTAATTTCCTTTTTTTAACACATGCAATCAATTTTAAAATATTCCTCCCTAGTCTTATATTTAAAAGCCTTTGTTTTCAGACCCGTGCCATTATCAGCAATAATGCATAATTACAGTAAGGCTAACAGCTAAATCCAGGTCTTTTCATGTATTAGGCAATAATGTTTGTTCCTAAAACTGATCTGGACTATAAAGGTTTCTTGGGTAAAAAACAATGAATACACAAATTATAGTCAATCAAATATATTATAAGGTCAAAAAAAATTGTTGTTTAAAAATGTAAATTATGCTTACCTGATCATTTTCTTTTCTTCAGACAGGGAGAGTTCACAGCTGCATTCATTACTTTTGGGAATTCAGAACCTGGCCACCAGGAGGAGGCAAAGACACCCCAGCCAAAAGTGACTAATAATGCCCAAAAGGACAAAGGAAATAAAACTCCCTGATCATCAAAATTTCCAGGAAGGAAAAAGGAGGGTACCAGCCCCCCCAAAAGCTTGGGTCCAGGACCCAGACGCAGTCCCCTTCCTGAAGACTAAGGTTACTCCCAAAGAGAGACCCTCCACTGAAAAGTACAGAGATGGCATGCCACAACAAATTTATCCCTTTACTCTGACATCCTGCACTCAAGGCAGGGAGGACACCCTCATCAGTTGGATACTAGGGATAAAGATGCCTTAGGCAAGGGTATTTGCAAGGCCAGCATAATGAAATTACAGCCACAGCTGTATTTAAACTCTTGACCTTCAGGTTTCAAGGAAGCATAGACCGCCACTAAGTCATGGTGGGACACCATCCAAATCCACCCCAAGGAGGGAAAACAATACCAGCACAGTGCCTCCGTGCACCAGCACAGCACACCCCCACACAGGCATGGAGCATAAAGCTGTAGGCAGACTCAACAGGTCAAGTGTCGAATTACAGAAACATCCGGCCACTATGGCTGGTCCAGTAGAAGACTAATTCTCTAAGAAGAGAAAAATATGCGCCGGTAGGAACCAAAGATGTTCCGGAACCGTCCCGTCCCGAACCACTCTAAGGGATCTGGAACAGAACTCCAAAAGGTCCAGTCAAAGACAAGGACCAGGACAAATAAACCCGGACACCCAGAACTCGGAGACGGCTTACAAACGTACTTCCCCCTGAGGAACCACCGGGTTACCCCTCTGGAGAAGACTTTGCACCCCAGGCGATACATTACAGTTATATCCAAGACACCTTGGACACTGAACTCTCACGTAAGAGTCCCAGACACAGAGTGCTTAAGACACCCACAACGGGAAACAACTCCCAAATTAAAAAGGGTGCTAGGCAATGATGAGAGCCACACAGCCACTCTGGTTAACCCTAAGGCACTAGGGACAACAGCAACAGAGCTCAACCCCAGATATTCTGGTTTTAAAATAGCACCATAGTCTCCAAGATCCTCTCAGGATCCTTCTCCTGGAAGCCCCTACAGTTCGAGGAATAAAGAATGAACTAACATTCTAAGCCCAGACAGGTAAAAACCCAAAAACGTCTAAGTAGGGACAAAAAACAGTAAAAAGGAAATACCCTAATCTGCAAACTTCAAAAATATGGGAGCAGATGGAATCCCGGAAGTAGAAAAAACCCATAGTTCCTACTTCCTGAAACAGCCGACCAAAGGCCAACCCCAAGGAAAGGAGACAAAAAAGGCCCAATCAGCCTCAACCCGAAGGACAGCTGTCCATACAGATTGTATGAAATGTGTTTACTTTGTACAAATTACCTGTAGAAGTAGAACTTGCCTCCTTTAGAGTAACAAAGTAACCCAAATAAATACCCCTTTGTTCACTTTGCTAAAGCCTCATCTGTACCTAGGGTTGCCAGCAGGCCCCCCAAAAAATACTGGACTATCTGTCAGTGGTTGGCCATGATCTTAAGCCACACAATGCCCCCCAAAAATGCTACCTTACCCACATTCTTGAACCTCCCATGTATATGTTTCACAAATGAGCAGTCATTTTACCCCTTGGCTGCCAATAACATACAAATCAATAATTTTACCTAGCAACCCTATTTGTACCTCACGGATGACATCAAACAATGGCTTATCTATTTTAAACTAGAAGAACATTGGAATGTGGAATATGCCACACAATGCCCCCCAAAAATGCTACCTTACCCACATTCTTGAACCTCACATATATATGTTTCACAAATGAGCAGTCATTTTACCTCTTGGCTACCAATAACATACAAATCAATAATTTTACCTGGCAACCCTATTTGTACCTCATGGATGACACCAAGCAATGGCTTATCTATTTTAAATTAGAAGAACGTTGGAATGTTGAATATTTACAGTAAATACACAGTATAACACTTTATTAAATGAATATTGCATAAATATGTTTTTACATGGTTTCATCTACTTAATTGCAAAGGGCTCAAATGCACACACACATATATATATATATATATATATATATATATCTATGTATATGTACATATGTATTTATGTGTTTTTAAATGTGTATATATGTCTGTAAATACATATACACACACACACACACACACACACACACATATATATATATATATATATATATATATACACACACACATATATAAATATATAAATACATCTGTATACACACACACACATACAGTATATATATATATATATATATATATATATATATATATCATATCTTTGAGCCCTTATAGCTTTTTGTACAATTTTTCAAAAAAATATTTTTATTAGATGTTGTTATTATAAGTGTAACTGTTTTTTGTAATGTATTTGTGATGTGTTTTGTGACTTTTTTTGTTTAGCAAAACAGTTAGCCACAGCTCTGAGGATGCGGTAATCATTCTAGTGTAAATCACGATTAAGCTCACACGTTCACATTTACTTTCAACTTGTAATGCTCAACCTATACCTGTCATATATGATTAGATTACCTTGCATGTAACAGTTCTGTGAATCATTTTCAAAATAACTATTTTAGCAATATATGATTTATATATATATATATATATATATATATATTTATACAGTATATATTTATCATAATAGCTTGTCTTTATTTCTGACACACAGTATCATATCTTTACATATAGACCATTTATTATGATTATAGTTATAGGAATTCATTTCTATGCACATTTTTCAGTTTGATGATTTTCTAAGTGGCTGTAGGATTTAATCTATAAACTCATTTTATATTTAATTTATATTCGATTGCAATAAGCATGTAACTAAAGCATTCAATATGTTTCTACAGCACATTAGGATTCTATCTGCATCCTTAACAATTTTTATGATTAAACAGGGAAGTGTTCTATTCTAACACAAATAGCACAACAGTTGGCATTATGAATTTCAAAAAAAATAAAAATAATAGTAATAAAAGGTATTGGCATTTTGCTGCACTATTTTCCTAAAACATAAAGGGATAGGAAAGTCAAAATTAAACTTGGATATAGCATGTAATTTTAGGACACATTTAAATTCACTTCTATTTTACTTTTTTCAAATGTATTTTGTTATATTGGTATCTTTTGTTTAAAAAGAATATGCACATATCCTACACCAGTGAGAGCTAGCTTGTGATTTGTGATAACACACATTTGTCTCTTGTGATTGGTTTATTTGATGTCATCAGCTAGCTCAAAGTAGTCCATTGCTGTTCCTTCAATAAAGGATACCAAAAAAATATTAATACTAAATACAATACTAATAGGAAACTGTATAGATGCACAAAGGTAAGAAAACACACTTAAGGGGACATTCTAGTCAAATCTAGAGATGGGCGAATGTTTCTAAAAATTTGAAATTTAAAACAAATTTTTATACATTCGTTCGTTCGAATCAAATTTCGAATTTTTATATAACATTCTAACATTCTATTTTCGAATTTTCGTTTTCAAATTTTTCAATAAAATTCAAAAAATATTCGTTAGAATAATAGAATGTTTAGCTATGTATTCATTCAATATAGAAATGTAATATTCAAATGTGACATTCAAATTCGAAATAGTATTTCTAGTCTACAACTGTGTTTAATAAATGTAATATTGGAATTCGAATGCTATAATCGAATGTCACATTCAAATTCAAAATAGTATTTCTAGTCTAATACTGTGTTTTTTAAATGTAATATTCAAATTCGAATGTGATATTCGAACAGGGCCGGCGCTTGGGGTAAGGCAGAATAGGCAGCCGCCTTAGTTCGCCCCCAGCAGGGGGGCGCAGAGAGCGGGTGGTGCTGACTGCCACAGACTGTCACTGCCAGCTGCAAGGCGAAAATTTTGCCAAAGCGACAGTGAGTTATCTTGTGTTTTGTAACAGTTAAAACTTTTAGTAGACACTAGACAGTGCGCACTGTGCACACAGCTCATTGAGTCAGCCAGCTTGCAACTTCCTACATTGCAACAGTGCGCGTGCCGTGTGGGGCTTGCTTGCACTAAGCTGCCTATCAGTGTGCTGTGCACATTGTGGAGTCTGCTGCGAGGGAAATCGTGGGATCGATGGATGACTGAATGGCGCCACAAGATGACGTGAGTGAGTGACACCCGACCCAGTCGCTGCCCACCGTCCAACCGGTACTGTGTAGATGAGGTATGAGGGCAGCCACAGCAGTGGTCTGGGGGCAGGCAGACGCACGGCCAGGGGCTAAGGGCCCAGGGGGCTATGTAGTCACACCATTTGCACAAAGCAGCCTCAAGTCGCCTAAGGAGGGGTTGTTTAAGGTATACCTTTTAAAATATGTTTTAAAAAAACTTAAGTCAGATGAATAGACCAGTGCCGTGTGCAGTGGGGGAAGACTGGCAGCTTTTAGCCCAGGAGACAAGTATACCCAGTCCCCAGTAGCCCATGCACTGCAACGGAGTGCTTCAGAGGAAACCCATACAACTTGTGAGTAACACCAGCAATACCAATTGCCCACCAATTGAAATGCAAACTGAGGTCCTTTCAGGATTTTTTGTTGCATAAAAAAAATTCAGCTAATTTTTGTTTATTTGCAAAAATAAAATAAATATATTTTAACAACACAAATTAACAACACAATATACAGGATTAAACTGTTATTTCTTGCCAGCTATTACAACAACTGGATACAAACTTCCTTTTTTATTAGTCACAGTACAAAGCAATAGAGCCAAACTCTGTTTAAAAAGTTTCTTCCCCAGGACCCCAGAGCACCAAATAATGTACAGATATGGTGCACAGCCGCCCGTCTGTACCCACTTAGTATAAGTATATTTAATGTCAGCCCACGCCACGTGACAGCAGTTGTATTGTATGAGTGAATCAGTGAGTGACAGTCAGTCGGTTACACAGGGACAATCACAGACATAGGGGCCAAGGTCAATGGCGGCAGTGAGTGTGGGCCCGGCACTGTGTGACTGAGCTGAGACTGAGTGAAAGTTTGACAAGTGGGCTGGCCCTCATTAGGTTATTTCAAGTCTTCAACTTGGCAAGAAGACTATAATTGAACTTAGTGAAGCGATTTTTTCAAGCAAGCAAGTGGACTGACTGGCACACATAGGCATTCACTTACTACCCCCCCCCCCCCAGGTGGCTGAAGTATTGAGACTCAGACACGAGTTAACTTGAGACAGAGCAGAGGAGGACAGTGAGAGTGCACTGGTTGGCACAGCCGTATTAACCTCCACACACAAAATTTCATTAAACTCACTGCTCACACAGACAACAGACAGTCATGAGTATTTGACTCACTTTATTTTAATATATATTTTTATGAGAATAGAAGAGAACTGTGATGTCTCACTGTTATATACATAGGGGCTGGGGCTGCATGGCAGACTTTGCCTAAATACAATTAACATCATACTAGATGGACTACATTAAACTTAATTGTTGTGGCACCCACACCACCACATTAAAGGGACAGTACACTGTAAAATTGTTTTTCCATTAATGTATTTTCATGGACTTGTTATACCAGCTGCATAAAATGTATATATGTTATACCACTGCATTTTTAAGTTTGTGTATATAAATTAGCAGGTTTTGTGCTTTTAAACCACAGCATATTTCAATTGGTTAAAGGGATATTAAACACAACTTTTTCTTTAAGGATTCAGATAGAGAAGCAATTATAAGCAACTTTCTAATTTACTCCTATCATCAATTTTTCTTCGTTCTCTTGTTATTTTTATTTTAAAAGCAGGAACTTGGGTTATGCTTGCTTATTGGTTGGCTTAATGTAGTCACTAATAGGCAAGCAAGCGCTATCCAGGGTGCTGAACCTAAAAAGGGGGGTTTATGGTGTCATGGTTGGGGATTAGGGCAGGGGGGCGTCAAAATGCACCTTCGCCTGTGTAGGCACAAATCCTTGCACCAGCCTTGCATTCAAATTTGAAATAGTATTTCTAGTTTACAACTGTGTTGAATAAATGTGATATTCGATTTGAATGTGACATTCAAATTCAAAATAGTATTTCTAGTCTAATACTGTGTTTTATAAATGTAATGTGAAATTCGAATTCGAAATAGCGTTTCTAGTCTACAATTGTATTTTATAAATGTAATATTCGAATTTGAATGTGACATTCGAATTCGAATGTGACATTCGAAATCTGTAAATTACATGCGAAAATCGAATTTTTAAGAATATTCGTTCTTATCAACATTCTATTATGTAAATCGAATTTCTACAATAACATTCGTTCTAACATTCAAATTTGAATATAAACACATTCGCCCATCCGTAATGTGTTCCCAATTATTAATTTTACCTGCTGCAGTACATTAAATTATGTTGCCTGTTAAAGCAACGATTATGCTAACAATGTGTAGACTGCTGTATAAACTTTTATCTTTATGAAAGACCCATGAATCAAGCCACATACAAGGATATTCGGGAAGAAAACTTGCTTTCTTCTGCTCTAACAATGTTCCCCAACTCTGAGTGTTGTTTTTTCCAGCATGTCAATGCTCCATGCCACATAGCCAAGTCAATCGAGGTGTGGATGGAGGACTACAAGATCAAGACCCTGTCATGGCAGCACAATCTCCTGACCTGAACCTTATTGAAAACCTCTGGAATGTGATCAAGAGGAGAATGGTCACAAGCCATCTAACAAAGCCGAGCTGCTAGAATTGTTGCGCCAGGAGTGGCATAAAGTCACCAAATAACAATGTGAAAGACTGGTGAAGAGCATGCCAAGATGCATGAAAGTTATGATTGAAAATAAGGGTTATTCCACAAAATATTGATTTCTGAACTCTTGCGAAGTTAAAACATTAGTATTGTGTTGTTTAAAAAAATATATGAACTTGTTTTCTTTGCATTATTAGAGGTCTGAAAACACTTGTCATTTTCTGCAAATAAATCCTCTAAATGACAATATTTTTATTTGGAATTTTGAAAAAATGTTAATTTTACTCAAACACATACCTATAAATAGTAAAAACAGAGAAACCGATAATTGTATCTCTCATTAATTTTGTCCAGAATCTTGTTTGGTGTCTTTATAGAATTCCCAACCCACAAATAGGCTTTCACCTCTACATAAACAGCAAGACTAGCAAAGTTTCTGTATGGTAAGAGAACTCATATAACATGGCCAATTAGAAAGATAAGGAGACAAATACAGAGGATTTTACCATAAATTGAGTTGTGAAATATAAATAAAATCATTTAAATTCAGCAAGAAATGTAGCAGCAGAAATGTTTCAGTAAAATAAAATGCTAATAATATAGTACTGTAACTAAATATGAACATGAGTGAAATGTCAATACTGATGTAATTTAAGTCATCAACCACCATTTCTGACATTTTGTGGTTTGGGACATGTGGATATTTTGGCACATTCATTAAAAATAATGAATGCTAGCTACCTTTGTTCTTTCAGAATAAATGTCTAATATTTAAAGAAAATTCAACATTCACTTTTGCAAACAAAAACAAAGGCCTAGATTTGGAGTTTTGCGTTAGAAGGGGTGCGTTAGCTACGCATGCTTTTTTTTGGCCGCACCTTTTAAATACCGCTGGTATTTAGAGTTCACAGAATGGCTGGGTTTTCAGTGCGTTAGGCTCCAAAAAGGGAGCATAGAGCATAATTTACCGCCACTGCAACTTTCAATACCAGCGGTGCTTACGGACGCGGCCAGCTTCACAAACGTGGTCGTACACGATTCCCCCATAGGAAACAATGGGACAGTTTGAGCTGAAAAAAAAGCAGCGTTCAGCTCTTAACACAGCCCCATTGTTTCCTATGGGGAAACACTTTCTAAGTCTGCACCTAACACCCTAACATGTACCCCGAGTCTAAACACCCCTAGCCTTACACTTATTAACCCCTAATCTGCCACCCCCGCTATAGCTGACCCCTGCATATTATTTTTAACCCCTAATCTGCCGCTCCGTACACCGCCGCAACCTACATTATAGCTATGTACCCCTAATCTGCAGCCCCTAACACCGCTGACCCCTATATTATATTTATTAACCCCTAATCTGCCCCCCACAACGCCGCCAGCTACCTACAATTATTAACCCCTAATCTGCCGACCGGACCTCACCGCTACTATAATAAATGTATTAACCCCTAATCCGCCTCACTCCCGCCTCAATAAGCCTATAAGAAATAGTATTAACCCCTAATCTGCCCTCCCTAACTTCGCCGACACCTAACTTCAATTATTGACCCCTAATCTGCCGACCGGACCTCGCCGCTACTCTAATAAATGTATTAACCCCTAAAGCTAAGTCTAACCATAACACTAACACCCCCCTAAGTTAAATATAATTTTATTCTAACAAAATAAATTAACTCTTATTAAATAAATTATTCCTATTTAAAGCTAAATACTTACCTGTAAAATAAACCCTAATATAGCTACAATATAAATTATAATTATATTGTAGCTATTTTAGGATTTATATTTATTTTACAGGCAACTTTGTATTTATTTTAACCAGGTACAATAGCTATTAAATAGTTAATAACTATTTAATAGCTACATAGTTAAAATAATTACAAAATTACCTGTAAAATAAATCCTAACCTAAGTTACAATTAAACCTAACACTACACTAGCAATAAATTAATTAAATAAAATACCTACAATTATCTACAATTAAACCTAACACTACACTATCAATAAATTAATTAAATAAAATACATACAATTAAATACAATTAAATAAACTAACTAAAGTACAAAAAATAAAAAGTATTTACAAACATTAGAAAAATATTACAACAATTTTAAACTAATTACACCTACTCTAAGCCCCCTAATAAAATAACAAAGCCCCCCCAAAATAAAAAAAAATGCCCTACCCTATTCTAAAATTAAAATAGAAAAGCTCTTTTACCTTACCAGCCCTTAAAAGGGCCATTTGCGGGGCATGCCCCAAAGAATTCAGCTCTTTTGCCTACAAAAAAAACATACAATACCCCCCCCAACATTACAACCCACCACCCACATACCCCTAATCTAACCCAAACCCCCCTTAAACACTAAGCCCCTGAAGATCTTCCTACCTTATCTTCACCACACCGGGTATCAGCGATCCGTCCAGGCTCCGATGTCTTGATCCAAGCCCAAGCGGGGGGCTGAAGACTTCCATCCTCCGGCTGAAGTTTTGATCCAAGTGGGCAGAAGAGGACATCCGGACCGGCAAACATCTTCATCCAGGAGGCATCTTCTATGTTCTTCCATCCGATGACGAGCGGCTGATCTTCAAGACCTCCAGCGCGGATCCATCCTCTTCTTCCGACGACTAGACAACGAATGAAGGTTCCTTTAAGGGACGTCATCCAAGATGGCGCCCCTCGAATTCCGATTGGCTGATAGGATTCTATCAGCCAATCGGAATTAAGGTAGGAAAATTCTGATTGGCTGATGGAATCAGCCAATCAGATTCAAGTTCAATCCGATTGGCTGATCCAATCAGCCAATCAGATTGAGCTCGCATTCTATTGGCTGTTCCGATCAGCCAATAGAATGCAAGCTCAATCTGATTGGCTGATCGGATCAGCCAATCGGATTGAACTTGATTCTGATTGGCTGATTCCATCAGCCAATCAGAATTTTCCTACCTTAATTCCGATTGGCTGATAGAATCCTATCAGCCAATCGGAATTCGAGGGACGCCATCTTGGATGACGTCCCTTAAAGGAACCTTCATTCGTCGTCTAGTCGTCGGAAGGCAGAGGATGGATCCGCGCTGGAGGTCTTCAAGATGGAGCCGGTCGTCATCGGATGGAAGAACATAGAAGATGCGGCTTGGATGAAGATGTTTGCCGGTCCGGATCGACTCTTCTGCCCGGATAGGATGAAGACTTCTGCCCGAAGATGGAATTCTTTAGCCGCCGCTTGGATCCAGACTTCACCCGGAGGATGGACGTCACTCTTCAGCCCCCGCTTGGGCTTGGATGAAGATTTCGGAGGCTCTTCTGGACCGATCGGGACCCGGTGTGGTGAAGACAAGGTAGGGAGATCTTCAGGGGCTTAGTGTTAGGTTTATTTAAGGGGGGTTTGGGTTAGATTAGGGGTATGTGGGTGGTGGGTTGTAATGTTGGGGGGGTATTGTATGTTTTTTTTTTACAGGCAAAAGAGCTGAATTCTTTGGGGCATGCCCCGCAAAGGGCCCTTTTAAGGGCTGGTAAGGTAAAAGAGCTTTTCTATTTTAATTTTAGAATAGGGTAGGGCATTTTTTTATTTTGGGGGGCTTTGTTATTTTATTAGGGGGCTTAGAGTAGGTGTAATTAGTTTAAAATTGTTGTAATATTTTTCTAATGTTTGTAAATATTTTTTTCTCTTGTTAAGTGTGTTCAGTCCACGGGTCATCCATTACTTATGGGATATATTCTCCTTCCCAACAGGAAGTTGCAAGAGGATCACCCAAGCAGAGCAGCTATATAGCTCCTCCCCTCACATGTCATATCGTCATTCTCTTGCAACCCTCAACAAAGAAGGAGGTCGCGAGAGGAGCTGGAGTTTTTACTTAACTATTCTTCAATCAAAAGTTTGTTATTTTAAATGGCACCGGAGTGTGCTGTTTTTCTATCTCAGGCAGTATTTGGAAGAAGAAACTGCCTGCGTTTTTTATCTATGATCTTAGCAGGCGTAACTAAGATCCACTGGCTGTTCTCAACATTCTGAGGAGTGGGGTAACTTCAGAAACTGGGAATAGCATGCGGGGTCCTCCGCAAATGAGGTATGTGCAGTACTTTATTTTCTGGGAGTGGAATTGACTAAGAAAATACTGCTGTTACCGTATGATGTAAGTACAGCCTTAAATGCAGTAGTAGCAACTGGTATCAGGCTGATAAATGTATGCGCAGTCGAATTATATTCTAGGGACTAGAATTTGACTGAGAAAATACTGTTAACACTGAAATAATACTTAAGCCTTCTCTGCAGTGGTAGCGACTGGTAGCAGGCTTAGTGATAGCTTTGCATGACATTGAAAAATGTTGTTTTTTAATAAAACGTTTACTGGCATGTTATTCGTTTTTTGTGAGGTACTTTGGTGATAAATCGCTTTGGGCATGATTTTTTCCACATGGCTAACATATGTTTCTGCATGGAAACCGTTATATCAGGGCTCCCACTGTTGTGATTGGAGTGGGAGGGCCCTTGTTTTAGCGCCTTGTTGCGCAGTTAAAATTATTGCACAGTCTTTCTGCTTCTTCCTCCTTGATCCAGGTCGTCTCTAGAGAGCTCAGGGGTCTGCAAATTTCATTTGTGAGGGAGGTAATCAGTCACAGCAGATCTGTGACAGTGTGCTGACTGTGATTAAAAGCGTTAAATCTTAATTGATATCTGTTTTATCCGTTTTGGGTATCGAGGGGTTAATCATCCTATTGCTAATGGGTGCAATCCTCTGCTAATAATAAACTTCTTGTTAAGAATTGTTTAATTATATCTGTATTTTTGAAGCGCTGCAGCGTTTTTTATATTGCTTGTAAAACTTATTGAAAGTGATATCCAAGCTTGTTAGTTTTTCACTGCTAAGTCTGTTTTAAACATGTCTGATTCAGAGGAAACTGTTTGTTCATCATGTTCAAAAGCCAATGTGGAGCCCAATAGAACGATGTGTACCAATTGTATTGATATTGCTTTGAATAAAAGTCAATCTGTAACGATAAAGAAGCTATCACCAGACAACGAGGGGGAAGTTATGCCGCCTAACTCTCCTCACGTGTCAGTACCTGCGTCTCCCGCTCGGGAGATGCGTAGGATTGAGACACCTAGTACATCTAGGCCCTTACAAATCACTTTACATGATATGGCTAATGTTATGAAAGAAGTATTATATAATATGCCCGAATTAAGGGGCAAACGCGATAGCTCTGGGTTAAGGACAGAGCGCGCTGATGACACGAGAGCCATGTCTGATACTGCGTCACAATTTGCAGAACATGAGGACGGTGAGCTTCATTCTGTCGGTGATGGTTCTGATCCGGGGAGACCGGATTCAGAAATGTCAAATTTTAAATTTAAGCTTGAGAACCGCCGTGTGTTACTAGGGGAGGTATTAGCGGCTCTGAATGATTGCGACACGGTGGCAATTCCAGAGAAATTGTGTAGGTTGGATAGATACTATGCGGTACCGGTGTGTACTGACGTTTTTCCTATACCAAAAAGACTTACAGAAATTATAAGTAAGGAGTGGGATAGACCCGGTGTGCCTTTTTCCCCTCCCCCGATATTTAGAAAAATGTTTCCTATAGACGCCACCACACGAGACTTATGGCAGACGGTCCCTAAGGTGGAGGGAGCAGTTTCTACGTTAGCCAAGCGTACCACTATCCCGGTGGAGGATAGCTGTGCTTTCTCAGATCCAATGGATAAAAAATTAGAGGGTTATCTTAAGAAAATCAACAGGGTTTTATATTGCAGCCTCTTGCATGCATTGCGCCTGTCACGGCTGCAGCGGCATTCTGGTTTGAGTCTCTGGAAGAGGCGATTCGCACAGAGCCGTTGGATGAGGCCTTGAGCAAAGTTAGAACCCTTAAGCAAGCTAATGCGTTTGTTTCAGATGCCGTAGTACATCTAACCAAACTTACGGCTAAAAATTCCGGATTCGCCATACAGGCGCGCAGAGCGCTCTGGCTTAAATCCTGGTCAGCGGATGTAACTTCCAAGTCTAAACTACTTAACATTCCTTTCAAAGGGCAGACCATATTCGGGCCAGGCTTGAAGGAAATTATTGCTGACATTACGGGAGGTAAGGGCCACGCCCTTCCTCAGGACAGGGCCAAACCAAAGGCCAAACAGTCTAATTTTCGTGCCTTTCGTAACTTCAAGGCAGGAGCAGCATCGACTTCCTTCGCTCCAAAACAGGAAGGAACTACTGCTCGTTACAGACAAGGTTGGAAAGGCAACCAGTCATGGAACAAGGGCAAGCAGGCCAGAAAGCCTACTCCCGCCCCTAAGACAGCATGAAGTCAGGGCCCCCTATCCAGAGACGGATTTAGTGGGGGGCAGACTTTCTCTCTTTGCCCAGGCTTGGGCAAGAGATGTGCAGGATCCCTGGATGTTAAAGATTATATCTCAGGGATACCTTCTGGATTTCAAATCCTCTCCTCCACAAGGGAGGTTCCATCTTTCGAGGTTATCGACAAACCTAGTAAAGAGAGAGGCATTTCTACAATGTGTACAAGACCTCTTAATCATGGGGGTGATCCACTCAGTTCCGCGACCGGAACAGGGACAAGGATTTTACTCAAATCTATTTGTGGTTCCCAAAAAAGAGGGAACCTTCAGACCAATCTTGGACTTAAAGATCTTAAACAAATTCCTAAGGGTACCATCGTTCAAGATGGAAACCATTCGAACCATCCTACCCATGATCCAAGAGGGTCAATATATGACCACGGTGGACTTAAAGGATGCTTACCTTCATATAACGATTCACAAAGATCATTATCGGTACCTGAGGTTTGCCTTTCTAGACAGGCATTACCAGTTTGTGGCTCTTCCCTTCGGGTTAGCCACGGCCCCGAGAATTTTTACGAAGGTTCTGGGCTCACTTCTGGCGATACTAAGACCACGAGGCATAGCGGTGGCTCCGTACCTAGACGACATTCTGATACAAGCGTCAAGTTTTCAGAATGCAAAGTCTCATACAGAGATAGTTCTAGCATTTCTGGCGATACTAAGACCACGAGGCATAGCGGTGGCTCCGTACCTAGACGACATTCTGATACAAGCGTCAAGTTTTCAGAATGCAAAGTCTCATACAGAGATAGTTCTAGCATTTCTGAGGTCGCATGGGTGGAAAGTGAACGTGGAAAAGAGTTCTCTGTTACCACTCACAAGGGTTCCTTTTCTAGGGACTCTTATAGATTCTGTAGAGATGAAGATTTACCTGACGGAGTCCAGGTTATCAAAGATTCTCAATGCTTGCCGTGTCCTTCATTCCATTCCAAGCCCATCAGTAGCTCAGTGCATGGAGGTAATCGGCTTAATGGTCGCGGCAATGGACATAGTGCCATTTGCGCGCCTGCATCTCAGACCGCTGCAACTATGCATGCTCAGTCAATGGAACGGGGATTACTCAGATCTGTCCCCTTTGCTAAATCTGGACCAGGAGACCAGAGATTCGCTTCTCTGGTGGTTGTCACCGGTTCATCTGTCCAAAGGAATGACCTTTCGCAGGCCAGATTGGACGATTGTAACAACGGATGCCAACCTTCTAGCCTGGGGAGCAGTCTGGAATTCCCTGAAGGCTCAGGGATCGTGGACTCAGGAGGAGAAACTCCTCCCAATAAACATTCTAGAATTAAGAGCAATATTCAATGCTCTTCTAGCTTGGCCTCAGTTAGCAAAGCTGAGGTTCATCAGATTTCAGTCGGACAATATCACGACTGTGGCTTACATCAATCATCAAGGGGGAACCAGGAGTTCCCTAGCGATGTTGGAAGTCTCGAAGATAATTCGCTGGGCAGAGTCTCACTCTTGCCACCTGTCAGCGATTCACATCCCAGGCATAGAGAACTGGGAGGCGGATTTCCTAAGTCGCCAGACTTTTCATCCGGGAGAGTGGGAACTTCACCCGGAGCTATTTGCTCAACTGATTCGTCGTTGGGGCAAACCTGATCTGGATCTCATGGCATCTCGCCAGAACGCGAAGCTTCCTTGTTACGGATCCAGGTCCAGGGACCCGGGAGCGGTGCTGGTAGATGCATTAGCAGCCCCTTGGGATTTCAACATAGCTTATGTGTTTCCATCATTTCCGTTGCTACCTTGGCTGATTGCCAGGATCAAACAGGAGAGGGCATCGGTAATTCAGACTTCAGACATGTCGTCCTGTCCACCATGGTCTCTTCCTCTGAGGCAGGACCTTCTAATTCAGGGTCCTTTCAACCATCCAAACCTAATTTCTCTGAGGCTGACTGCCTGGAAATTGAACGCTTGATTCTATCAAAGCGTGGGTTTTCGGATTCGGTTATTGATACATTAATACAGGCTCGGAAACCTGTGACAAGAAAAATTTACCATAAGATATGGCGTAAATATTTATATTGGTGCGAATCCAAGAGTTACTCATGGAGTAAGGTTAGGATTCCTAGGATATTAGCTTTTCTACAAGAGGGTTTAGAAAAGGGTTTATCCGCTAGTTCACTAAAGGGACAGATTTCAGCTCTGTCTATTCTTTTACACACACGTCTGGCAGAGCATCCAGACGTCCAGGCTTTTTGTCAGGCTTTGGCTAGAATTAAGCCTGTGTTTAAAGCTGTTGCTGAGCTTAAACTTGGTTCTTAAAGTTCTTCAGGGTGTTCCGTTTGAACCCCTTCATTCCATTGATATTAAGCTTTTATCTTGGAAAGTTTTGTTTTTGATGGCTATTTCCTCGGCTCGAAGAGTCTCTGAGTTATCTGCCTTACATTGTGATTCACCTTATCTGATCTTTCATTCAGATAAGGTAGTTCTGCGTACTAAACCTGGGTTTTTACCTAAGGTTGTTTCTAACAGGAATATCAATCAAGAGATTGTTGTTCCATCATTATGTCCTAATCCTTCTTCAAAGAAGGAACGTCTTTTGCATAATCTAGACGTGGTCCGTGCTCTGAAGTTCTACTTACAGGCAACTAAAGATTTTAGACAAACTTCTTCTCTGTTTGTCGTTTACTCTGGACAGAGGAGAGGTCAAAAGGCTTCGGCTACCTCTCTCTCTTTTTGGCTTCGTAGCATAATACGTTTAGCCTATGAGACTGCTGAACAGCAGCCTCCTGAAAGAATTACAGCTCATTCCACTAGAGCTGTGGCTTCCACCTGGGCCTTTAAGAATGAGGCCTCTGTTGAACAGATTTGCAAGGCTGCAACTTGGTCTTCACTTCATACTTTTTCCAAATTTTACAAATTTGACAGATTCGCTTCTTCGGAGGCTGGTTTTGGGAGAAAGGTTCTACAGGCAGTGGTTCCTTCTGTTTAATGTTCCTGCCTTGTCCCTCCCATCATCCGTGTACTTAGCTTTGGTATTGGTATCCCATAAGTAATGGATGACCCGTGGACTGAACACACTTAACAAGAGAAAACATAATTTATGCTTACCTGATAAATTTATTTCTCTTGTAGTTTGTTCAGTCCACGGCCCGCCCTGTCTTTTTCAGGCAGGTTCTAAATTTTAAAATTATAACTCCAGTCACCACTGCACCTTATAGTTTCTCCTTTCTCGTCTTGTTTCGGTCGAATGACTGGATATGACATGTGAGGGGAGGAGCTATATAGCAGCTCTGCTTGGGTGATCCTCTTGCAACTTCCTGTTGGGAAGGAGAATATATCCCATAAGTAATGGATGACCCGTGGACTGAACACACTACAAGAGAAATAAATTTATCAGGTAAGCATAAATTATGTTTTATTTTTTGTAACTTAGTTCTTTTTTTATTTTTTGTACTTTAGTTAGTTTATTTAATTGTATTTGTTTGTAGGTATTTTATTTAATTAATTTATTGATAGTGTAGTGTTAGGTTTAATTTTAACTTAGGTTAGGATTTATTTTACAGGTAATTTTGTAATTATTTTAACTAGGTAGCTATTAAATAGTAAATAACTATTTAATAGCTATTGTACCTGGTTAAAATAATTACAAAGTTGCCTGTAAAATAAATATTAATCCTAAAATAGCTACAATATAATTATAATTTATATTGTAGCTATATTAGGGTTTATTTTACAGGTAAGTATTTAGCTTTAAATAGGAATAATTTATTTAATAAGAGTTAATTTATTTTGTTAGATAAAAATTATATTTATCTTAGGGGGTTGTTAGTGTTAGGGTTAGACTTAGCTTTAGGGGTTAATAAATTTAATAGAGTAGCGGTGAGATCCGGTCAGCAGATTAGGGGTTAATACTTGAAGTTTGGTGTCGGTGAGGTTAGGGAGGGCAGATTAGGGGTTAATACTATTTATTATAGGGTTATTGAGGCGGGAGTCAGGCGGATTAGGGGTTAATAACTTTATTATAGTAGCGGCGAGGTCCGGTCGGCAGATTAGGGGTTAATAAGTGTAGGTAGGTGTCGGCAACGTTGGGGGGGGGGCAGATTAGGGGTTAATAAATATAATATAGGGGTCGGCGGTGTTAGGGGCAGCAGATTAGGGGTACATAAGTATAACGTAGCTGGCAGCGGTGTGCGGTCAGCAGATTAGGGGTTAAAAAAATTTCATCGAGTGGCGGCGATGTGGGGGGGGGCCTCGGTTTAGGGGTACATAGGTAGTTTATGGGTGTTAGTGTACTTTAGAGCACTGTAGTTAAGAGCTTTATGAACCGGCGTTAGCCCAAAAAGCTCTTAACTCCGGGTTTTTTTCTGCGGCTGGAGTTTTGTCGTTAGAGTTCTAAAGCTCACTTCAGCCAAGACTCTAAATACCAGCGTTAGAAAGATCCCATTGAAAAGATAGGATACGCAAATGGCTTAGGGGGATCTGCGGTATGGAAAAGTCACGGCTGCAAAGTGAGCGTTAGACCCTTTAATGACTGACTCCAAATACCAGCGGGCGGTAAAAACCAGCATTAGGAGCCTCTAACGCTGGTTTTGACGGCTACCGCCAAACTCTAAATCTAGGGGTAAGTTAATTATACCTTTTCCCATGTAAAATTAAATTATTGAATATACTGGGAGTGCAGAATTATTAGGCAAATGAGTATTTTGACCACATCATCCTCTTTATGCATGTTGTCTTACTCCAAGCTGTATAGGCTCGAAAGCCTACTACCAATTAAGCATATTAGGTGATGTGCATCTCTGTAATGAGAAGGGGTGTGGTTTAATGACATCAACACCCTATATCAGGTGTGCATAATTATTAGGCAACTTCCTTTCCTTTGGCAAAATGGGTCAAAAGAAGGACTTGACAGGCTCAGAAAAGTCAAAAATAGTGAGATATCTTGCAGAGGGATGCAGCACTCTTAAAATTGCAAAGCTTCTGAAGCGTGATCATCGAACAATCAAGCGTTTCATTCAAAATAGTCAACAGGGTCGCAAGAAGCGTGTGGAAAAACCAAGGCGCAAAATAACTGCCCATGAACTGAGAAAAGTCAAGCGTGCAGCTGCCAAGATGCCACTTGCCACCAGTTTGGCCATATTTCAGAGCTGCAACATCACTGGAGTGCCCAAAAGCACAAGGTGTGCAATACTCAGAGACATGGCCAAGGTAAGAAAGGCTGAAAGACGACCACCACTGAACAAGACACACAAGCTGAAACGTCAAGACTGGGCCAAGAAATATCTCAAGACTGATTTTTCTAAGGTTTTATGGACTGATGAAATGAGAGTGAGTCTTGATGGGCCAGATGGATGGGCCCGTGGCTGGATTGGTAAAGGGCAGAGAGCTCCAGTCCGACTCAGACGCCAGCAAGGTGGAGGTGGAGTACTGGTTTGGGCTGGTATCATCAAAGATGAGCTTGTGGGGCCTTTTCGGGTTGAGGATGGAGTCAAGCTCAACTCCCAGTCCTACTGCCAGTTTCTGGAAGACACCTTCTTCAAGCAGTGGTACAGGAAGAAGTCTGCATCCTTCAAGAAAAACATGATTTTCATGCAGGACAATGCTCCATCACACGCGTCCAAGTACTCCACAGCGTGGCTGGCAAGAAAGGGTATAAAAGAAGAAAATCTAATGACATGGCCTCCTTGTTCACCTGATCTGAACCCCATTGAGAACCTGTGGTCCATCATCAAATGTGAGATTTACAAGGAGGGAAAACAGTACACCTCTCTGAACAGTGTCTGGGAGGCTGTGGTTGCTGCTGCACGCAATGTTGATGGTGAACAGATCAAAACACTGACAGAATCCATGGATGGCAGGCTTTTGAGTGTCCTTGCAAGGAAAGGTGGCTATATTGGTCACTGATTTGTTTTTGTTTTGTTTTTGAATGTCAGAAATGTATATTTGTGAATGTTGAGATGTTATATTGGTTTCACTGGTAAAAATAAATAATTGAAATGGGTATATATTTGTTTTTTGTTAAGTTGCCTAATAATTATGCACAGTAATAGTCACCTGCACACACAGATATCCCCCTAAAATAGCTATAACTAAAAACAAACTAAAAACTACTTCCAAAACTATTCAGCTTTTATATTAATGAGTTTTTTGGGTTCATTGAGAACATGGTTGTTGTTCAATAATAAAATTAATCCTCAAAAATACAACTTGCCTAATAATTCTGCACTCCCTGTATAACAGAATGTAACATTCAAACGTGGAAATATTTGAATTTTGATTGTATTAAACTTTATTTCAAGTTTATATTAATCAATATTCAAATGTAATATACATAATATTTTACGCTCTAGGGCCTAGATTTAGAGTTCGGCGGTAGCCGTCAAAACCAGCGTTAGAGGCTCCTAACGCGGGTTTTTTACGCACTCCGGTATTTAGAGTTTATTTACCGCGACTCAAAATACACCTAACGCTCAACTTTCTACCGCCACCTCAGACCCAGTAGTAAACATATACCGCACAAAAAAACATCCACGAATCACAAAACAAATATTACACAAAGTACACTTACACTCATACAAACACAACACTATCTTTATTTATCGTATTTTTTATTTTTTCTTTAAAATACAAAGGATTAAAGTTGCGAGATCTCGGGTGTTTGAAAAAAATCCACACAAATCCATTTTCCCATTGACTTACATGGACATACGGGAAAAGACCCTCATATACCTACATCTAACGAATAACATTATCACAAACATACACTCATCGATGCATACAAACAATATACACCACATTACATACACAAAATATTTATTTATTACAAAAAGAACACGATTTAGCGACTTTTTCACACAAGCTCATGACGTCACTCACTTTACGAGGAAAACCAGTCTTAGAAAAAAAAATATAGAAATCTTTGGAGCCTCCATTGACTTCTATTGGGAAGACGTGCTCGTGCACGCGAAACCCTCATTTCCCTAACGCACGCAAATAGCGTAGACTGAAAAACTCCAAATACCAGCGCTAGAAAATACATGATTTCATGCGTTAGACCCAGCTATGATAAATAGATAAAGAAATGACTATTTCCCTATGGTGGACTTATGTTTTTTAATATTAAATATTCACCACACCATAAATATTTTTAACACTTTTAGATTACATCAACTACAAATCCCCATCACTAGTAACACATTATTATTTCAATAAAATTACATTTACAATTAAAATAAAAATCAATACACATTTCTGGATTCACAAACACTACACAATGGGAAACATCTCTCATTTACCTTTATTATTGCATTTCTGTTATTCAACTCATATGCTTGCAGCAACTGCATATCTACATAGGCTTAACACATGATCACTCATGGATGCACATACATTACTTTTAACATTCACTCATACATGTGCATTCAAATGATGGGGGAAAAACACATTACATTCTCTCTAGGAATCACAAAACACAACATATGGATTTTACTGTACTTTTAACATCATGATTCCATCACCAGAAACCATTAGGAATTACGTACAACACGAACATCATTACACCAGATTACAGATGTCACTTTATGGGAAGGAACAACAATGCCAGACCGCTATATACAAGTCAGCATATGTGGGACACAATCACAATATATACGTACATGTACATAACACGCATCACCCATCACGCAACCACAAAGCACACATTTAGATTTTATTCAGCACACAATAACAATGTAGCACAATACAACAACACAATGAGGATTTCACAACTACATAGGCAGGTTAATAATATCATGACGTCATTAGAAGATTCAACCATACACATCACAGATTCACCACTGTACCGCCCCTTTAGGAACTTTAACACTCAATACTACAATACAACATATACGTAAAACACACTTTTGAACAGCATTATTATGGAGATTTCAATGGGACAATTCAGAAATATTGTCAGATCGCACATCAATTATATATATAATACTACAGATGACAGCCGGAAGTTATTCAGTATTCGTGCAATTTTTATGGGACGCATACAATATCGTCAGATCGAAAATCAATTATATATATAATACTACAGATGACAGCCGGAAGTTATTCAGTATTCGTGCAATTTTTATGGGACGCATACAATATCGTCAGATCGAAAATCAATTATATATATAATACTACAGATGACAGCCGGAAGTTATTCAGTATTAGTGCGATTTGAAAGGGACGCGTACAATATTCACATCTCGGCAATCACTTATATATACAATACTACAGATGACAGCCGGAAGTTATTCAGTATTAGTGCGATTTGAAAGGGACGCATACAATATTGACATCTCAGCAATCACTTATATATACAATACTACAGATGACAGCCGGAAGTTATTCAGTATTAGTGCGATTTGAAAGGGACGCATACAATATTGACATCTCAGCAATCACTTATATATACAATACTACAGATGACAGCCGGAAGTTATTCAGTATTAGTGCGATTTGAAAGGGACGCATACAATATTGACATCTCAGCAATCACTTATATATACAATACTACAGATGACAGCCGGAAGTTATTCAGTATTAGTGCGATTTGAAAGGGACGCATACAATATTGACAGCTCGGCAATCACTTATATATACAATACTACAGATGGCAGACGGGAATTTCGGAATTATTATTGCGATTTGAAAGGGACGCGTACAATATTGACAGCTCGGCAATCACTTATATATACAATACTACAGATGACAGACGGGAAGTTCTGAATTATTATTGCGATTTGAAAGGGACGCATACAATATTGACAGCTCTGAAATCACTTATATATACAATACTACAGATGTTACTTTATCATTTACAAACAATATTGCAGCAACATTGATCGATCACATTCGATGCACATTATACACAACTATGCACTTTCATTCATGTTAGCCTGGACGTGTGCTTGTTACTATAACATCGCGTTTAGGAAATATTGATTACGCATATGATCAAACATTACAAACATGCACTGTATGTGTGATATTTGACACTTTCACATTGAGAATCATTGTTTGAAACTAACATTTCAGCAAACAACAAATAAACGCCCACTGTCAAAGCATTGGCGCCGCTCACATACAAACAGGTGAATACAATCAGCAATCATTACAAACTCACTACCATTGGACTAATTGTACTATAAATCCCCCAAACAACATGGCCAATGCATCACTTGTGATCCACATCAGATCAAGTGCTTACCTTGTTACGCTGTTTTGAAAGATGGATGACGATGACATGGTAGACGCTGCTGGTGGTGCTATTGGCGAACTAGCTGTTGGTCGAATCAGGCAGCCTCGGCGGCTCAGACCGAGACGAAGGGGTCGTCTGGTTCGAGGTCCTCGTGTCTACAGGGTGAGACCCACCTTGGAAAACATGAGTGACTTTGAGGTTTTTGATAAGTATCGGCTCGATCGCGAACAGCTCATTGGCCTTTACGATCTTCTTAAACCTCATTTGGAGCCACGTATACAAATAAGGACTGCTGTTCCCCCCATGAGTAAGATGCTAAGCTGTCTATACGTCCTGGCCTCCGGGAGTTTTCAATCCGGAGAACTGTACATGCATGGCCTGGCTCAAGGTACATTCTCTGGGGTGTTTGATAACTTTCTGAACGCCATGGTACGTATCAGTAAGCAATACATAGGATTCCCACAGAATGATGGTGATTGGAGGCGCCTGAAGCGGGAATTCTTTGATATTGCTCAATTGCCCAATGTCTTGGGAGCCATTGATTGTACCCACATTGCGCTGCGTGCTCCAATTGATGACTTGCCCTTCAGAAATCGCAAACATTTTCATAGCCTCAACGTGCAGTATGTTTGTGACGCACGGATGAGGATTATGCATGTGTATGCGAATTTTGGAGGTGCTTGTCATGATGCCCGCATCCTCTCTCTGTCGTCCCTGTGGAGACAGTTTGAGGAAAGACAAATGCCCCCTGGTTATCTCGTTGGTGAGTATTAGTGCACAACATGGTTAATTATTTTGACAATTGCCCCTGTATTTTTTAACTGTTAGCGTCATGTTCAGCTATAGGATTAAATTTAACCATTTGTTATTTACCGACGCTAATGTCTATTTTTATTGAAATGCAGATATGTAGCATGTCTTACCTTAAGTGTTCAGATAGAGAATGCAATGTAAACATGTAGTTAGCATTTTACACAAGGTTTGGTTTAGGAGAAATACGCATATGTAGCATGTCTTAGATGAAATGGCAAGATATTATCTCATGCAATTTAACCCTGTCATTGTCTTTTTCTGCTAATGTCTAGTTTTATTGAAATGCAGATATGTAGCATGTCTTACCTTAAGTGTTCATATAGAGAATGCAATGTAAACATGTAGTTAGCATTTTACACAAGGTTTGGTTTAGGAGAAATACGCATATGTAGCATGTCTTAGATGAAATGGCAAGATATTATCTCATGCAATTTAACCCTGTCATTGTCTTTTTCTGCTAATGTCTAGTTTTATTGAAATGCAGATATGTAGCATGTCTTACCTTAAGTGTTCATATAGAGAATGCAATGTAAACATGTAGTTAGCATTTTACACAAGGTTTGGTTTAGGAGAAATACGCATATGTAGCATGTCTTAGATGAAATGGCAAGATATTATCTCATGCAATTTAACCCTGTCATTGTCTTTTTCTGCTAATGTCTAGTTTTATTGAAATGCAGATATGTAGCATGTCTTACCTTAAGTGTTCATATAGAGAATGCAATGTAAACATGTAGTTAGCATTTTACACAAGGTTTGGTTTAGGAGAAATACGCATATGTAGCATGTCTTAGATGAAATGGCAAGATATTATCTCATGCAATTTAACCCTGTCATTGTCTTTTTCTGCTAATGTCTAGTTTTATTGAAATGCAGATATGTAGCATGTCTTACCTTAAGTGTTCATATAGAGAATGCAATGTAAACATGTAGTTAGCATTTTACACAAGGTTTGTTTTAGGAGAAATACGCATATGTAGCATGGCTTAGATGAAATAGCAAGATATTATCTCATGCAATTTAACCCTGTCATTGTCTATTTCTGCTAATGTCTAGTTTTATTGAAATGCAGATATGTAGCATGTCTTACCTTAAGTGTTCATATAGAGAATGCAATGTAAACATGTAGTTAGCATTTTACACAAGGTTTGGTTTAGGAGAAATATGCATATGTAGCATGGCTTAGATGAAATGGCTAGATACAGATTTATATATAATTTTTTTTAATTTCTTTATGTTTCTGACAACTTTTAATATGGATTATGGTTTTTAAAAAATATATTTATACAACAATATACTAGTTTAAGTATTCTGTTTGAATTATGTTCTGTTCTAAATTTATAGGTGATTCTGGGTACATGAGCCGGCCTTGGCTCATTACCCCCTTGCGTAGCCCAACTGATGTGTCTGAGGAGCGCTACAATAGGGCTCATAAGAGAACCAGGGCGGTGGTTGAAAGGATGTTCGGGCTCCTGAAGATGAGATTCAGGTGCCTGGACCGTTCTGGAGGAGCACTCCAGTACAACCCAAAGAAGGTGGCTAAGATCGTTGTAGCCTGTAGCGTCCTGCATAATATTGCACAGCGGGCTGGGATGCTGCAGGCCGTCCCGGTGGACAGAGACCTCCTCAGAGATGAGGAGGATGATCCTGTTCTAGAGGGGGAATTCCAGGACGAGGGACTTGATGTCAGAGCAGACGTCATCAACCGCCACTTTAGACGGTAAATAATAGAAGTTACACTGGAGTATTTTCAATAGATGTGAACTCTAGGGAAATGACAAGTAGAGAATTGTGCAAACATGTTAGTATTGATCAAATGTTAGAATAATATTTATTTCTCATAATATAGGTGATGCTCTGGGCATTGGGTCCTATAGCGAGTCTTTGCCACCTGGTTTTTATAGAGGACATCAGATGGTAAGTAGAAATGTATGGACTGTTGCTGGCATGATTTGTACACAAATACATAATATGGCATACATTTTTAAAAATATAACTTTGTTTACACATTACTTATGTACATAATCAGAAAGGGATACTCTAGAATGACTATGGTTCAATGTCACACAGAGGTTTGTTCTGCTCAATATGACTCATCTTCACACTTGATAGAAAATAACACAGGTTCATACACAGGCTTAGTAAGCTAGTGATAGATATTTATTATGAAATGGGGGGTGGGAGAGGGGTACAGAACTGATTCACACACTTGTATGAAATCTTTATATATAATTTCTTACATTAGGGAGATGACTTAATATAAAGACTGAAAGGGAACAATTTGAAGCCTGACAGTGAAGATTTCCAAGACTGACAGTGGGGAAAAAGCCAAGATTGAAATTGAAGTATACCAATGGGATCATGTCTGGCATATTTAAATTCTGCTGACCTTGAAAACCATACAAAGACATGTTCACATGGTAAGTGCAAACTATTTGATAGAATAAGGCTGTGGAGACATCCTATTGGAGACACTTAGATGATTTTCTATTTTGTAGATGGTATTTCCCAGTCCTCTATTTAATGAACTGATGAATAAGACACCTATTGAAGATCAACTGTTTACCCCTGAATTGACATTCAAAGACCATGCATTGTCCAGGTTGGTGTACCAATGCATGCTAGTGAAGACTGTAGAATATTAGTAGCTTACATACATTAGTCATATTTAGTTCTTAATTAGATATTTAGGGATCACAATCAGACACTTAGATGATTTTCCTTTTTAGATGGTATTTCCCAGTCCTCTATTTAATGAACTGATGAATAAGACACCTATTGAAGATCAACTGTTTACCCCTGAATTGACATTCAAAGACCATGCATTGTCCAGGTTGGTGTACCAATGCATGCTAGTGAAGACTGTAGAATATTAGTAGCTTACATACATTAGTCATATTTAGTTCTTAATTAGATATTTAGGGATCACAATCAGACACTTAGATGATTTTCCTTTTTAGATGGTATTTCCCAGTCCTCTATTTAATGAACTGATGAATAAGACACCTATTGAAGATCAACTGTTTACCCCTGAATTGACATTCAAAGACCATGCATTGTCCAGGTTGGTGTACCAATGCATGCTAGTGAAGACTGTAGAATATTAGTAGCTTACATACATTAGTCATATTTAGTTCTTAATTAGATATTTAGGGATCACAATCAGAAAAAGGAATACATATTATAGTTGATATAGAGGTATTTGAATGGACATGAAATATTACATTTATGTTCAGCATACATATATTGTTTACATGTGATATACATTATTATGTATAAATTTAATTTTTGAAATTTAAATATTATTTTTAATCAACAATATAATGGTGTATGTATTTCATTAATTTAAAATGAATGTAATGATTATGTGTAAAAAATGTTGATCAAAGTTAGAGCATAGACACCATATGATTTTAAATGTATTTTATGAATATTTTACAACGTGTGTATTAACTTTGTTCCATTTTTATTATTTGTCATTTCAGATTGGCATCTGATGACTTCATGGAATATTTAATTATTTTCTATTAAATATATATATTTTTTTTTTAGCAGATTCTAATATATATCAATATAATCTGTAAATAAATAAAACTTGGACTCCCATGACTGATAGTTGGCTATTTGACAAGCACATGCATAAGAGAAAATAATGCATTAATAGTAGAAAATAAAATTCTTCAGAGAATATTAAAAGATATATTTTAACATTAATTGGGGAGTCATATTCTTCAATGCTTTTATATTGAAAAAGTATATATTAAAAATATTTAGGATATGTATTAATATTATGATTGTTTTAACATTTAATAAGGTGAAGTGGTTCAATTACATGAAAGTGACAGTGTTGTTGAATGTAAAAAGAATTGTATAAGATCATGTATCTTCCTTAGGTATCTCAAAACATTATTAGAAAATATTTTACAATTATTACATTTATAAATGGTAGGTCATTTAACTTTATAATTTTTAATAATTAGTTATTGGATGCCAGGTTAATCTATGTAATTTTCTAGTGGAGTCATTTAACTATACTTAGTAATATTATGTATTTATTACAATCTTACCTCTTGGGTTAGACATCAAATATCTATATAGAATGTAATTTCCCCTTTAGTTTATTTTGTCAATGTTAAATCAAAATACAATATGTTTGGGTCCTTAAAGGGGTCATTCAAAATGTATATTTTGTATACATTGTTACAAATATCATACAAGAATTTAAACATATTTAGAATGTACTATAGAATTACATTCAGTCTTTAAATATACTTGTTAAAATAAAAATAAATGCACATATCTTAGTCAATGATATAAGGCATCTATATGCAAACAACAATCAGCATCAAAATAGCCTATGTAGAGATGTATTTAATCCACGAATATATATAATTACAATATAATAATTGAATAACAAAACATATAAAGTTGGTCAAATATAAGATTATGATACAAAATGCATACATAACATATAGCTTAATGTCCCTCTACGCTGAAGGCTAAAAAAGACCTCATTTAATAAATATATTTCAGTCAGTGTGTAAAACAATCTAGAAGTTAATCTAAATTTGCTTTACTCATATGTTAGACTCATTTAGCAAAAGGAAGGTGCCTAGGTTTATGATATATTAAGCATTATTGTGAAATGTTTATTTAAAGGGACATGAACTCAAAATATACTTAAAGGTAGCCATTTAAAAAAACAAAGATTTATACATTCTGAATGAGTATTCTATTTTAATCAAGTTTAAAACTTGTCTCATATTATGAATGCTCATTGTGATGTTGCTATCATTACTTTAGAAATAAGGCAGTAAATAGCTAATTTATTTGCTTCAGTACTCTGGACAGAACTTGATTGTTTGGAATAATTGATGCAACAATCGTCAAGGACAACCCAGGTTTTTATTAAACAATTGTCCGTAATATAAAATATCATTATTGTTTTTCAAAGAAACATAACAAGATAACTTAACATTTGATAATCGTATTAAATAATAAAGTTGATTAACATTTCATGCTCAATCACCAATGGTAAATTTTTTTGGACAGTGTCCCTTTAAGAGCTTGAAATAGTGTATTTACTTCTCTTCCTATCTTTACATACTTTGCTTGAAAAGCATATCGAGATAGGCTCAGTAGATGAAGATTGGTGGATGCACAGAGATGCCTTATGTGATTGGCTCAACCATGTGCATTTAAATTTCTTATGTTGAAGATATATAAATACTAAGAGAAAATGATTTACATTTTAAAGTCTAAACAATCTTCTATCTCTACAGATCATTTGATACAATTGTTTGTAATGTCTCTTTAAAACTAAAGACGCCATTGCACAATAACATATATGAGCACTTCAGAGAAATACAAGCTCGAGGTTTATTTGCGAATAACAAAGCTGTAGTTTAACATTTATAAACAGATTATCAAAGTTACTGACATTCTTCCCGGAATTTTAACATTAATAAATATTGCGTGGGAAACGCATCTTCAAACACCAGATTAGCATATTTAAACATTAGTGTAATGTCACGCAATAGCACACAATCAATGTGCATTATAAATACATTTAATAGAGCAATGTCAATACTTCACAATAAATTTATTTAAAGAACAATAAAGACATACAATATTAAATGTGTATTTGTATTAAAGAAACAGACCGTTATTAAACCGAGAAATTTCTACAACATTAATAATGTGACAGGATTAGATTTTAAAGAGTATTTAATCATTAATATTTCACGGATCACGGATATTAAATCTGCGTCACACATATCCGCATGACAGGCCCATGAGTTACAAATAAGTCTACATGAAAAATGAAGTTACAGCACCACCAAGCGGTATGTGTAAGGAAGTTACTAAGATATGAAACATTAAGGAACGGCCAATCAGAGTTCATCACACAAACACAACTTGAGTCAGGATGGTCTCACAGACATTATAACAATATTTCAAACTTTTATCCAATCAGATGTACAGATAAATTGTCCCATGGTGCATCTCATGTTTACTTCACCATATAAAAGTCCATTACACGTTGCCATCTTTGTCAGTTCTCTAATGCCTGCAGGCAATATATATTATTATTATACAACCCAGCAGGCATGTCAGTTCCCAGGTTCACCAAGGAGGAGAGCGCTGCACTGGTCCACGCCGTCAAGGACTTTTATCCCCAGCTGTTTGGGAACAAGAGGAGCTCGACAGATGCGCCTGTTAAGAAGGCCCTCTGGGAGTCTATCACCAATGCGGTTAGATTGGTGTGTGACGTCCAGAGGACCCAGGATCAGATCATGAGGAGATTCGGAGATATGAGGTTGCGTTTATCGAAAAAAGTCAACCTCATAAGGGACTGGGTACAAGCCCGTAAAAGAGGGGGCCAAAGAAAGGCCCCGCGGAAACTGTACCTACTCCCTTATGAGGTGACTTTATGCGAGCTCCTCAATCTCCGTGTCCCCAAAAGATTTAGATCCTCGCCATCCTCGGCCTCCTCTTCTTCCCTCCCAGCTGCGGGATCTGAAAGTCCTGACGCGGGGGACAGGGCAGATGCTTCTCCGTCCGGTGGCCTGGGAGGACCCGATAGAGAATCTGAACCAGGTAATTATCCAACTTCATATAATATTTATAATGTTAAAAATCCAAAAATTGTATTTAGTCAGATACTAAACCTATACAGATCTCACAACATACACTACATATGATGTTTAGATATCTGATTTTACATTAGTGATACATGAAATTGGAATGATGTTTCTTGCGCTCTACAGAATATGCGTCACAGAGCGGAAATGTAATTTCGCATCCACGTTAACATGGGTTTGCGGAAAGTGGCATTGCTTTATACATGTTGGTCAAATGACGGATGCGTAATTCCGCTTGGAATCATTGCGCAATGATCGCGAAAATGGCATTTCTCATCCACGTTAACATGGGTTTGCGGAAAGTGGCATTGCTTTATACATGTTGGTCAAATGACGGATGCGTAATTCCGCTTGGAATCATTGCGCAATGATCGCGAAAATGGCATTTCTCATCCACGTTAACATGGGTTTGCGGAAAGTGGCATTGCTTTATACATGTTGGTCAAATGACGGATGCGTAATTCCGCTTGGAATCATTGCGCAATGATCGCGAAAATGGCATTTCTCATCCACGTTAACATGGGTTTGCGGAAAGTGGCATTGCTTTATACATGTTGTTAAAAATTAAATGGAAAATCTTAGATTAGTGAAGAATACAGTATTCTTATTTTAAATATTATATCTAATAAAAAACGAATAATACTAATAAATTATAACATATGGCCATCAATTGATGATTATGTAATAACAAGCATATATTCTTAAAGATACAGTAAACAACACAACTGATTGAAAATAAGAGTCCAGGATATATTTATCATTCATTAAATTGCGGAAACTATTAACTCATGGGACTACCAAAGGATTAATATTTTTCTATTGATTTGTTATTAATGTAAATATTTTAAACATGGCATGATTAGTATTAATGATATGCAATCCTCATTTAATATATTACAGATATGGATGTGGCTGCTGGATCCTCAAGCCAGGGCTTGTCACAGTATGGTATGTCTCATTTTAATTGACATTTGTCTTAGAAACATGGAATGAACATTACATACTAAATACACATTGTTCTATATTTATATGTAATGTCTATTTAATAGATGAAAATTATATAATTATTCGGATATACTTAAATAACATATTTGATTTTAATTGCATGCTCAATACCATTCATTACATCAACATATGGAGTAGATAATTCATTAACAAACAACAACATTGTGGAATCTATTTAATTTTAGATTAAAGGGATACTGAACTACAATTATTAATATTGTCTTTCACATACAGTATGCAATATTAATAAACATAAAATATAATACTATCATCATATGTGACATATTCTATTGCTAAATGTAGTTTAAAATAAAGAAAGTACGTTTATGTGCATCTAAATATTTGTTGACCAACCTGGGTTTATATTGATGATTGGTGGATACCTTCAACAAACAATATTTATTGAATCCAATATTCCTTATCTGCCTTTAAGATTAATATCGAACAACATTCGAATTATAATAGGAGTCAATGTTAAATCATTTTTTACAGTTTGAACATAGAAATCAATTATTTAAATTAATCATGTCAGTGTCCCTTTAAGACAAAATAGATTCATTCATCATTACATTATTTTTATTAAAAACTATTGATATATAAATCTAATTATCTGTTGGAGTTACTTTATATATATCTGCATACTCTAACAGCACCATGATTACATATTAGTAATAATAAAGTTTGTTATGTATTGTGATAAATATGTGTTGTGTCCTAAACAAGATTACTGTACATTGAAAAAATGGCTCGATGTGACACATGTTTGTTTAGATTTGTCAACAGATGCTCCTCAATATGTGGTTTGTGTGTATTCTTGTAACTTCTTAAGGACATATGACGGAATTATTCCGTCATAAAACAATTGAGCTAAGTGAAAGCTGTGTCCTTAAAGGGTTAAGAACATTGATCATTGGGTATATTTAGATATGCAATAGCAGCATCTGAGATGAATTTGATGTCTAATGTAGTCTGACATTAAACATATGTTGAATACAGATATGTTTACAGAATCCCCTTGATTCAATCAAGCATTTTCTGGTGTAATGACTGCTCTATTATTCACATTTTAAAGTTGATTAATGTTAAAATTCTAGACAGATGTGATTTAGTGATATCCAAAATGTGTTTAATAATATATATCTATATCATTCATAGAGAGAGTTGGTGTGGGGAGCCCACAGGAATCCAGCAGTGACATAGAGCCGCCTTTGCGGGCTCCTGGTAAGTCCATTGACTCATTTATATGTAATTGAAGGTGTATTGCTAATCAATATTATGATCATGATTCCGATGAAGCATAACATTATAAAAAATCATAGAATTTATCTTCTGATTATATATTTATTTTTTATATTGAGCGATTAATAATTTCTACTTTATTATTCTACACATTTGTTATTCATAAGATGTCTAACATATGTTTTTTTCATTTTTTAATTTTTTTAACAACAGTCATCAAGTGATACACACATGAGAAATCTTAAATGTTCTATGTACTATGCTTTTATGAATTTAACATTAAGACAAACAATACATTAAGATTCTGATTTATTGACAATAACAAATCTATTGTCATTTGTATGCTCCATCAAAATGATGTAAATCATAACTTTGTGTGTGTATATCTTTAATGCAACATTGATGTGCGTATTTGAGCAACAGTAACATATGTTATAATATCTGATCTTAAGGTGTACACAACATGTTATGTTTTACAGAGATTGATGTCACATGTGGGATGGAGGAGGAAGAGGCTGCCTTGGAGTCTGATGGTATGTGAAATATATCTATCATGTTTCCAACATGTTTCTTTTTTTGAAATCATTTTATTGAAGACATTCAAAGTCTACAGCTTTTTCCCTTTAAAAAGGAATATTATTTGTCTGTTCAAATACACTACTGCCCCCTTTCTATATCAGGCAGCATGAAAATCTGCTTGTATATATTTTTTTAAGAATATATAATTCATGCCATCATTATGTCACATGCATATTCCATGCCAAAACACAATAATAAGTTTCACATTGTACAGACAGTCATTGAGATTCATCTGAGTGCCTATATAGATACCATATCCTCATTTCAGAATAGTTTACAGATTCAAACACACTTCGAGGTATATTGAAAACATAATCAATTTTAAATGCGTTGATTTGATGTCAGGATGTATGAGATGTTAATATATTTATTTTACATTTTCAGATGGATCCACCACTTCTGGTCATCTGGATTCCGCCCCTGCCCAGTCACAGACCCCTCCCCGTGCACACACCCCTGACCATGGCCACACCTCTGCACACACCCAGAGCCCTTCCCATCACCAAACCCATGACCATGCCCCGACCACTGCCAGCCCTTCCCATATTTCATATCCTGTCCCTCCCAAAAAACGCCCATACACCCCCCTTCGCCGCTCTCCCCGTATTCTGGCCCGTACAGCTGCCCAGACCCAAACTCCCCACTCCCCAGCTGTACGGCCTACCCTGGAGCAGCAGCTCACCACTCCCCAAGCCATTCCCATCCCTCCCCGAGCCAATCCCATCCCTTCCCCCTGTTTAAACCTTCATTGTCCTGGGTGTCAGATTGTCCTTCCCAGGCACAGCTGTAAGTATCATTCTAAATACACTTTATAAGATACTTAAAGGTACAGTGAAGTTCAATTGGTTAAATTGTGATTCAAATCCAGCATGCAATGTTAAGCCAATGTATCATAGAATACTCTTATGAATTATTCGTCATTCTCTTGATATATTTATTGAAAACAACTTATTCCTATAATTAGTTTAAACAATAAAATAAATGTGGCCATCATTTCTTTATTGTTGGATGAATGTATCCATCAACCAGCATGCACAAACAAGGTTCATCAACAAATATTGGCTTCCATAAAAACCAACATTCTTGCATTCAAAATATAGCTTGACAATTAAAACATATAATGAATATGTGTAATTTCTAAAGATTTGTCATGTCATGCTCTATCTGAATCAGTCCATTAAATATTTAGGTTCAGTGTCCCTTTAATTGGATATCACTACATATACCAAACACCACTACTTGGATCCAAAATTTTATGTCCAAATGTGGATACATTATCTCTTGTCTAACCCAGTGGGAATGTAATTTCTTCTGGTTGCTATGTTTACACAGCTTGTCCTCAATGCCAAAATGTTTAAGGATAGGTGTGCCTACCACAGTCTAAATTGAATTTTTAAATTGCTGATGTAAGTACAATGTAAATCCTTTAACAAGATTTGATACACTCAAGCTGTATAAGTGGATCATCTAAAACCAATTAAAGGGTTCAACATGTTTGAGTAACATGAGCCTTTAATGATTTCTGTCTGTCTGAATAACCTAATTCATGTGTAAAGAATATATGAAAAATAATTGATGTAAATAATTATTTGTCTTTATGATGACAATGTATGTATTAAAATCTTTTATTCTGTTGTGTAATTATCCTTAATATTAATTTTTATTTTATTTTAGGCTGTGACTCAGCATGGCTCATGCTAGAAGGGATAGCAAGAGTAGAGCAGGCCGTGTTGAGGAACGCAGCTGTCCTGAGAGGGATGAACGACACCATGCAGGCCCAGCTCCGGGTTCAGGACTTGACTCTGCGTGAAATTATGCAATTACGTTCAAGGCCTGAATCTGGAGCTGGACATGCACAGGACAATGAAGAGGATGACCAGTAAGTGGAGGATCTGGATATGCTCCATGGTGGCAGATAATAATCCTCCGTCCACATGTTGAATTTGTATTTATATTGTTGCCCTTTGGCCTTTTTATCAGTTTTTTGTTGTGCCTGTTGCACTCTTTTACCTTGTCATGTGTCTCCAATGAGGCTATGCTGGCCCTTGGCAACTCTCTTCATGGACTGTGATGCACTGTGTTACCTTGTCATGTGTCTCCAATGAGGCTATGCTGGCCCTTGGCAACTCTCTTCATGGACTGTGATGCACTGTGTTACCTTGTCATGTGTCTCCAATGGGGCTATGCTGGCCCTTGGCAACTCTCTTCATGGACTGTGATGCACTGTGTTACCTTGCCATGTGTCTCCAATGGGGCTATGCTGGCCCTTGGCAACTCTCTTCATGGACTGTGATGCACTGTGTTACCTTGTCATATGGCTCATATATTCCTTATTTTTAAAAGATTATTTATAAACGTTGTGTATGTTTTCTTACATACTAATAAAATAAATTTTATTTCACAAATCTTTGTCCTCATTCTTCCTGTTATTTTTTGCAAGCTCTAGTTTATGTTGTTTATCCTTAAAGGGACCTAACAAATCTATTTGTTATAATGAAATCATATATGTAAGACAATAGTAAATGACTTTAAGATTAACATCTCCAATGTAATCTTATTATTTGTGTTTATATTATTTTCTCTTAGCTCTATCATTGCCTGATTATGATTAGCAGAGTAATTTCTTTATATATGTATATATATTTTTGTATTTGTGTATATATGTATATTTAAATGTTCATATCCATGTGTGTATTTATAAACTCTGCATGAATTGATGCACCTTTACAAAATGATCTGAGTATTGATACAATGATCTAATCCCTGTAAAGTGTTCATTTTATTTAAATAGTATTGACTATGTGTATGCTCTTTTTAAAAACAAAATAATGTCCCTTTAAGTGATGTTGATCACTATTGTAAATGAATGTATTTCCATTTGTAAAGCGTTTTTGTCCTTTTTACAAGAACAAGGACATATAATTTTATTAATAAACAATCTTATTGTAATGTTGACAGCACCTGTATTTCATTTTCAAATCTATATTATTGTCAAAGTGTAACCAAATCAATCTCTGTGTGTAATACAAATAATGTAGATGATGAATATTAGTTAACTAATATGTTAACAAAATACATCTCCTCCCATATATGGCTATAGGTAGGCTGACCATAATTAAACTTGAATAAATGACACGTTTAATCAATACATGTATAACTATTGTTATTCAACAACAATCCAAACATATCTTAAAACATCAATGGCATATGTATTTCTCATGTGTATCTTTTAAATGTTAAAGATATACACCATAGCTATAGTTCAAGGGACAGTCAAGTCCGAAAAGATGATTCATGATTTGGTGACATTCCTAGATAGCAATCTACACACATACTAGTTCATAAAATATAAATACGTTTCTTAATGATATGCCAAGATGTCACTGAGTCCTTGTATTGTCTGCGGTTTTTCAGCGATCTCGGATGCGCCATTTTGCTTAAGACGTCACCTGCCAGGCTGTCCAATGATTCCTTGTATTGACTGACGTTCTTACGTGATCAGGAATATGCCTTTTATTGGATTGCGTTTTGACGCGATCAAGGATGCGCCTTTTTTTTTGGGGCGTTCTTACGTGATCAATAATGTGCCTTTCATTGGATGGCGTTCTTACGTGATCAAGGAAGCGCCATGTTAAGACGGCACATGTAAAGTTAAAAAAACGTGTGATTGGATTGCGTAGTCCCGCAATATTTGTGCACGTTAAAAACGTTTGTGACTGCATGCAATTTTAAAAAGCTTGCGAATATGTATTATTTGCATCATGTTACATTGTTGACCCGTAGCTGATAAAGACCAACACATTCTCTTTTGCTGGATGTCTGGTTGAATCAACGAACGAAAGCAAAATGTTTTCATGCATAGGATATTTCTAGGCAAGTGCAAATCTCTACAGTCCATGTTTAATATGTTTGTCAACAATGTTCCTTTTTCTTAAAAATTAATGTTGTGTTTAATGTTGAACATATCTAATTAATAAATATGCGCTATTGTGTTTGAATAAAGTAATCAATATGCATTTATCATATGCTAAATATATGATGCCGACTTCTTCTAAATGTAATTTCGTTGTATATTTTATGAAAGGTTCATTAGACACTCACATTATAAATAAAAATATTTGATTTTGTCTATAGTTAGATAGTCCATTGTTTAACAAATAGGTTTATTTTGTCTTGTGTTGTAAGAAAATGTAAGTTATTTTCTTACTCCTCGCAAAGCCAATGAGTTTCATGTGAGTACCATCTCCAGCTTTGTCCAGTTTGTGTAAAGGTTCTTTTCATATGTTAATGATGGGGTATTGTGTTTTACGGTTGTAATGGTGGTTCATCTATATTTAAAATATAGCTAACCCTATTTTATTTGCAAGTGTTTGAAGCTTTTTAATATTGCTATCAGTATATGTTAATCTTGTTGTTTGTAGTAGTGTCTATTACATACAGTTATGTAAAAAATATAGGATACTGTCCCTTGAATGCAAATGTTGTTTTTTTGTATCATGTATGAGATCCACATAGTTTAATCTTCAAATATATTTTTGTTAGCATATTTCACCCCCCCACTCCTAAAAGGAATTTAAACCATATTCATTGTTAAAATAAAAATAGTTACAATAAAATATTAACACAATAATGTCTCTTAAAGAAAATAGACTTTATTTAACACGTCAATATAAATGTGATTTTCAAATTTTTTTTTGTAAAAAGTACATGTATATATAGCAACAAGCTTAAAATGTGTTAGCATATGTAATGTTGTTAAAGGGACAGTTTCGAAAAAATTTTTTTTTACATTATTCGAAAAGTAAATTCTGTAATAACAAGGATATCAAATGTTTCTCAACAATTGAACATTTGTCTGGGTTTATTTAAATTTGCTATCTAAACCTATGAGGTTGGTGTGCTCATTTCTTAAATCTTGAAGAGTGCTTGTAATCATTATACAATTTGAGCACTAGAGGGCATTTGGATAGCATTTGTATATGTAAAACCTTGTGCTCATACAGCATATTATTGACCATGTATTGATCATTGATATCTAAAATGTTGTTATGTCAGAACAACAAATAAGTGGTCATTTTTCATAGTCATAGATACAAGGGTAAGCACATAAGTCACACATGTATTTCTCCATGTTTTGTTGTTTCAAACTTTATAATGCGTAATACAGTGTTTTCTTTGTAATCAATAATTTTCTGACTGTCCCTTTAAGCTGTGTTATTGGCATTCAAACAGTAATATGCCATCATGGATAATTGTTATGGTAATTTAGTTAGCGATTCGGGAAACAGTTTGGACATCACATCACAGAAACCAATCAATATCATGAACAAGGATAGGTATGTGATGATGTGGTTTTCACACACTTATAACCCACACTCTGCAAAGAATCTTCCTCCATGGACCCGGTCCCATAGAAGTCGATTATATACAGAGTGTGGTCCACAAGTGTATGAAAACCACATCATCACATACCTATCCATTACCCAAAAAAAATAATTTAAGATGGAAAAAAATACTTACTTCCTCTTCCTTCCCCTCTTCCCACGGGGCTGAGGCTCTGGGAGAGGCAACTGCCGACTCCGAAGAGTCCTCCTTGGAGCTGTTGTGGGAGGAGTGGAAGGAAGAGTACTGGGACGACCAAGGTGAGGAGTAGATGGCTGAGGAGGAGGAGGAGAAGATGGATGAGGAGGAGAAGATGGCTGAGGAGGAGGAGGAGTAGATGGCTGAGGAGGAGGAGGAGTAGATGGCTGAGGAGGAGGATGATGAGATGGGCCGGCAGGAGGAGATGGCCCAGCAGCAAGAGGCCCAGCAACAAGAGGCCCAGCAACAGGAGGTAGACCAGCATGCGCCTCCCGGAAAAATGTGAACATTTCCTGATGAAGATTGAACATTCTTGTTTGTCCTTCTTGTATTGTATTCAGTATACTGATTATTTCAGTTTGGCCTTGAATTATTTGATTCTGCCCATCAAGTATTCTGCGCCGTCCTTCTATGTTTTCTATCCGGGAGGTACGCATCTGGTCTATGTACTCCAGTAGAACCCGCACCTCCGCTATTTCTTCTTGTTGTGCCTGTTGAACCCGTGCACGGCGGGGTGCCCGTGCACGGCGGAGTGCGGGTCTTTGAGGGACCTCGGGTTCCGCGGGTTCAGCGGGATCCTCCTGTGCTTCCGGGGCCTCTTGATCATCTCCCGTGCGCTGTTCGTCACGGGGGGCCTCTTCCCTCCGAAGTGGGAATTCCTCACCACCACTCTCATCCCGGGGAGATGCAGGAGGCTGTGCTGCCTCGTCCCCAGACTCTGTATATTAAAAAAAAAAGAAAAAAAGAAATGTATATATTAGCATATTTGCAAATAAAGTTTTAAATGACTTAGCTTACGATACAATTACAAATGCAGAATCATTAATCCACTTTGAAATCTAACAAACAATCAATTCTATTTCCGCTTTTTCTAAACAGTGTTTGTGATATCTGGTCAATGTGAATGTTTTTGCGTTTGTTTTCAGTCTGTTTAAATGCACACCTAACCTATAGCCTAGATACTGATGTAACCGCTAAGTAATAGAATGCGTGTAAACAGCGTAATAGCATTAATCTGATCCTTAACACATGAAACCCAATGTTTTATCTTTCATGATTTATAAGCATACATTTAGTATAAACTTTCGAATGTACTTTTGTTATCTAATTAGCTTCATTCTCTGGATATTCTTTGATGAAAAGCATATCTAAATATGTTTATAAGATTCTGATTGTTAGCTGAATATAGCTGCCTCCTGTGATTGTTTCACCGTGTGCATGGCTATTTCTTCATTAAAATATATCTCAAGAATGATTCAAATTATGTAATATAAGTACATTTGAATGTTTTGTCAAATTGTATTCGCTACCTCAATCATGAAAGTAAATGTTTGCGTATAGTGTCCATTGAAATACATTCGTATGTGAAATTATTGTTCAATGAGCTTACCGTCAGATGAGAGTGGCAGGTTCCCGGTATCGATTCCTCCGATACCGACTACTTCCACCTCGGAGATGCTGGGCCGCAACATTTCCTCCCATCTGCAGTACTCCATTTCAAGGGCAGGGCCGCCACCGGTCCCTGCAGCATGTCGGGCCTCCAGGCTTAACTTTTTTTTAAGTTCAAGTTTACAGTCCCGGTACCGATGTTTGATGGAATCCATATCCCGGTTCCGGCCACCCACTGCATTGACTGCATTCCGAATCTCGTTCCAGAGCCTCCTCCTGTCAGTCGGGGTAGTCTTCTGGTGCTGCAGCATCCTATACCTGGCCATATAGGCCTCTACGAGGGCCTCCTTCTCCTCCATCGTAAACCTCGCCTCCCTAGTCGCCTTGGCCTTCCCCTGTGACGATGCCCTCTGTTTCCCGGACTGTGAAGCCCTACTCTGACCGCCACTGGGCCCAGCCACTTGGTCATCTTGAACCAAGTGGCTGGGTCCACCCACCGCTTCCACCCCCGCTTCCTGCCCCCCTTCCTGCCCCCCTTCCTGCCCTGTTCCTCTCCCCCTCCCTCTACTCCCCCCTCTACCTGTCCCCTGCCTGGCCTCCATCTCCTCCCTAAACTAAACCCCAAATAATCAAAAAAAAGTGAGTGTGATGAAATGAAAGGGGGTCAAAATAAAGAACTAAAAAGACAAAAAAGGTGCTTAAAGTGTGAGGGATGTAAAAAAAAAAGAGGGTAAGGAGTATTTAAATAAACGAAAAGAATAAGACTAAAAGGAGGATATGTAAACTAAATGTAACTAGGGGATGGGTATGGGATGGGTATGGGGTATGGGATAAGAGTAAATGGGATGAAAGGGAATGGGACTACAAGGAATGGGGTATGGAGTGTAGTATGAGGGGGTAGGGGGTATGGAGTGTATGTAGTGTTATTGATAAGTGTATGTATGTATTGAATGTGTTTGCGTGTAAATGTGTTAAGTGTACAGATAAATCACTCGCTCGCTAACTAACACTACTTCTAATTCTCAATAACAAACACTCCCACTAACGCTCACTAACTACCACTAACTGACGCTCACACTAACAACTATCACTAATAACTCCCACTAACTCACTCACGCTCCCACTAACAGACTCTCTCCCACTCCCGCTAACTCCCACTAACTCACTCACTCTCTCACGCTAACACTACCAACTGACTATCTCACGCTAACACTACCAACTGACTCTCTCACGCTAACACTACCAACTGACTATCTCACGCTAACACACTCTCAAAAATTCGCAAAATCTCTATTCTTAAATCTCCAAAGACCCACCAGCAACACAGTCAAAGAAGCCCTGCTTGTGTGGTGCTTATATACCCTGTGTAAATGTTTAATGATGTCCCAATTTCCATTGTAATTAGTGTTCAGGTGTGCTTTATTAGCAATTAATATTATTGCAATGTGTATTAGGTGTGTTAATTTGCGCATGCTCATTTTGAGTTGGTATTTGTGGAATGTGTAGAATGCGATGATGTCATAGTGGTCGTTTTCTCTAACATTGTCCAATAGTATTCTTTTTAAATGTGAATTTGCGATGGTGTGTTCTTCGTGAAGTGTTGTATATGTATGTTTTTCATAATATATAATGATATTGAATGCGATTTTTTTTTTAGTGTATGTATATATTTTTTATTCCTTGTTGTTATTGTGCGATTTTCCGCATCTTAAAGTATATGCGTATTCCCCGTATAAATAGTATTAAAACTTCCCCCGCTTGTGAATGTGTAATGCTTGTGTGCTTTGTTGATTGATTGATGTTGTGACATTTGCGGCGTGTTATTGTTGTGCATGATGTGGTATGCGTCATATGACCGAGCTGTGCGTATTCTCGCGAGATCGAGTGTTAGGTAAAAAAAGCTATTTTTTGCCTTTCCCATTGATCTCTATGGGAGACTGTCTAACGCGGGCAGGATTACGCGTGTGACATACACGCGTTAGGAGCATCGTTAGATGGTCTTATATTAACTCTAAATACCGGAGTCAAACAATGACGTGCGTTAGACATAAAACACGCGTGGCGTTAACAGCCCATCTACCGCCGAACTCTAAATCTAGCCGTAACTTTCTTATTCTGCATTTAATATTATGTGAACAACTGGAATATAGAAACATTTCAAATAGTCAAAGGGAACAATTGTACAATTTGAATGTCAGAATTCCAAAATTCATCCCGAGTTGTAGTATTTAAACATTGGGAAATTTGAATATATTGTCCTGACTAGGCACTATGCTTTGTACTTTTTTGATGCATTGTGGTGTGCAGCTGCTACATAGTGTAAACATTTTTCTCCAGTTGCTAGAGGGTCATTTAAGTGTTGCCAAGTAAACTGGTATTGCCCCATGGAAAGAAAGTGGTGAGGTACTTTTATTAGAACTTCACCTCTTCCAAGCCTGCATTTTAAGTACAGCTCTTTACTTTTTCACTGCTGTAGCCACTTTTGTACAGTGAGATTCAAAACACTGAGATCAATCCCCTTAAAGGGACAGTATACACCAATTTTTATGTATATGCACAGATACTGATATAAAAATCCAGTATGAAACCATTTAAAAACGTACTTAGAAGCTTCCAGTTTAGCTCTGTTTAAAAGGTTACTGGAACACCCACTGCAAGTGGGAAATATCAGACCCCCCCCCTTCCCCTTCCTTTGCATATGAAAAGACCCTTTACACAAACAGAAGCAAGCTGGAGTAGGTATACATCGGTATTCTCCTAAAACTTTGGGGCTTGGTTAGGAGTCTGAAAATCAGAGCACGGTTATTTAAAAATAAGCAAAACTTTCCATTAAAAAAAACAAAAAACTTTATGGGCTATATAACTAGATTATCTACAAAACATTTATGCAAAGAAAAAACGAGTGTATAATGTCCCTTTAAGAGTTACCTCATCCAACTGGAGTGGCTGTACCAACTTCAGAAAGAAGGTGTTGAGTTTTACTGGGTCTCTGCAGTGTCGGTGTTCTGGGGTACCAGAGACCTATTAAAATGCTACTACATAGAGTATTTATCGATATTGAAATCTGATACCTGTGCAATAACTTCTGGTGTAGGCTGAAGGGGATGAGAAGAATGCTATTAATTTGGGCTAATATAGAAAGCAAGACAATATACCCATCCAGCACTCACCTTCTATTAACCATGACATTTGGGGGAGAGTGTTTCCCCCATCTTCAGACATCAAACTTAACTTTATTAGGAAAGAGCAGAGATTGTGTATATTTTCTTGCTATTATAATTTACTCAAACACTCCTGGATGTACCTTATGCTTCTGGAATATATATATATATACACACATATGTGTGTGTGTGTGTATGTCTCTCTCACTCTCTCTCTTTCTCTCTCTCTCTATGTATATACATACAGAGAGAAGTGCACTCACAGGAACGAACTGGCTCAATATCATTGTTAGCCTGTTCTATGGCGATTTACCACCTGAGTGCAGCTTTTTAGCCCAGTAATGCTTTTCACAAAGAAGAAATTTCCTGTCAGTCTGATCCCGCCTATTACAGTCAGTCCAGCGCCAAAATACCAGGCAATTCCTCTCTGAACAAGGAACACAGCAACCCCAGGCGATCGTTTTGGCCATCATTGGGCCTCGTCAGTGAGGTGTAGCTATATTCCTCTAAGCACACTGAGCAAGGATTCCACGTCTGGTTGCCCCTTTTTTCCAATAGGGAGACTAAATACATACAGAGAGAAGTGCACTCACAGGAACGAACAACTGGCTCAATACCATTGTTAGCCTGTTCTAAGGCGATTTACCACCTGGGTGCAGCTTTTTAGCCCAGTAATGCTTTTGACAGAGAAGAAATTTCCTGTAGTATATCAGTCTGATCCTGCCTATTACGATCAGTCCAGCGCCGGAATACCAGGCAATTCCTCTCTGAACAAGGAACACAGCAACCCCAGACGATCGTTTCGGCCTGAAGTGAATAATAAAAAAGAAGGCGCCACCATAGTGCACAATCAGATGTATAGAACACGCCAATAAAACAAGTAAGACCGTACTTACAAGATATAAGACACTTGAGAAGTGTCACAACCGCCTTCTGGACTGTTATAGAGTCGGCCAGCTAACTCCCACTGGTAAGTTTCTGATATCCTTCTTGATGTGAGAGCGGCGATGACAAAAGAAACCAGTATCCAGCATCAGTTTCACAGAGCCGGCTCGTCCTGTAATAGCCAATATTGCGTTAAGTTTCAGCTTTATGTTTAAAGTGATCGTTTTGGCCTTCATACATATGTGTGTGTGTGTATGTCTCTCACACTCTCTCTCTATCTATATATATATATATATATATATACTGTATATATATATATATATATATATATATAATAGTCAAGGTGTTACTGTTGTACTGTTGTACAAAGAATCATCCTTAAATCTCCTTCATTTGTTTTATATTATTCTCCTGAGAAATCATTTTGAAGACAGTTGTGTTTTTCAACTTCAAATTCAGCTATTGCTTTCTTGCATTTTATACATTTTATACAGTTAAACTAACCATATTAATATAAATGTAAGGACTTCTAATATTCATAAAGGGCTAGATTACAAGTGACTGGTTATTGCTACCGCAAGCTCGCTCCGAAAATTAACCAGAGATCAGAAAAATATTACAAAAAATTCCCAATACTTTTAAAATATTAAAAGTGTCAATATAATCATAGCGCTAACATATACAGTATACTCATCATGCATATGTACGAATTTTATTCATATTTTTTACTAGTTATCAGGAACTATAATGTAACCTTAAGATGTGAGGTTATTGTATAGTTCAGTTTTCTATTGAATACTCATGCACGGCTGTAGTCACTCGAAAAACAGAATTTATGCTTACCTGATAAATTACTTTCTCTTACGGTGTATCCAGTCCACGGATTCATCCTTACTTGTGGGATATTCTCATTCCCTACAGGAAGTGGCAAAGAGAGCACACAGCAGAGCTGTCCATATAGCTCCCCCTCAGGCTCCGCCCCCCCAGTCATTCGACCAATGGTTAGGAGAAAAAGGAGAAACCATAGGGTGCAGTGGTGACTGTAGTTTTAAACGAAAATTTTTTTATCCTGACTTAAATGCCAGGGCGGGCCATGGACTGGATACACTGTAAGAGAAAGTAATTTATCAGGTAAGCATAAATTCTGTTTTCTCTTACAAGGTGTATCCAGTCCACGGATTCATCCTTACGTGTGGGATACCAATACCAAAGCTTTAGGACACGGATGAAGGGAGGGAACAAGTCAGGTAACCTAAACGGAAGGCACCACTGCTTGCAAAACCTATTTCCCAAAAATAGCCTCCGAAGAAGCAAAAGTATCGAATTTGTAAAATTTGGCAAAAGTATGCAGTGAAGACCAAGTCACTGCCTTACAAATCTGTTCAACAGAAGCCTCATTCTTGAAAGCCCATGTGGAAGCCACAGCTCTGGTGGAATGAGCTGTAATTCGTTCAGGAGGCTGCTGTCCAGCAGTCTCATAAGCCAATCGGATGATGCTTTTCAGCCAGAAGGAAAGAGAGGTAGCAGTCGCTTTCTGACCTCTCCTCTTACCAGAATAGACAACAAACAAGGATGATGTTTATCTGAAATCTTTAGTTGCTTTTAAATAGAATTTTAAAGCACGAACCACATCAAGATTGTGTAATAGTCGTTCCTTCTTAGAAACTGGATTAGGACACAGAGAAGGAACAGTGATTTCCTGGTTAATATTCTTATTAGAAACAACTTTCGGAAGAAGACCAGGTTTGGTACGCAAAACAACCTTATCTGCATGGAACACCAGATAGGGTGAATTACACTGCAAAGCAGACAATTCTGAAACTCTTCGAGCAGAAGAAATATCTACCAAAAACAAAACCTGATAATAACTTAATATCTATGGAATGTAAAGGTTCAAACGGAACCCCTTGAAGAACTGAAAGAACTAAATTAAGACTCCATGGAGGAGCCACAGGTTTATAGACAGGCTTAATTCTGACTAAAGCCTGTGCAAACGCTTGATAGTCAGGTACTTCTGCCAGATAGACAGAGCAGATATCTGTCCCTTTAAGGAACTAGCTGACAAACCTTTCTCTAATCCTTCTTGGAGAAAAGACAATATCCTGGGAATCCTAATCTTACTCCACGAGTAACCCTTGGATTCAAACCAACAAAGATATTTCCACCATATCTTATGGTAAATCTTCGGGTGACAGGCTTTCTAGCCTGGATCAGAGTATCTATAACCGATTCAGAGAACCCATGCTTAGATAGAATTAAGCGTTCAATCTCCAAGCAGTCAGTTGCAGAGAAACTAGATTTGGATGCTTGAATGGACCCTGAATTAGAAGATCCTGCCTCAATGGCAGTGTCCAAGGTGGAACAGATGACATGTCCACTAGGTCTGCATACCAAGTCCTGCGTGGCCATGCAGGCGCTATCAGAATTACTGAAGCCTTCTCCTGTTTGATTCTGGCTACCAGCCGAGGGAGAAGGGGAAACGGTGGAAAGACATAAGCCAGATTGAAGGACCAAGGCGCTACTAGAGCATCTATCAGTGCCGCCGTGGGGTCCCTGGACCTGGATCCATAAAGAGGAAGTTTGGTGTTCTGACGGGACGCCATCAGATCTAAATCTGGAATGCCCCATAGCTGGGTCAGCTGAGCAAAAACCTCCGGGTGGAGTTCCCACTCCCCCGGGTGAAAAGTCTGACGACTTTGAAAATCCGCCTCCCAGTTGTCTACTCCTGGGATGTGAATTGCAGATAGGTGGCAGGAGTGATCCTCCGCCCATTTGATGATCTTGGTAACTTCCTTCATCGCTAGGGAGCTCTTTTTTCCTCCCTGATGATTGATGTACGCAACAGTCGTGATGTTGTCCGACTGAAATCTGATGAATTTGGCCGCCGCTAGCTGAGGCCATGCCTGGAGCGTGTTGAATATCGCTCTCAGTTCCAAAATGTTTATCGGGAGAAGAGACTCTTCCTGAGACCATAGGCCCTGAGCTTTCAGGGAGCCCCAGACCGCCCCCCAGCCTAACAGACTTGCATCGGTCGTTACAATGATCCACTCCGGTCTGCGGAAGCACATTCCCTGAGACAGGTGATCCTGAGACAACCACCAGAGAAGAGAATCTCTGGTTTTCTGGTCCAGTTGGATTTGAGGAGACAAATCTGCATAATCCCCATTCCACTGTTTGAGCATGCACAGTTGCAGTGGTCTGAGATGAATTCGGGCAAAAGGGACCACGTCCATTGCCGCAACCATTAATCCGATTACCTCCATGCACTGAGCTACAGAAGGCCGAGGAATGGAATGAAGAACTCGGCAAGTAGTTAAAAGCTTTAACTTCCTGACCTCCGTCAGAAATATTTTCATTTCTACCAAGTCTATTAGTGTTCCCAGGAAGGGAACCCTTGTGAGCGGGGACAGAGAACTTTTTTCGATGTTCACCTTCCACCCGTGAGACCTTAGAAAGGCCAGAACAATGTCCATATGAGCCTTGGCTCTGTGAAAAGACGACGCCTGTATTAAGATGTCCTCTAGGTAAGGTGCTACTGCAATGCCCCGCGGTCTTAGTACCGCTAGGAGGGACCCTAGCACCTTTGTAAAAATTCTGGGAGCAGTGGCCAACCCGAAAGGAAGGGCCACAAACTGGTAATGCATGTCCAGAAAGGCGAACCTTAGGAACTGATGGTGATCTTTGTGGATAGGAATATGTAGGTACGCATCCTTTAGATCCACGGTAGTCATATATTGACCTTCCTGGATCATCGGCAAAATTGTCCGAATGGTTTCCATTTTGAATGATGGAACTCTGAGGAATTTGTTTAGAATTTTTAGATCCAAGATTGGCCTGAAAGTTCCTTCCTTTTTGGGAACTACAAACAGGTTTGAGTAAAAGCCCAGTCCTTGTTCTGTCTGTTCTTAAAACTGAGCTATCACGCTTTTTAGGAAAAACTGGCAGTTTGGATAGAAAAGCCGCAAGGGAATTATCCATGACTGCTGCTAATTGTTGTAATGTAATAGGGGCCAATGCGCTAGAGGTACTAGGCATCGCTTGCGCGGGCATAACTGGTGTCGACACATGGGGAGAGGAAGGTGGACTATCCTCATTACCTTCCGTTAAAGAATCATCTTGTGCAACATTTTTAAGTGTCACTGCATGGTCTTTAAAATGCTTAGATACCTTAGCACACTTTAAACACAAATGTAAAGGGGGTTCCGCCATGGCTATTAAACACATAGAACAATGTCTATCTGAAGGCTCTGACATGTTAAACAGACTTAGAGAGCACTCAAATACAGAAAAATACAATTTTAGAAAAAACAGTACTGTGCCTTTAAATAATAAAAAGCGCACACTTTTTTACTAAATCTCAAAAAATAACCCAATCTTTATGAAATTTTCACCATATGATCCTAATGCTTTGAAATGATTGCACAGTGAATTTCAAGTCAATTAACCCCTTAATGGCCAAACCGGAGCAAAGTAAAGCTGGCAACCGGTTAGCAAACCGGTTAGCAATCCTCTATGAAGTCCTCAAGTAATCTTTGGACCCTCCACGTGAAGCTGCATGAAGCTGTCTGCAATAACAACTGCGCAATTGAGGAGCGAAATTTAGGCCCCCTCCCTCTCCACTCTGGAGTTGTGGGCCCTTCACAAGCCTAAATAGGTGTCTAAATATATGCCATGTGGAATAAACCCCATAAAACGTTCCAAATGTAATAAAAACTTGTAAAAAGATCAGATTTTTGTTATAAAATAACAGTGTCCACCAGTGTTTTGAGCCCATTTAAATAAGCCTTCCTTCTATACTAAGTCTCCGAATATGGCTTACCTTCCCCACATGGGGATTCTTGTCAGTCTTCTAGCATTACTAAGTCTTGACTAGAAAAAAATGACTGAACATACCTTATAGCAGTTAAGCCTGCAAACTGTTCCCCCCAACTGAAGTTTTCTGGTACTCCCCAGTCCTGTGTGGGAACAGCAATGGATTTTAGTTATAACATGCTAAAATCGTTTTCCTCTCAGCAGAAATCTTCATCACTTTCTGCCACAGAGTAAATAGTACAAACCGGCACTATTTTAAAAATAACAAACTCTTGATTGAAGAAATAAAAACAACAAATCTAACACCACATTCACTTTACCCTCCCGTGGAGATGCTACTTGTTAGAGCGGCAAAGAGAATGACTGGGGGGGGGGGCAGAGCCTGAGGGGGAGCTATATGGACAGCTCTGCTGTGTGCTCTCTTTGCCACTTCCTGTAGGGAATGAGAATATTCCACAAGTAAGGATGAATCCGTGGACTGGATACACCTTGTAAGAGAAAACATACTTCCCATATGGGTCAAAACCATGTTATCAGGAGCTGATGTCAGAAAGATTGACTGAAACTAATGTGTTTAACTCTTGCACAGGTATAGACAAGCATTAGTACAAAAATAAAAAATTATTAGAGAAGTGCTAGACAAATCTATTTAAAAATTAAGAGCCAGTATGAATTTTTTAGGAGCCAGGAAGTGGTATTTGTATATAGATATATGTAGAATAGCCCAAAAGTTAGGAGCCATGGGTAGAATTATAGGAGCCAGTGGGTTTGTCCAGCCCAGAGTATTTAATTATTGCAGCTTAAAAGTATTTAATTTTTGCAGCTTTAGAGTATTTAATTATTGCAGCTTTATGTCCTTATTCATTTTTGAAGTTCTATTAAGCAAACATTTGAACTAGAAATATTCTTGCCTTTTTCATATTTAAGAGAAACTTAAGAGGAACTTTAGAATTTTATCGAGGATAGCTTTGATAGCCTTCTCTTAGAAGAGAATTATATTTCCTGGAGATGAATCACTTTTACTGAATGAAAAGTAGGGCCAGTCAAGAGAAATATAGTAGGTGTAAGCACTATGAAAAGACTAATAAAAGCACACAGTATGCTAATGATTTTGTTAACTATTATTCTAAGCAATTCAAATAGAACTGATGTTGAAGGCCATATCTCTACAGCTTCACTTTTAAACAGCATTTGTAATTACTACTGTTAAATCTAAGTTTATATATTTAGAAAATAATTATGGATAATTAAACGTTGAATAATAAAACAAATACTGCTTTTTTTTTCTCTTCATGTCTTTTGTAGGATATATCCCCATGTGCCCTGTTCATGTTCATAACAATAAAGATCCTGCAACATTAGACTAGCCATCTGCATACTAAGACAAGTACAAATTCAGTATGTTTTATTTAGCAATTCTATTTCCCAGTAGAGGAGTATTGGGTTAATCATGTAAACATCTCCCTACATTTTGTATAAAGCTGGTCTTGTTCTTGGATAACACAAAATGGGTTGAGCTTGCAGATCTACTTATGTTATCACTTTTTTTTTTTACACACACAAATGCTTATCTCTGTTTGTATACCAAATCTTAATACTTACAGAAAACAACTGTAAATAAACATTTTATTACTTATGTCTCCTACCTCCAATTAGTAGTGTATTTTCTTCTGCTGGCTATGTTTACACAGCTTTTCTTTAACCTTTACTTAAAGGGACAGTCTACACAAAAAATTGTTATTGTTTAAAAAGATAGATAGTGCCTTTACTACCCATTCCCCAGCTTTGCACAACCAACATTGTTAGATTAATATACTTTAAAACATTTAAACCTCTAAATCTCTGACTGTTTCAAAGGCTCTATTGACAGCCTCTTAATCACATGCTTTTGTATTTGCTTTTCACAACAGGAGACTGCTAGTTCATGTGGGCCACATGGATAACATTGTGTTCACGCCCGGGGAGTTATTTAAGAGTTAGCACAACACAGTACTAAATGCAACTCAATAGATTTTAAAGAGTCACAGTCATGTGACCAGGGGCTGTCAGGAGATTCTTAGATACAAGGTAATCACAGAGGTAAAACGTATATTAATTTAACTGTGTTGGTTGTGCAAAACTGGGGAATGGGTAATAAAGGGATTATCTATATTTTAAAACAATAACAATTATATTGTAGACTGTCCCTTTAAGTATAGAAACTTTCAGTATAGGTAGGGATACCACAGGCAAAATCAGCTATTTAAATTTCTTATAAAAGGTAAAAGGAGCTATGTGCAAACAATGTAATACACTCCAACAGATACAATGGATTATTGGGAACAAATTAAAGGGGAGAACATTTTAGGGGTAAACTGTCCATTTAAAGGAAAACAACTGGTTTTGTTTTGCATAGTAAACTTTGCAATATACTTTTATAATTTTTTTGCCCACTTCTCATTTAATTTAGCATTGAAAATTGTGCCTTTTTTAATTCTCAAAAGTGGAAAAAATATGCTGCAGACCTCTCAAGAGTATCCCTGCTGAATATCTTGGCTTGGAAAGCAATATACTAACATAATGACCGTGGCTAGCCTTGTCAGCTGCAGACTCAAGCCGATTGGCTCACCCCAGTGGTGGGTGGAAATGGCTACTGAAGAACAATTGCAGCAAACAAATTGTTTATTTGTTTTAAAAATGTTTACACTTTGCTGATATGTTATTCTATAGCAAAAGAACACACGTCATATAATTGCAAAATATTTACTGTCCCTTTAATGTGTTTCCAATTACTTGTTATACCAGCAGCAAATTATTAAATGTGGTGTAGATTGCTTATTTAGTTTTATTTATTACTTGAAATAGCTGTTTTTACTCATTTAAACCACAATCCATTGTTCTCAAGAACATGCATATATAAATGGGCTGAGCCTGCAGAAAGAATGGACATTCTTATCTCTATATATACACACAGGTCTCCTTATTTCATCTTTCTTTATACACAAATGTCAATATATAGGTAATGAAATGTTCATTTTCAATTGATAGAATAAACGTAAAAGTACAATATACAATACATTTACTTTTGAGTGACCAATTAACAAGTCATTTAGAAAATATTAATGGAGCAATTTACTTAGGCAAGTACTTCTAAGCAACTGCAGAAACACCCTTTCAAATGGGCTGGGTTATCTCTATCTCTCCCTCCCCCCACTGAGAAATGCATTTGTGCTGCTGGCTTTTTAAAAGAGAATACTGCGATATTCATATTTTCAGTATAGTGGCAGTTTCAACAGGCAAAAGCAGATAAATCAATTTTCAAAATAATTGTAAACAATTTAATACACCCTTGAGTATTGTTTAAACACATAGGTAAAGTCAGCTTCAGAGCAGCAATGCATTATTGGTACCTAGCTGAACACATCTGGTGAGTCAATGACAAAAGGCATATTTGTATTTAGCCACCAATACCCAGCTAGCTCCCAGTTATGCATTGCTGCTCCTGAGCCTTCTTATGAATGTTTTTTAGCAAAGGATTACAGAAAAACAAAGTAAATTTGATAATTGGAGCTGTCTCTTAAAATGACATATTCTGCTTGAACCATTACATTTTAATTTGGACTTCCATATCCCTTTAATCACCAGCTTCCACATGCAGCAAAGAGCAAGTTAAAGTATCAGACTAGATATTACAGCAAATACTTGTTTAGATAGCAGTGGATATAAGTATTTTATTCATTTAACATGTCATTATAGTAAAACAATGGCATGCTCTTATCCATTGTAATTTTAAGACTATCAACCATATACTACTGTGTGTTTAACCCACAAAGGGGTTAAACACACAGTAGAAATCTCACTAGGGACTCGCAGAGCACTGCTGGTCCCAAGCAGAAAATGACACAGATCCAGTCAACAACTCTAGTTCCACATCTGAGTCAGGACCAGGATTATTAATGCGCTGTGATTTCAAAGCAGTATTTCTAATGTGTGTTTAACCCCTTAGAGGTTAAAAACACCACAGCATAGGGTAGTGATATTTATTAAAGTGAGTGCATCTGAGAACTAAATATAAGAAAAATCTACTACTATCTTCCTCTAAAATATGCACTAAATAAATACCAGAAATATCTATATTCTGTAGTAGAGGCAAAATAAATCACAATTTGTTCAACTTTCCCTTAGCATAAATGAAGACCATATTTTCTAACTCTAATTGGAACTGCATTCAATATTATTTATACCTCTTATGGAGCCTAATTATAAAAAAGGAACACTTAGTGAAGATCAAAGAAATGTTCTGCATTTGAATGTTGGGGGTTTAATAGGCACATATATAAAATGCATGCCCTTATCAATTTCCCTGCGACTTTTGTTAATGCATTCTTTAGAATTTAATTACATAATCTAGGTAAGGTTGTTCCATTTAGGTATAGAATGTCAGTCTCTAATAACTTTCCTTATTTATCGTAGTATCTACTATCTTGAGTAGTTTTGCTTTATTATTTTTTACAGTACAGGAATACTATCATGAACAAAATGAAGTTTATAAAGACCACATAAAAATAAAAAGATGGAAGAGACATGCATGATTGTCACTTTATCTTGAAACTTGTCATAAAAGATTAAAATAAAACATATATTTTATGAAAAGGAACAGTAAATTCACAATTTAAATTCCTGTTAAAACGTTTAATTATGCATCATTTTAAAAATTTGTAACATACCTTTATTATTTATTTGCCTCCTTTTTCTGTAAGTTAAAGAAACATGAAACATTTTTTTCTTCCATGATTCAGAAAGAGCATGTGATTTTGAATAACTTTCCTATTTTCTTCTATTATCTAATTTGTTTTGTTCTATTGGCATAATTTCTTGAAAAGGATACCTAGGTAGGCTCAGGAGCTGCTGATTGGTGGCTGCTCATATATTCTTCATGTTATTGACTCACCCAATGCATTTAACTAGCTCCCAGTAGTGCATTGCTGCTTTTTTTAACAAAGGATGCCAAGAGAATTAAGTAAATTAGATAATAGAAGTAAATTGGAAAGTTGTTTAAAATTGTGGTCTTTATCCAGCTCATAAAAGAAAAAAGTTTGGGTTTCATGTCCCTTTAACTGAAAATTGCAGTATTTTCCACACCCCCAGATAAGCTGTAGTGCATTCTGTGGAATGCAGAACACTGACACTCCTACATACTTGAAAATGATTGGTTGATATGTGCAGGAGCACATTTATATCTGTCTCTAACGGGCCACAGCAAATGAAGTAGGAGGAAGAAAAAAAAACATTAAAAAAGCTCTTCAAGGGGCATTTATCCGGACTTCAAAACAATAATTATTTTTCTAGCAAAATTACAGTTTTATATGCTCTTAATACATTTATATTGTATATAGATATGTTCAATACAGTAAATAATTTCTGATGCATACATACAAATGCAAACAATTCCATTTCAGCTATATCAAAATTAACGAATTTACTTTTCTTCCATATGGTGCTGATTTTTTTAAATTGGTGAACCAATAACAAGACATTTGTTTGAAGTCACCAATCACCAGCTAGCTCCCAGTGGTGTAGGATATGTAGATGTTATTTTTCAACAAATTATAACAAGAGAACAAAGTCAATTTGAAAACAAAAATTAAAATGACATGATGCCCAAATGCTGAAACACTTAAAAGTGATGCAGCATAGCTGTAAAAAGCTTACTAGAAAATATCACATGGACATCTCTATGTAAAACAGAAAGATATTTTACCTCAACATGTCCTAAGTATTCACACCCCATTGTAAAAGACTTTAAGCAGCAATCAGTATGTCTGTCCCGGGATCTGCAAGGGAGCGTGCCTCATGCTTTCTTATGTTATTTCCCTATTCAGTTTAAGGAAGTTTATTATGAAATCTCATGAGATCACAGTAGAACAGTTCATGATCTCAGCACTGCTGATGCTGATTGGCTGCTGTTCATTTCTTCCTCTTTCTTTAAAAAACCTGCAGCTGGACAGTAGCTGAAGTATAACTGTTTACACAGCATTTACTCCTGTGAGCTGAGGAAATTTTGAGGTCAAATATCTTCCTTTTATACATAGGGAAGTTCATGTGATATTTTCCTGTCAGTTTTTTACAGTTATGCTGCATCACATTCAAGTGATTTAGAAAATAAGTATTATGTCCCTTTAACCATTTAAATGCTAAGCACTTTCCTACCTGGGTGCTAAGCTGTTTTAATTTTTTTTGTATTTATTTATTTTTTAACTTTTTTTTTATTTTTTCAGATCCCCAAGACTTACATTGTTGGAAAGGTTAGGCGATTACCTTTCTAACGGTGGATCTTGGGGGTCTGTAGCTGTTTAGATGCCTGAGATACAGACTTCTAAGCAGCATGCCCTCTGCTCCTATACTTTACATTGTGAATTTTAAATAAAGTTGCGCGGTGACGTCATCACGTCATTGCACGTGATGTCACCGAGCATAACGTGAAGCCCTTGCAATGCCTGTCACTATGCAGGCCCGATCGCTGGGGTAGGAGTGGGTTGGAGCCCCCAGATCTCCCTCAAGGTGGGAGAGTGCTAGCGACGGCTCTGAGCCATCATCACCAGAGTGGGAAACTCTGTGATGGATCAGAGCCGTCGTTAGCACTCAATGGGTTAATTGCATGCTGTGTCTGAATCATGCAAATTTAATTTTTATTTACCTATCCCTATAATCTCAAACAACCTTTGTGCACTTTTTCACTTTTATAAACTAAATTTGCAGTCTCTAATGCATTATTTTCCATTATTAGCAATGAATTGCAGTTACCAGACATTTCTTTAATTTAACAATTAAATTTCTTTGGCATAATCCCCTTACAGTAAAACCATTCTGTTTAAGACTTCATAAAGCCGCTGGACTTTCTAACTTTGACATTTCCTCAAGATTAGACATAAAATACATTAATTATAATGTAGAGAATTTAGGTCTATATTTTGAAACACTTTCAACCCCAATAATTATTTTTATAAAATATTTATGAAAATGAATATAAATGAACTTGTTACTAACACACAAATGCCATATTTTAAGCAAAATAAAATGTAAATCAATAACGTATGCATTATAAACATTTATCAATACTATATTTTAAATGCCACAAGCTATATATGCAATATTACTGAATTGGAGCATACATTTTTTATTATTAATTTTTATTGAGGTTTTAAATGAAATACACAAATAAGAAACATATTGCTTCTTATATCTCTTACATAGAATCATCCTGTACAGAAGGTGTTACAAAGTATTATTGCAACAAAAGGATTTGCACAGATTACTAATCATAATTAACCTATTTTTTACAGATAAATAATTATTTTTACAGGTGGCCCTCGTTTTACAACGGTTCAATTTACACCGTTTCAGAATAACAACCTTTTTTTCCAGTCATGTGACTGCTATTGAAAAGCATTGAGAAGCAGTGCATTTATTAAAATAGCCAGTAGGTGGAGCTGTCCGCTTGTGTTGCAGCAAAGCCAAGCAAGCTGAAATTAATCAGTTTAACCAGACCTGAGCTATTGAACAGATTTCTAAGGAACAAGATTTTCCTATCTATAAATCAGTCCAGATTGGAATGCATAGAAAGAACTGTTTGCAGAAAAATGCAAGTGAACTCTGTGTTGTGTGATTATTTTGTTAGGTTTATAATGCTGTTTAGCAAATGTTTTTGTTCATTTAACTTAGTTTAATTATATATTCTGTGTTGTGTGATTATTTTATTAGGTTTATAATGCTGTTTAGCATTTAAAGTATTAATTTCAAAGCTTTAAAAATAATGTATTAGGTGTTATTTATGACAATTTTGAGAGGGGCCTGGAACCTATCTCCCTCACTTCCCATTGACTTACATTATAAACTGGGTTTCAATTTATAACAGTTTCGATTTACAACCATTCCTTCTGGAACCTAACCCCGGCGTAAACTGAGGGCTACCTGTATCTACTTTTCATTAGTTATAATGTTAATAAAGATAAGAAGTGAATGATAAAATTAAAAAGGAGAAAAAGAAGAGAGAAAGAAGCCCCTACACAGTAAATAGGGCCTCTTTTGGACCCATAAATATAACAACTATCTGATAAGGGGTTGTAAAAGAAGAAAGTCTAGACCACTCTTAGGCCTGATATGTATATGAAAGATATTGATGATCCAGCATCAATTACACAGCATTACACCTTGGCTGGAAAAAAATAACTTTAAGGGACAGTCTGCCCCAGAATATTTATTGTTTAAAAACAATTTGCCCATTCCCCAGTTTTGCATAACCAACACAATTATATCAATACACTTTTTACCTCTACAGACTGCCCCGCTATCTCAGTTCTTTTTACAGACTTGCAGTTTGGCCAATCAGTGCTGACTCATAAATAACTCCACAGACGTGAGCACAGTTATCTATACGGCACACATGAACTAGCATTGTCTCGCTGTGAAAAACTGTCAAAATGCAAATGTGGTCTTCAAGTGCTTTGGAATTTGCATATAAGCCTTCAAAGCTTAGCTTTCAACAAATAATACCAAGAGAACTAAGCAGATTTGATGATAAAAGTAAACTGGAATGTTGTTTAAAACTGCATGCCGTTTCTGAATCATGAAAGTTGAATTTTGACTAGACTGTCCCTTTAAAAAGAGAAAAGGCCATGTTATTGTTCCAATATGAATACAAATGGGCCTGCCTAGATTGTTTTTTATTCAGAACAAAAATATTTGTAAATAGTAACAAACCAAATATTTTATAAACTTGAATATAAAAGACACTAACATGGTACTTACTAATAAAGACCAGTCTAAAATCTATATAACAGGGTAAATAGTTAACTAGAAAGAAACTATCAGGACGTTTTCAGGTGCTTATGTCATATATCTAAAACAGGGAACATTGAGATTTTTCCACATAAAAGGTCAATAATCACTGGATACAAAAGACAAAGGGGCGCCTCATGTGTAGATCAGAGATGTAACAAATCCCGCACTGAATAGAAAGCCGAATGGATACTCACATTTAGCTGAAGCACCCTTGTGTGCTTGTGGTAGCAGGCTAATAGATCAGGGTGTATCAGCTAACCCAGGCAGCGGTAACACTCAGGAACACCAGATGCAGTACCCAGATGGAGTACTGAATGCAGTTCGCCCCAAAGAGCAATAGGGATAAAAGTAAGGTGCTAACACTTAGCTTATGTAAAACACAAGGTTTATTAAAACTCACATAAAAACAAAAGCTAAAAGTGATAGGAGGGCATAAACATGTAGCCCCCCCTAATGCAACGCGTTTCTCGGCTATAAAATCGTCGTTTCCACAGGTGATTTTATAGCCGAGAAACGCATTGCATTAGGGGGGGGCTACATTTTTATGCCCTCCTATCACTTGAAGCTTTTGTTTTTATGTGAGTTTTAATAAACCTTATGTTTTACATAAGCCAAGTGTTAGCACCTTACTTTTATCCCTATTGCTCTTTGGGGCGAACTGCATTCAGTACTTCATTGGGGTACTACATCTGGTGTTCCTGAGTGTTACCTGCTGCCTGGGTTAGCTGATACACCCTGAGTTATTAGCCTGCTACCACAAGGACACAAGGGTGCTTCAGCTAAATGTGAGTATCCATTCGGCTTTCTATTCAGTGTGGGATTTGTTACATCTCTGATCTACACATGAGGCGCCCCTTTGTCTTTTGTATCCATGACTAGAGCCTGATCGAGAGTGATCTGCAAGAAGGAGAGCAGCCCTGTATCTGGAAATTATGGACTAACCATTGTGTGAGATAAGAATATCTCTGACCTGTCCTCTCATATATTGGACTTGTACTGTAGTTGCGATATTTTATATTACTTTTTATGCATTTGTGATTGATCTGATGCATTTGTGATTAATTATATGTTATTTATTTTATTTATTTTAATTTATTTTGTGTTTTTTTTTACTTTTAGATGGTCATATATTAATTTATGTAGTAGAGAGCACCCCTAGCTTGTTTAATTCAATATACACATTAGTCATCTAGGGCTCTTTCCAACAGGTTCTTATACAGGAACTAAATAACAAATTAGAAATAAAAACTGTATTTCAGTACTGCCATGTATCCATGCTAAATGCGGTAGAATCACTAGGAGGAGCGAAAAAAAACCCCCAACAAATAAACAACAACCTCAAACACAAGATTCCCCCTGTCAAACCACCTGTTGTACAAGTAGCATTACATTGAAAGGGACAATAAACAGTGGTGCTCTATACAAAAAGAGGTCCTAATGTCTCAATATTAAATAATGTCTCACTAAGTGCAATGTTCCCAATCTCGAAAAGACTAGACAAGACTTTAACATGGCTATGATGTATATACTCAAATAGATGTTAGCATCCAAGCAGTATTGTGTATGCCCTCCCACCATCAAAATATAACTGTCAGGGTGCTGTAGACCATTG